>NC_069144.1:3134727-3434727 GCF_943734635.1 Anopheles cruzii
CTCGGTGTCTGTGGTTGCTGTCGAACGGCTACACAAATTGATGCCCTCATGTAGAATCGACTATGGCGATTTCATTCCCGACAAACGCTTCTATCCCATTGACGGTGTGGCTACAAATTGAAGGAACCGAAGCGAAAAGAAGTTCCAACCTAGGAAGGAGATAAACTTTTGTGTTTCGATTCAAGTAAAAAACCACACATGTTATCTCTTGCAATATGAATTTCAGAATTATACCAGTGTCTGTGAACATGACTTTATTTGTTATCCGGCGCTCTCCAGAGAGTAAGTATTTAGCAAGCGATTTCGTGCTTATAACGGGTCGGTGGCTGTGGCACTGCTTACTTCTGTCGTGTCTTTTTAATTCCACTAATCCTTCTTTTGAATTGTAATGGGGTAGCGACAGACGCCTCTCGCAGGATTCTTTAGGTTCTCATAGGTCGTAAAAACCCTGATGAAAGTACAGTTTCGCGACCACATATCGGTTATGGTGGCAAGATCGGAAAGTTCACAATAAAGTCGATCAACTTGATACCCGGGCGGATTGTGAATGGGAAGGTTCCGACTCCACCGCTGTTTGGACCTCCGCGTTCCGCCCGTGAAACTGGTTGCCCTTCGATGTGTATAAAAGCAGGCAAGAGGAAGGTCAGGGCTTTGCCTGTGACTGTCTGTGGGCAACAAAACTGGCCAAGCTAGTGTCTGGATTTAGACCTTATGGAGGAGTTGAAAAAACAACATTTACTAAAACCTGACAGAATCCATTGAAATGGTATTTTTGCAAACAAACCGAGCCTTTCCGACGGAAGAAAGTTGTCCGTTTGTGTTGGAAATCTCAACTTCATAGCGGGAATTCGAATTCGTCGTTTGATTTCATCGTTTGATTCGGCAGTAGTTTGAATGAAACAAAAACACATCCCATTTCCGTTTAAGTAAAATAGTTTTCGTGTTTGTGTGTGTGGATATTGTTACATGCAAAATACGTATCGTTACAGCGTTGCTCTCGGACGCGGTTCGTGCTGTTGGCTGCAGAAAGATTACTATCTTGCGCGTGCGAGTTAAACTAAGCTAAGTACGGGCTACGATAATAGACAGTGAAATGGTATGGTACACGTTAAGCTCCGTATCATAAATAGCGGAATTATATGTTAATGGAAACCTACTAGCTACTGCTACGCCTGTCTTTCTTGCCCGCCTTCTAGCCTAGGTGCTTATGTATTTACTTTTTATAACAACTTTTACACGTGGTACACAATGATGGGGTAGAGCAGTATTGCAATCAGCACGCGAACGTAGTGAAAAACGATCGTATAACAAATAAGGTGTGTGATATGAAACAGATCGTTCCAGTGGCCAGATGGCTACTTGGATTTGCTGCCACCGCCGCCGCTGCCGCCGGACGCCGTGGGACGGGTGGCGGCCGCCGCAATCGGTGTGCCGCCGTTGGATGTTGCGGCGGGGTTGCTTGCCGCGTTGGCGGCCCCATTCCGCCGAACTTTGATGCGCGCCTGCAGTGTGGTCAGCAGCCCGGTCAGCACGTCGTGGTTCGGAATTTTCTTCGCGAACAGCAACCGCTTCACGGAATCGTCGTACGTCAGCAGGGCCACCATGTTCTGCAGCAGGAAACCTTGGCAGAACTCCAGCAGCTTCTGGGCGTTGTAGACCTGCCGGGAAAGGAGCGGATCCGATTGGTTAGTGGTGGCTGTGGCTGGGACTGGTGCCGATTCCTCAACGGTGTACCTTGGCGTGTATGTACATGGCGACCACGTTGTCAATGTCGATCATCTCGGAGCAGCGGGCCTCGGTGTAGCGCAGCAGGCCCTCGAGCTGGAAGAAGCTGGCCGCTGCCATCAGCTCCAGCACGTCGCCCGCCGCCACGTCCAGCGCGCTACAGCCGCCACTGTACAGGAACTGCATGACCAACTGGAGGAACGAGAAAAAGGGGCGGTCAGACACGCGTGCCCCACAAACCCACGTTTGCGTTTGCCAGTTACCTCAAAGATATGGTACCGGATGTCGTTGATCTGCACGGTCGGAGTGCCCGTTCCTTCGTTCAACTTCGAGCTCAGCATGCTCTGCAAACGCGGAGATGCGGTGACGAGAACGATTTTGTGTCCGTAAAAGATGCGATTTTCCACCCTGTCAGAGCGAGAGAGAGAGACAGATTGTGTAGTAGCGCCCGGTCCGGTGTGCCCACCCCATCCGCGCCACACCTACCGGAACGTGACATCGCTCAGTTCGGGATTGTTGACGAACTTCGGATCGATGCGCGATCCGTTCGAGGGCAGCAGGACGGGCTCCTTGATCGGTTTGATCGGCTCCCAGCCGAAGCAGGTGCTGAATATGTCGGCCAGCAGCAGCGTGGTGCCTTCCTTCTACAAAAGCGGTGTTCAGGGTTAGCAGTGGGGGGACAGGGAAGCCCAGAGTGCTTCCTGCTTCCTTACCTTGCTGTAGCGGAAAATGTTGAACAACAGCGGCAAACACTCGGTCACAAACTGTTGGCTGTAATCGTCGGGGCAGACCTGCAGAAAGTCTTGCAGCAGTTGATCGATGACCGCGTCGAGGCGCAGCTCGTGCGCGGCCGCCAGCGCGTGCATCCAGCAGTGAAGTGTCCACGGAACGCCCAGCGCCCTCAGCTCGATGGTAATATCTGCACACCGACAATGGGACGGGATGGCACATTAGTGGAACAGTCGGCTGCGGGGCCAAGGCACCCCCCCACCCCCTTACCTAGATGGTTGTTCTCAGCACTATGGTACATGGCCTCTTGAAGACTTTTGATTTGCGTTTTGTTCAGCGTCGGTGGCGCCTCCGGTTGCTGGCGATCGAGCTGGGTGCGCGTGTTGCCGTCGCCCTCGGCCAGCATCTCCTCCAGCGACAGGACCTCGCGGCTACCGGGGGCGAGCGGATGCGACAGGAGCTTCCGTAGCGTGACCCGCTGCCCGTGGGCCGCAGCGACCGAGATTGCACTGTGGAACGGGACAGGTGGAAGTTAGACGCGTGGTGGTCAAACGGGAGGGACAAACCTACCTGTAGCAGCCGCGTTGGGCCGTGCCGGAGAAGCAGAGTAGGTCCTTCTGCTGGGTGGACAGGAACGCGTGGGCACCGTGGGCGAGCAGGAGCGACACGACCTCGACGATGCCGGACCCGCTCGCAACCTGGAGCGGCGTCAGGGTGCACTTGTCCTCGCTAAGCCGGGCGCCCCCCTCGACGCGGGCCTTCCGCTCGAGCAGGAGCCGCAGCGCCTGGTAGTTGCCGCGGGCCGCCGCAAACGTGACCGCCGTCCAGTGCTGGGTCTCCGGGTGGATGGCGGGACAGCTCGGGTGGGCCCCGCAGGCCGGCACCTCGACGTTCGGGTCGGCGCCGGCCTCGAGCAGCGTCTGGATGGCCGTCTCGTCGTTGCGCACCGCCGCGATCATCAGCGCCGTCATGCCCTGGTGGTTGAGCGTGTCGTAGCGGGTCGTGGGTGGCACGAGGGATAGCGCCTGGATCAGCAGTTCCGGCCGGCCGGTCAGCATCAGCCGGAAGGCCAGCGCGTACGTGGCCCGCCGACCGCACTCACTCGAGTCCTCCTGTGGGGGGAAAGTAGAAAGTCATTTACATTGAGGCGCCGATTTTGGCCGCTTTGACAGCAGCTGTCAAAAACTTACGATGCTGCCGGTGGTGGAGGTCGAGGAGTTCGAGGAAAGCGACCCGTGCAGAGGCTGTGTTTGGCCGGAGTGATTGGACGAGGTACCGACGAGGCTGTGGGCCTGCGACAGGCCACCACCACCGCAACCGGTGGTCCGCTTGGACGGCAGTTCCTCCTCGGAGGCAATCAAACGCGGCGGACAGTCAACGCCCGGGAGCAGGAGCCGGGCGGCCTGCATGATGTCGTCCTTGTCGATGAGGAGCGCGTGCCGGTACTCGGCGTGTGCGGACGACACCCGGAGCCACTCGACGAGCGGTGGCAGCACGACGTACGCCCGCTCGTAGCACAGCTCCTGGATGTTGTTGACCACACCGCCGCCGCCACTAGCACCGCCACCGCCAGCGCCGGAGGTCACTCCGACGTCGTTGTGCTCGAGCTGGGAACAGCGCATGAAGTAGAACAGCACCCGGAACGCGGTCTGCGAGAGGGCGACGTGCTGGCTGCGTTGCTGCGCTCGCCCCACCAGGTCCTTCAGCTCACCCAGACTTCCGACGCACGTGGTCAGCAGACACGGCTCGAGAGCGTTCGAGCTGGGCCCCGGGCCACCGCTGGCCGAGTTGATCGACGATTGACTAGCCCAGCGGGGCATCGTGAGGGCACCGGACGCGACCCGGCCCGCGTTCAGGTGAGCGTACGGTTGCAGCAGTCCCCACAGGTCACCCGAGCCGGCGATCGCGTGCTCGAGCCCGGTGGCGGTCAGGGCCGCCGATTGATCCGCGGCCGCCGGCAGACACTGGAGGAAGATCTCCTCCAGAAGGTTCTCGAGACCGGCGCACAAATACACCGCGGCGTACTCGTGCACGAAGCGGCCCAACCGGGCATCGGCCATCCACCGGTGGAAGCGTCCGACCGGCAACTGGAGCCCCGCCCGGGACGACTTGCTCTGGCGGAGCGCACTGTCACCCGGCACCGCGAACATGGCCGCCGCCCGGAGGCACGCCTTGATGCACGAGTCTGACAGGGCCGGCGATAGGACGATCCGGAAGGCACCGGCCACCTCGTGCTTGGAGCACAGGCCCAGGCTCCCGGACAGCCGTTGGACTTCGCGGGCGACCCGCACCAGGGCGCGCTGCAGCAGGTAGCCGAGCCGCGGCACTGCCTCGACCGACACCCGCTCGGCGTAGTCCCGGCAGCGGCCGGTGCGGATCACGCGCAGGACGCAGTGCTGGCTCCACGGCGGGTGCTGCAGCTCCACCAGTCGATTGTGGGAGTCCACCCACACGAACTCATCCGCACTGGTCACGTTCGTGTTGACCGTCTCCAGTGAGCTGTAGCGCCCGAGACGGTTCCGCACCGGTTCCGAGCTCTCCGAGCCCGCGCTCAGACTGCTGTACGTCGAGGTGGACGTGTGCGAGCGCATCGTTAGCTGCTGGATCGCCATCTTGATGTCCTCGAGGCCACCACCCGCCCACGGAATCTTGGCCGGTGTCGCGCGGTGCCGTGATCGCGAGTGGTTCGAGCTGGCCCGCGACCGGGCACTGCGGTTGGTAACGCCCGCCGCTAGCCGATCCTCCGGCAGAGGGCCGAGATGCCCGCCGGCCCGGTTGCCGCCAGGGGAGCTGCTTCCGTGCCCCGTATCCGACATGCTGGCGTGGCCGGACGAGCGGTTCTCGTCCGACGAACTGTGGCACTCGGCGACCCGCTGCAACCCGCGGAAGTCGTGCGTTCCGGCGTGATGGTGGGACCGTGTGATCCCCAGCGCACCCCCCTTGGACTGTGGGACCGGGCCGCCCGTGCCACCCGCCAGCGATTGCGCCGGATGGCCGGCACGATCGGACGGTGGTTGGTGGTGGTAGCCCGTCGGAACCGCGTGGTGGCTTTGGGGCGAGAAGTGCTGCTTCAGGTGGCTGACGCTGCTGGCGTTGCTCGAGCTGTTGCTGTTACCGGGACCGACCTGCTCGTTGATCGTGGTCACGCTGCTGATCACGCCCCCCGCTAGCCGCTTGCCGTTCAGCTCGTTCGAGCCGCCGTGTCCCGTGCCGCTAAGCAGCGCTGACTTGTCCAGGCCCGAGCTCACCATCGCCGGCTGCGCCTTCACCGGGGAGCTCTGCACGGTCAGCTTCGTCGGGCCGGACACGGACCGATGGGGACCGCCCGAGTGCGGCGACTGCTGGTGATGGCCGCCGCCGTGGTGCTGTTGCTGGGGCTGGGGATGATGCTGATGGTGCTGTCCCCCGTGTTGCTGCTGCTGGTAGCCACCGGCGGACGGATGCGATTTCCTGTCGGCCGCCAGAGCCAGTGACTTTCCGACTTCCCGCTCACCGGCTGGTCCGTACGCCGCCGTGTGACCGTTCTCCGATGGCTGGCCACCGGTGGGGGACAGACTGTAGTTACGGTGGCCATCGTTCGCTCCGCCCGTCGGACGGAGTGCGATCTCCTTCGAGATCCTCGGTGCGGGCGTCGCAACCGCCGGACTCTGGATGCGGGCGCCGGGCGAAGCGATCGGATTCGACGAGGCTATGTAGTGGTTGCCCGGGGAGAGACCATTGCCCGGGAAGCTACACCCGCCCGTGCCCGAGCCACTATGGCTTCCGGTGGCGGCGCCGGCGGCCACGCTGTTGTTGTTGGTGGCGGCGAGACCTATGCTGCTGCTCTGTTGACTCGCGCTGTTGGCGTGGTGCGGTGGCGAGCTGACTTGGCCATTCGCCACGGCTGTCCCCGACGGTCTGTGGAGGAGAAGAGAAGGAAAGGAGATCGCAATCGGATTAGAATAGTGCCACGGAAAGGTAGAGTTCGGTGGTGGTGCCATGTTCCATGTGCCTAAGCTCCCCAGTACCGTGCCCTCCAGTTCTGCACGAAGCTCCAGTCGAAAGGGTCGCCGACGTCATCCTCGTACTCGGCACCAGCAGCGCCACCACCCTCCGACCCTCCGTCCTCGAACACGGCCTGCACGATGTCGGTGGCGACCTTGAAGCTCTCCTCGATCTTGATGTGGATCACCCCGTCGACGACGCTCTCGACGAACGACGGCAACGGTGAAGGTGGCTGGTCCGGCCCCGTCCCCACCGTCTTGTCCACGCGCCGTATCTCCACCACCTGGGTGTGGTTCCGTTTCGCTTCCGGCGGCGGCGGCGGCGGTGCTGCATCGCGCGGTTCACCGATCACCGGCACCGCCGCACCCTTCTCCGGAGTCGAGCCAGCCGAGCGACTCTTCTCCTCGAGCACCGACTTGAGCTGCAGCATAAACTCCTTCCCGGGCTTCGGGCTTTGGGCCAGCGGTGGCTTCTCGAGGGCCTCCCGTACCTTTGGCGGCTTGGTGCCGCCGTCACGCTGCAGCTGCATCTTGACCGACTCGTCGCAGAGGCGCGCCGCGTGGAATACGTTCAGCTCGCTGGCCTTCGGGGGCGGCGGTGTACCGGAGAGGGGCCGCGGCGGAGGTGGGGCCGGCCGCGACTTATCGCTCTTCCGGTGTGCGATCGAGTCGCCGAAGTAGATGATGACCTTGTGGTCTTTCTGCCGTTCGATCTTGTTGTTGCCACCGGCGGCGCCCCTTGGGCGTCCCTCGTGCGGCACGGACGGTGGGGGTGACGGTGCCAGGTAGCTGTAGTAGTCGTCGTCATCGTCACCGTGGCGACCGTCCTCCTCCGTCAGGTTGTTGGTGCTCTTGATCATCTTCGAGCCCATCGGTGCCGCCGCCGCTCCGTTCGGCTGGTAGTAGCGGTTGGTGCTCGGTATTTCGTTGTAGCTCTGGGCCTTCTTCATCCGGACGCCGCCGCCACCCAGCTGGGCGTGGTGCTGGCGGGGTGGCTGCCGGTCCTGGAAGCACTCCTCCGGGAAGTCGGCCTGCGAGGTGCGCCGGCGCAGTATGAAGTTATCGTTGCGCGTCAGCTTCGAGTTCTTGCAGTACTTCGACTGCGGCTCGCGATCCCTCGCCGGACTGTCCGGCTTCGACGGTGAGGGTTTCACCCGCAGCTTGTAGCCGCGCAACTCCCGGCACAGACTGCAGGTGCAGTCGTCCGTACAGATCATCTTGCGTGCGGAGGTTACACTGTTGTGCTGGCTGGCTGGCGATTGATTTGTGGTTCCGCGGCCATAGGGCACGACGTTGTTTATGAGACCTACAAGACGGGGGTTCCGCGGTGGATGCGCACACGGAAATGAGAAGAAGCGAGACGCGTCGTTTAGCAGAGGCGGCAACCGCAGTGGACGGCGCAACACCGGCGCTGGAGTAGCACACACGAAACAATACGGAACGGCCCCAGAGAAGTATGACGAATGGCAGTTGCGAGTCTGGGCCGCCTCAAAAGCACTTCGCAACTTCGACACGTAGTCCGGGGGACGGGTCGATTGTGTTTCGATCGGTCCAGTCCGGTCGGAAAAGTGCAATGGCCATATTTTGTGCCACTTTATGACCACGGACCCCCGACCGCGGTCGGTCCGCAGGTGTCTCCGGTGTTTCTCCGATTGAGACATGGCGTGCCGCCAGACCGTGTGGACCAGCAGGCCAGCTGCTGCTGAGTGGCGATCGTGAGCCTACTTAGCTCGAACGCAAGCGATCTGTTTTTTGGGCAATACGAACCGCGGACTTGAGCGTGTCTAGTACTGTGACACCTTCGTGCCTAGGGCCACCCCTCTCTCTCTCTTTCGGATCGGATCGGGGCAGCCACAGGGCCGACAGGAACGTGGAGATCAAGATAACCAGATCCTTGGACCGGACTTGGGTTGGGAGCTCGGCAAACGGGATCTGCTTCCCGGTGCCCACAAAAAAAGCGACTAATTCTCCATCATACATCGCCTCACAGCTGCGCCACGCGGTTTGCGTGATCGGCAACAAGGTACGCGCGCGCAAGGTTACCGCCACTGCCTGTTGGGCCGCAAAAGATTTGCTGCACAATTTATTGGTCCATTCATTGATCGCTGTGGCCGTGGGTCGGCTGTTCTGGTTTATCGGCCACCTGGTGGAGGCTTTCGCCTTCTCTCTCTCTCTCGCTGATAGGATCGCAATTTCTTAATTAGTACCGGGCAGGTTTGTAGTGAGGAATAAATAAGAATGCCCAGGAAAGGGGTGCTCTTTCCCTCGGAAATTCCAACGCGAAGCTGTCCGTTCCGATCCGAACGATCCAATCCACCCCAGAAGCGGGCATGAGATATTATTAATTCTAATGTGCAATTGTTCCGCGCGCTGTGACATCTTGTAACAGCTCGGCGCAAGGTAGCCTTCCCCTTCGACGGAGAGAGGAACCGCATGCCTTCGCCGAGGTTTCGTAACGATCGGCAGTCGGATAGTAATCGTGGTGCACAGATTGGCCGGAGAGGTACAAGATTCCACTCGCCCTAGCGACACACAACACTTGCCCTCGTCGGTCGGTCGGTTGGTCGTACAAATTAGCGGTGCCCGAAAAACGAATCACAATTGTAAATCTTCTCCCTACATCCACCACTTGCGGGATTAGAGGGCCCGGTTAGACACCAGCGGGGACAGGGCACCACCGGTTTGCTGGGCGCGCGTACCAAACGGTGCCCTAATTGAAACTAATGGTGCCATAAGTTTTGATTTTGTCCCACCAGGACGGGTCCCACCAGTTAAGGGCCGCACGTCAGCCCGCGGTCAGATATCGCTTCATTAGGTCGCGGGCGCTCGAGATTCCTTATATTGACGTGCCTTGCACCGACAGCTAACATGCACCGCGCGCGGTGCACACACCTCTCAGCATGTGCATTTCCTTTTCGAAAATAATGTGTCGGGGCTTCGAGAAATGTCCAACGTCCCTTACCGGTCGGTCGTTGGTTCTGGTCTGGATCGGGAGTCGGCATACGATTATGCGCACCACCACGTACGGTCACTGTCTGGTCCGACCGAAAGGTGCCGTTTCGAGTGTCATAAAAGCCGGGCGGAGAACGGGCTCCAAGAGTGGCCCCAGGCAAGCCCGTGGACCACAACTTCGATCATGCAAACCGGCTCCAGATCTTGCCCGGCGTGCCTTCAGATATTCGTGTACAGCGCGCGCGCGCGCGCTCTCGATCGTGATCGTTGGAGAGCAGCGCAGTGTAGCACGGTAGCTAATACTCCAACCCGACTCCACAGCTGGGCGCTGGGTTTACACAAGCCCTCGATCGATCGCTAAACGATCTGTGGAGATCGGACCCGGTCAACAACAATTGCCAACTTATGATTATACACGTCGCGCGGGCCGGTCATCATCGCGAGGGGTCCCTGTTTATGTGGGCCAAAACTACATCATTCGGCGGCCGCCGCCCGCGAACATGACACGCCGAAAACCATAACAAGCGCAACCTCAATCTGCGGTCGGAGCGGCTCGGGACTTTTTGCGGTCTGCGCAAGTCGGGAGTGTCTTCAGAGGCGGGAGGACAGAACAAACGTTAGGGGGCGGTCGGCCAGTGGATCAACGGGACTACCCGGCCCGGTCGTACGGCGAGATTATAGGGGGCTACCAGAGGTCGAAGGCCACGCACACCACGGGTAGGCCAGACTGCTACGCAATTGTGCGACGCCGGCCAATCAGCCACGCCACGGTCCGCACAGTCTGTGGCCCGGGGACGGGATTAAGTAATAACCGATCGGGTCGGCCACACTCTTTTCGCGGGAGTCCCTGCGACTTGGACCGTGTGGCCGGCGCGGGGACTAAAATTATGCTATTTGTTACAGTTAATTGGGAACATACAATTGGCGCCCCCGGTGGACTGGTTGTCCTAATTCTCTGTGGTCCTCCGGTCGAAGTGGAGTTCCCCCCCCACTCCCGTTTGATTTGTCGCTTGTGTTGGCCATGCGCCAATAATTCGGATCGATTCGGTCCAGGGCGGCCATCTATTGGCTCGAAACATTTCTTGGCGCAGACATTTCGCTACAACAACTCCCATTACCCAGAGAGACCCTCGGAGGGAGAGGCTCGTTTGGCGCGATCTGTTTGATGTTTGTTGGCGTTTCTTCCTTCCTCTCGTTCTTCTTCTTTGCGTTGGTTCAAATTAGCGAACTCATTCGTTTTATTGGTCCAATTTATTGATACCGTTCGTGCGGACCTGAAAGCGGAGCCTGAGCCTTCGACGCTAATGGTTTATTTGGGGGAGGTGTCGGCCAACAGCCAGGTTCCGCTCGTCGTGGGCGCTTTGAGAGCGAGAGAGCACGACTTAGGGTTGAGTCACGGTTCAGCCCGATGGATGCGGGGTTTTCCTGTTTGCCAATTTTAAGTGCCTGATTAGCGGCAAGTAGCGGTAACATGAGCGAGGCGGCTTTATTGGCCACCAGTTACCCAATCGACGATAACGAGCGTCGCGGAGAGACGCCAAATCGATCGGATTAGCGAGCGTGGACGAGCCTTTTTAATGGCGCGGACCATAAAACTATGAACCCAAACAAGGCGACCGGAGTAGATGTGTAGATATTGGCGCAATCGAGTGAGGAATCGAGCAGGGAATGTGGGAAAAGTCATGGCCAACAGCGTGCTCAAATCGAATCCCGCTGCGGTCGTCACGATCCCGATCATCGTATTGTTTCGTGTGTGTGTGTGCTGCCCAGCTACAGCTGAAGGAGTGAATGACGCACCGGAAAGGTTCTACTCTCTGGACGACACTAGAACTAGAATCCAATTAGCGGCGGAATCCCGAAGACGTTCGTTGAACTCCTGCTGTCACTCTGTGGGGCACTTCGTTCTGAGGTTTGACACATCCCCGACCAGATCGGATATCTCTTCGTTACGTTCACTTTCGTTCTGTTCCGCTGTCGGTTCACGCTTCACGGCACGGATTTTTCGGGTGATCACTCCCGACACACACTCTGACACGCGTGAGACCCGCGAGTTGTTTGCATAGAGCCGCTTTATGGTGTTCTCGGCTAATACGCACCCCGCTCCGGGGGAGTCGGGGCCAATTTGCACCACTTGTAGAACTGACGACGGGCACCAGATGACTGGAGAGCCTGCGGATCACGCGCACACTTCAGTCAACACTTATTATGCTTCAATCAAATTCTCTTGGGGGGCTGTCATCTGTGCCTGAGCTGCGCGATCGGTTACGCTTCGCCGCCACGATCGATCGATCGCCCCGGGTACGGAGGAAGGAAGCTTCGCGTAAGCTGCAATTAGGTCCTTCCGCCCGTCGTGTCGTAGAGCACAAACGGTTGCGACAAAGAAGTGTCGCACGTCCCAGGCCGGGGTTCGGTTCGGTTTGTTATGCACACGCGGAACGGGTTCGTGGCGGAGAACACGTGTAGACTTGGCCAGACTAGTGTCAGAGACCGGTTACGTGTCTGGCACGTTAGACTTAGAGTGTGTCTTAAAAATCTGCATACACTACGTCTTCCGCTGTTGATCACTCACAAGCCCCCCGGGCACCACAAATCCTACTCATTAACGGACGGTGTTGGCCCCAGATAGGTGTCGACGTGCGCTTGGCTGGCCAAAAAATCGATCTCCAGGTGGTGCTACACTTTTGGAGCAGCGCATTCGATACGGGGTTCTTTTCTATGGAAACCCGCCTGATCGGCCGCCGTGGCCGCTGTTGATTCTTCAAAAGACTTGCGCCATCACATCACTTTTTCTCCGAGCTGCCGTGGCTTTTGTGCCCATCGCAGGGGTCAATTCAAAATCTCATTTCGAAACACATTTTCACAGAACCGTGCGGGCGCTGATGGTGATTAAAATTTGATTTCCACTACACACCAGCGCCAAGAGCGCCGCTAGTTGCCGGAGAGTGTTACAGAGAGCCTCGTATAATTATCATCCGATGGCGGATCACCGACGGGCGCAATGGTTCCAATGGTCGGTTTCGATCGGCGCGACTATTGGATATGCATCACGTAACCAGCACCACCACGATCGAGCACAGTCGGTCTCTGTCTATCACTATGATGATCGCCCATCATCCGGAGACAGGAAGCCGCCAATCGGAGACTTTCTTGGCTAGCGCACGCGCGTAACTCGGAAGATCTCTCGGAAGATGCGCGATAAGTTTCCTACCGATCACCGATCACCGTGTCGGGCTTTTAAATCTCAAGCCGAAGAGCCAGTGACTTCGACGACCGCTCAACGCACGAACGCAACCACGACTGATCGACGAGGGCGATCACGCGAACCCCTAGCTTGTCGCGTAACCTGCGCCAAAGACCTCTTGGAGTCGAACCGCGCGCGTCTAGCCGCGAGCGAGGCCACAACCGAACTACGGAAAAAACGGGTGAAATTGTAGTAAATTGCACCGCGACCCCACAGCCAGTTGCTGTTTGCTAGTTTGTTTGTTTTCTCCCTGGTGGGCGCTCTCTCTCTCTCTCACTTGGTGGGGCTTTGGAGGAGTTAACTCACTCGGGCCACCGTGGGCTCTCTGGGCCCACCCTGGCTGGCTTTCCACTCCAAGTCCAAGTGGAGGTGGTGGTTTTGCAAATTTTCTCACCTCGTCGCCGCCGTTCGGTCAGCGAAGGAGAACGGTTTCGGTTCGGTCGGCCCCTCGGTTCTCGTTGGTCCCGGGTTCTGGGGCTTCCTTTTCAGTTGTACTTTGACAGACAAAAGGAAAGATAAAAAAAACAATACCACCACCCAACGATCGAATGAACTTTAACCTGCGGATCAGATCACTTTTCACCTGCGGCGTGCTTTAAATGGCGTAGAGTTACGATGAGCCGCCTGCTTGGTTTCGCTTTCCAAGTTCCGTTCCGTTCCGTGCGTGTGGGAAGGAAAATGGGAAATTGTTCGCCGGACCATCATTAATGGCGGCGGTCGTTGAATGCGCTTCCTTTACCACTGACGGGTACAAATTGACGTTTGCGGTCAGTTGGTGAAGGATCGGATTCAATGATCCGCACCGGCCAGTGCTAACTTTCCAGTACTTAGTGTTAATTCGCTAGCTTAGGGTAATAGATTCGCTTTTGAAATATGAAAAACTTTGCGTACCAACTTTGCGTTTTCGGGTGTCCTTCTCTTTCGGAGGGTGCTTTGATGTGCTGACGGTCAAGTTCTGGAGCGAGCATAGCAGCCCCAAAGAGCGGGATTCCGAGTAGTACCAGCTTTAGGTTAGCAGGGCAGACCTTCGAAGAAAACGGCCAAAGGGCGCTCCAAAATAAAAGGAAACTCCAAACAGACCGGGTAAAGTGAAAACAAAAGCCCCATTATTGAGGGTGTGTCTCGGTGTGTGTAGCAAAAAATCGGCTTCCTAACAAGCTTCTCCCCCGGACTCTGGTGTCTGGCATTTTCTCCTTCTTCAGGCCTGGGCGCGGGGCGCGCGCACGGGCCATCGATAACGCATCTAATTACGTGCGGCCAATGGATTGCTCTAGATTCGAATCTGCGGCCAGCACCCATCCGTAACCGTTACATCACTTTTCGCCACCCCGTCGTCATCCCAGACCCCCACGATCCCTCAGTCCGTCCAAGCGAAGACCTCATCAATCACGGTCGATGCCGCGGCGTCGCGTTTTCATCATCATCATCGGTAATTACTGATTAACCCATTTTTAATTCTGAACCACACCGTCCGCCGCCGCCGCCGTCGCCTGTGTGGGATCTGGCGCAGCTGATTGCACGGTGGCCACCCCGGAACACACGTAACACGAGACGCACCACAAAAAAAAAATCTTCGCACCCGCGCCCCATCTAAAAAAGGGCCCGAATTTTCGGTGGGGACGTGAAAAAATTCGGGCCATCTCTCGTGCGGCGGCGGGCTGCCTAATGAACGCCGTTAGAATAATTGGAATCTAGTTCGCCCGGTCCGGTGGCAGTTTTGTTCCGGGACCCACCATTCCCGAGACGCTGTTTTGTAGCCAGCAAAGTGGTCAGTTCCTGCTTCCCGCGCCCGCTGCTCCAGATTGGGTCACCACTCCACTACTGATGTCCGGGCCGGGTTCTTCGGGTTCGCCCCGATCGCCGTCACCGATAGGCTGCCCGGCGGGCATCATTGTTGCATCATTAACGGAATTTCGGACTTCCGGAGAAAATGGCTAATGCACAATGCGGTGAAGTCGCACCGCAATCATGGCGTCACAGTTTCTCAGGATTGCTGTCAAAAACGTGTCATCTTAGAAGCGGATTGGGATGGTCCCTTGGCCACTCCGCTCGGCCGCGGTCACTTTTGGGTGTGATCGCTTGCGCGATAGCAGCGCACAAGTGTGTCACAGCACGAGGTGAGAATTGGATTCGTTTCGTGGGTCTCGAACGAGCTGCATGCGTGGTCAGGAAACGAACCTTCTAATTTTTCCCACTACCGGGCACACACAGTGAAGGAAATGAACTGGAAGTGACTGCAAACAAGTGAGGATAACACTGTGAAGGCAGCAAATGCAATCGGGTACGGCACGCAACGTTATTAAATCGTTGCTATTGCGCCGTGCGCTAGCGCCACTCGTACACGGTGGATGGTTAGGAAAGTGAAAGTGTATTGGCCCCGGCAGGTCCAATAGCTCCGCTTCTGCCCGGTACCTCCTGTCGCAATTAAGCAAAAATATGGAACCTCAATTGCCGCTGGGAGAGGGTGCGCTACCGTAAAAAGTGACATTTCACTTGTCAAACCAAACGGTCCGGTTATCAGCGACCACCTGGCATCATCGGATTCGTTTTTCGCCGTTTGGACGCTGATCCGTTTCGAAATGTACGCGTTAAAAGTGCGCGGTAAATCGCGTTTTCGAATCGCAATCTCCCCGTTAATTAAGCGGAGCTTGTTAAGTTTCGAAACTCTCCGTCACGGTCCGGGGACGGAGATCATTCCAAAAATCCGAAACCGGAAAAACGGTCCGATCCGTCCGGCGCACGGAATGGTTTGACATTTGACTCGCGGCAACCCGAAGCGTCCGATTCCTTCCGGGCTTCCCGGAACCGGGCGCGGGCGGTTCCCAGCGAAAGCCATAAAGTTATTAAAACTTATTCCTTGGGGCCAATAAAAAAGGAAAATTCCCGCCCGCCCGCGAAAATAAAAGAAAAACCTCCGCCGCAAGCGGACATAAAACGCGCGGCAGAATGGGCGGCCAACACTTAAGGAAGCGCCCAGAACCCGACGCGCACCCGGCGCGCTTTATTGTGAAGTGTTTTATGGACGGCCGCCGCGGTCAGAAATGTGGTCAGGTGGTTAAAACCTGGCGTTATGGGCTCCTATAAGCGGTTTTGGCACCGCACCGCGCAGCAAAGATGCTAAACCCGAGGCGCATTAAACGGCGCAGCCACAGGGAAATGTGGGTGCGTGGGGTTGCAAAAAGGGTAGAAATTCCGATGCTCCGTCGGAATCGGCTCCGTCAGAAAGACACCGCCCGGGACCCCTCTCGAACCTAACGGGGTGCTTAGAGCTTTGATGGCTTCGAAGATCATAAAACTACCGTTACAGGGGTGCAGAATCTGGAGGAGTTTGTCGGGGCGCAAAAAAAAAAAAAACGGAGCAGTATGAACCCCGCGAAGTCCGCCGTTGGAATTCACTACCGCGGGCTCTTCCAAATCGAACGGCGGCCTGCCTGTCAGCCAATAGTTAATTCAGTTTCACCCTGTTCCGCTGCTGATCGACTTACTATTCGCATCCCGAAATCGGCACCAGGCCAGGCGCACCTGGGTGATGAAAGTGAAGCTTTCTGCCAGAGCTCATTTCGCGCGCACCGCACCGAAAGAGATGGAAAAATAAAATAATAAATTGTCCGACAGGCCGCCGCCGGAGGAAAGTTTCCCGCGTAACTAGTGTGCCGCCCGATCGTGCTCGATGACACGCAACACACACTACAGAAAGAGAGGATCCCGCACAGACTCGGGCCGATTGTTCACGCGCCGTGTCACGGTTGCCACCATTGTCTTCGGTACATTGGCTTGGCTTCTTCCCTGGGGTCTGCTGAGGAAATTAAAAAGTTAATTAATTACCGCGGCGCTGGTCGTCGGAGGAGCGCGCAACCCATCGATCAACCCCCCATCCGGTTTGGGGCGATGGGCGGCCCGATAGACGCGCTGTCTGTTCGATTAAGCCGTTCAACCGTCGTCGAGTTTGAAAAGTCCGCGCCTATCGATCGCGCCGACCGTTAATCGAATGAAACGTTTTAATTTTTTCCGCGATGTGAAGATGTGTGTGTCGGAAATGTGTCCGAGGAAATGTGTCGAATTCGTGTAGCTATTTATACCATTTTGTGCAAACTGTCTGACTTTCCTCGGTCAGTGGCCCACGTGCTGGTTCCACGCGATAACCGCCGGTTAAGGGGCATGTAAGACACACACACTTTGTCTGATCGCCGTACGATTTCCTTCCCAAATCGGAATTTCCTTTTGCGGGTGCTCACGTTCGGCTTCGCCGACGCACGCAAGAATTGGGTACATGCCGCATAGCGATTGATAATTAAATTTCCTAACCTCCGTCCACAATGTTGGGAAGGCGTCAATTAAATCGATTTGGTCCGACATAGGGCCCGCGAAGAAAGTATCACCGGGCGGGCCACGGCCAATATTATCTAACCCGGGAGACCCGGCTGGCTCGGAGTAATTTGTTTGGCACCTCGCTGCCCATGATTAGATGTATTAGATAAGGTGTATTGAGCTTGTTGAGTCTGTGCGCTGACCACACGCTTACGTGACGACGTAGCGATCAAACTTCGAAAAAGAATCCACCTTTGTAGCAACCCGTTAATAAGGCCGCCGATTGTTTGTTCCATAAAACAAATTCGCAGCTTGCAGCAGCCGCCATAAAGCACATTTTACGAGGCAGGTGACTCACGACTCGCGATCGTGTTGATGAAATTGTCCACCGTCCCCGGCGTCTTATCAGCCAGCGATCGATATCGCTTCTTCGGCCACGATCATGTGAATAACGGTTGTGCGAGAAAATAAAAGCGAAATGCTCGATCGAATCGAGGCGCGGGCGAATGAATAAAGTTATTCAAATCCATCGGCCACACGCGATCTTCGCTTCGGCATGAGCAGGCGCTTTTTGCCCTTCCAGCCAACTGGCGGATCGATTTGGCGCAAAGATTTATGCCTTAATTCGGCCATTACTATTGGCGTGGCGTGGGCAGCGCGGTGCGCGGACTGCGTGCAGAAATGGAAGCATCTACGCGAGACCCGGCGGTGACCCGGCAAGGAACGGCGATCACGGGGACTCGATAAACTAAACATCAACTTGAACAACTGGCCAGGACCCCAGCCCCTCAGTGATTGAGCCGTCTACTGGGGAGCCCCTGAACCCCAGGCCCACCGGCTCACCGTAAACCGAATGTAAGGAAAATGTATATGCAAATTGATCGTGATCACGCTTCGACCGTGGTCCGGGCTGGGTTGGGTGTTTGTCATAAATTGTGCTCACGGTGCTCGACACAACACTCACCGCGGCGCACCGGCAAGTGCAGTTATTAGGCATAAAAAGTGCGCGCATAATATTTACTCACACAAGGTGTACACATAAAAATGCAGATCACCGGGACCGTAAACCCCCGGTCCAGACGGAACGGTTTTCATCACGAACCTCCTCTCGAATCGACCCCCGGTGTATGAAATTGAATTATTGATCAATGGAAACGTCAGTAAAAAGAGCATGTTAAAGTCCAAATGGTGGCTCATTGGCCGGTGGCGGCTGTTGGGAAATTGCCCCCAATCGGGGCGATAATTGGCTGGCCAGTCAAACGGTCACTTGGCTGGCTGGCGGCGGCGGAACTTCTTACACAGAGTGTAATGGCGCGAAGAGCGAATCGGCAGGCATCTTCTAGGCAACCGCACCCGAGAGGCTTCCAACTTCTAGCGCCCGATGAAGACATCTCGGTGCCCCTCGCCCATATAGATGTCCACACCGCCACAGATCGATCGAGATCGTGCGATCGAGCGGTTTCATAACGCGCGCCTGCCGCGGAAAAACGTATTACGCATCGAGTAGGCCGATCGAGGGGACTTGCACACACAATAAACGGAATAATGACAGCGCGCGCCGACCGTTAGGATTGTCTTTCGATATGCTCGCGGAATTACTCGGCCGGCCGTAATTATCTCTAGGGCCCAGGCCACTGGTGGTGGCTGCTAATGGGAGTTATGTGCTGGGCGGCGAAGATAGCATAATACCGCTTTCCGGACGGGCTTTGAGAGCGCGGCCACGTTACATGAGCAGCTCGAATCAGCATCGGGAATTGAATGCTGCTGAACCTAAACTTATGTTGCACTTATGCGGACCGTGCGGATGAATGGCGCTCCGTTCTTTTTTCTTATTTTAGTTATTCAATTAATGTGGTCTTTTGTCGCTTAACCTGTATTTGGTAAAACTGTAAAAACAATCTAAAGTAGCGTAACTTCCTGTTTAAATCAACTACTCTTGCGATGAAGCCATCTGCGATCAATTAGCCAAACGCAGCCTGAACGCATCGATCCGATAATATCTACGGTGAGTTCCCTTTCTTTAGACTTCCTTTTTGTCGGCCCGTTTTCACGCGGACCAAATGCATCGGGCCCACATGAAGAAAGTGGCGAATGTGAGGCTTGAGGCCTAAGTAAAGCTTTGCTCGGAAGCGGGAAACCCACAGCCCACCAACACAATCGGTCCGCGCCTTCCAACATTGTCCTAAACGCGGCCAATTATGCTGCACTCGGCGGGTGAGCTGAGTCGGCACGATCGGCTTGCATCTGATCGCCCGGAACCTGATCGTCCCCCACCAATGCGATGATCGGACACGGGAAGCAAGGGAGAGCGTGTGCACCGTTTCGTCGCTATTGTTTCGCCCGCGATCCCCCGTGAATCGCGGCTGTGGCTGGGAAAAGAAAGATCGCTAAAATCTCGCTCGCTTCGTGGCGTGTGCTGTCTTTGCCAATTCTTCCCACGAGCGCTTCATTAACGCTTTAAGCCGGCGCGGCGGCGAGTTGGGCGTAAATTCCGTCAGTTTTCCGTGCAGCACTCCGACTCAGACGAGAGGGGCTCAGAAGGCTCATCTCCTATACCAGCCGGCTCCTAATCACCAGCATCAACTAATGCTGCGCGGCTCTTTCACACTGCACGGCGGGGTCACGGCGCTCGGGTTTTCACCCGTACAATTCGTTAGCGAAATCTGGAGCCATCCGAAAGTCTGGCCCCGGCAGGGGGGCCTAGGCCATTTCATCGTTGCCTTCCCATCGCGCGGTGCGCGGTTATCGAATCCATCTCGTGTGCGGCGGCGGCGATCGTCGCCCAGCGCCGAGGTTAGATCTTTCCGCGGGTGATACTACGAATTAAATGTAGTTGTAATGTGCAAAAGGAGGCCCCGCTGCACCACCGATCTGAGGGCGCTAAATCCACCGGGCTTCCCGGCCCGGTAGCCGTGTGCCGCTGGGCGTGCAAACAGTCCCGGAGGCCAAACAACAGACATTTCACTAGACGACGACGACGACGATTCGTCCATTGTTCCGTGAAACCAGGCGTGTGGAAGTGTGTTATTATGAAAGAGGAACCGGAACCTGGGCACACCGGAACCACCTGCCGGCGGCGGGTGCTTCGCGATCGTGTTCTTGCTCATCGCGATCGTGGCCCGGGCATTAGGTCCGTCGGTGTGGATGTGATCGTGATTAGATAAGACATTATCCTCCCGCGCGGAAGTGTAACCACCCATCCGCGGGGCTGGGTTATGACATGGTGCGTAGCCCGGCCATTGCGTTGTCATTTGGGGAAAAGACCACTTTAAGAATAATTTGTAGAGGCAGTTCATTTGTTCTCAAGATTGTTCACAATGGAGTTATTAGACAATTCAACGGAGATGTTCTCCTTAATTCGATCATTTGTGAAACGCAAAACTTAGGATGGCTGTTTGTTGAAAGCTTCGAAAGTAGCTTGCGGTTATTATTAGGCGCGAAATGTAATATTTATAAAGCGTTTGTGCCATTTTTTTAACATTTAACAGCGCTAATCGACCTAATGTTTGCGGCCAAATATTGCTTTGTTTGCAGGTTTGCATTGCTGAATGTTTATTAACAAAGTGGGATCATTCGAAAAATCATGATAAATAATGTAAATGTAAAGAAAAAGTTAGCAACGTACAGTAAATTGAGAAACACTCACTGAATGACCTAACATTAACAGAAATGTGGCAGATTGTGGGACAGCAAAGCCAAAAGAGAAAATAAACGATGGGACCTCGGTTTTGTAAAGAAAACTACACCGCCCCTTTACTTTTCTTCCGATCCCGTTAAACATCTTTTGATTACATTTCTTTTTGATTCACCTCGAAGCGATAGCTCCGAAAATAAAGCCTCGGGCCAACAAAACAAATCCCCGCCGATTGCATCACGTCACAACAGTTCTCACATTAAACGACAACATGGACGAACAAACCACGGCGACCACACAATAAGCCACCGGCAAACCGCACAAAAGTGGAAACCGCACAGGTACTAATCATCATCATAACCTCACCACCGTCGCAGCTACGGTAGTAATGGCCCCCCCGAATGTAAATGAAACGGTTCGGTTCGCTTAACCGAAAGTGACCATCGCGACCGGAACCACTCACAAATTGAACGCATCGTGGGGAATCGCGAAGTTTGGTGCGTGTTTTGTGTTCCTTCCTTCCAGCGATCGGACCACGTGGTAAAAAGCGGAACGAAAGTCGCAATTAAACGGATGACACGCGGCAAAGAAAACGCACATAAACTTGAAGAGTTGCGGGTAAATTATTTGTACGGATCGGACGAGAGAAAGGGCAGCCGGCTGCGTACCAACGGAAAATGCTGCCGACAAATTTTGCAAAAAGGGCCCTGAATGGTGGGGCGGGCGTTTGGCGAAAGAAACAACTCCATTACCCGGTTGTGCCCGGGTCCGGGTGTGTGTTGGGCAAGGAAATGCTAAGTAGTTGGTTGCCTTTCAGCACCTCAGCACACACATATGCGGAAAGGGCGCGTGTGCGGCGAGCGAGGCGGACAATGGGGTGGTGCATCAGTTTTCCGCATTCGACGCGCGGCGGTCGTGGTGGAGAAAATATTGGGAAGTGCCGCGGTACCATAAATAATACCAAAACAACCAAACCCAGGGTGGACCAGCTGGTGCGATAATTTAGATCACAATCGCACAACGTTTTCATTTTTATGCTCATTGTACACCATTATTAATCGTCTCTTTCTCTCTCTCTTTGTATTTCCCCTTCTGGAGCAGCCATCCTCGCAGTGAAAAGCGAAAGGGGCCCGCTGATAAGAGAAAGAGGATCATGTTTTCCCCGAGCACGTCGGGCGGTGGAAAATTCTCACGCAGCCCAAGGGGCCTGGGTGCGTAATTTTTCTCGCCCCGTCGTTGCGTAAGTTGCCCACCGCACCGAAGAAAGTGACTCCGGAGAAGAGCCCACTCCGAAGAGGGATCCACCGGCGCAGGTGCAACAATGGCGAGCCCGAAAGCTTGTTAGCGGCCGCTCATCTTCAATTACTTATCACTACGCGAGGGCGCGCCGTGAGCAGCCGAAGCAGTCGCGCACCACCGCGGCGTGTCTCGGCCGTAACCCGTCGGCGGGTTACATCGGGCCACACGGGAGTGGCGTGAAAACTTTGCTTTATTTGTTAGCCCAGCGCATGCTGTGGCTTGTCCCATGCTCCGCATCCGGCAGAATGCATCCCCCGAAGAGAAAGACCTCAGACCGTGGCCACGGAAAACTCCCACACTTTCCTACACTTTCCCGACCCGTCGACTCTCTATTTATCCGCGCCGCCGCGGAATGGCTGAATTAGCATTGTGTGGAACCGTTGGAGTGGATTTTGTCGCGCTGAGTCGGCGACAATGGGCACTTCTTCCGCCAGCGATCCCGAGCATGATGCAACGGCTGGATGGGCGGATACACCGCCGCCCCAGAGTTGCGAGAGAGCCTGGCCTTCCCCAAAAGTCGACCGAAATTAGTCGATGAAAACCGTGAAATGGCCTCCCCTGACTTTTCATCATCTTTGCTGCTGATCTCGTGTTGGAGAATGCTTAAACCCCACGGTTCCGATGGTCCCCGGCGGCCGGTTGTTTGTTTTTCTTTCCTGTTCATTTTGTCTTATTTCAATCACCCTTCTGATGGACTTTTTTGTTTGTTGGCTCTTTCTTATTGTTGGGTCGGTTGGGCTATTACATGTTTTAACGGGCAAGCATTACGCACCTGGTGGGGGGGAGGGTTTGCACACCGAAAATGGCAACAAATTGCGACGATGCACCTGACCAAATCCGGGAGCGCGTAACGAGCGATTCGCGAAGGGTTTTAGGGTCAGCAATGATTGCGTGTTTTTGGGAACCCGTTACATAAAAATCGTTTCTTTTTGTCCGGAGCCAACCATTTTTCGGAGCTCTGGACTTTTGTGATGCACTAAATTTAAACTTAAATCAGTTTCTGTTTTTGGCAAGGACTAAGTTCCTTGCTCTCTCTCTCTCTCTCTCTCTTTCTCTCTCTGTATAGTAGTTTAATGGTCGAGCAGAAACGGTGAAAATTATCCCCGACACGTAATCAGGGATTTTCGTTGATGACTTAACCACCATAACATGCGCGCCATAAAACAATCATCTACAGCCCTGTTCCCCGGGGAATGGCTCGGACGGTGACCCATTTCATTCGGGGGCGAATGTTTCATTCATTCCGTAATGACTACACCGGCTATTAAGATCAAGAATTCCGGCCTGGCGTGGCCCGAGAGTGGGCTCGTAAAGATGGTTCTAAGTGTTGCACCATTAAGGCAACATCAGTGTCATCACAATTATCGCGCGGTGTCGTAGTAGGCCACCTTATGAAATATTTATGCTCCCTCCAGGTTGATTGCCGTGCCGTTGTTCAGAATCTTTTTTGAATATAGTTATGATATCTGCTTAATTTCTGGTTACGAACGCTGATTAACGCTTGTTTCGATTACGTGGCTGCGATAGCGCAAGATACGGACCAGCAAGGCCCAGTGTGTCCCGACAAGCTTCTAGAAGGTTCGGCCTAGGCTCAGGAGAAAGCACAGACCCGTTATACAACGACCGGCCGCTCGGTACGGTGTGAAATTTTTACAAAACTTCCATTATACTGTCACGCAATTTTCACTAAAAAACATAAAAAACGGAAACAATTCCTCCCATGACAGTTTTCCACGGACCCCACGGGGGCGGCTGAGGTTTAAATAAAATCGAAAGTGAAATACCAACCCACGGTGGGTGCGCTCGCGCTCGAGAGTCTCATAATTGTGTGCTCGGTTCTTCTTCTGGCTGGCGCAGCTTTATCGCTCCCTTTGCTCCGGGGATTGTTAATTATTTTGATTCGCGCTGGAAAAATGCTCCTCTCTCTCCGGTGGGCGAAACTGCGAAACAATTTCCATTAATTAGTGACGCGATGTTTCCCGGTGACACGCTGCAAGTTAGGTAAAGTGTCTTCGCCCTTAGCAAAGTTTGTGTAATCGCGCGATTGACCGATAACGGTTGGTGGCAAAGCTGATCGAGCAGGAAGTATAATTGTATGCACCAGATGCAGCCCCATCAAGCTGCGGAAGACGCGAAATGTCTTCTTCAGGTGACCCGGTGGCTTTAAGTGAACAAAAGTTAATGATATGCTTTCGCGACACGCGCCACGAAGAAGATTTTGGTAATTATGATCGCACATTTTGTTTTACTCTCAACCACCCATTAGCCCCGATCAAGAAGTCGGCTGTTGCGAACCGTATTCTAGGTCAGTGAATTATTGGGACAATATTTATATTGCGCCCAAACCAATTTGGTGTCACCGAATCGAGGACACGTGCTACCGTATCGGCTGTCGCTGCTAGAACAACTGCTCCTTACTCTAGAGGCGGGACAAACCGCCATTTAAAGTGAAATTGGATACTGCTCTCCTGCTGGTTGAGCAGCTTTCGTACGCAAATTATTCAGAGTATCAATTACGGCAATAGAACATCGCGAACCCTAATTGAGCCACCGAAAGTGTGTCAAAGCTATTAGAGTTGCGGAGTCCGCTGTTCTACGGCATCTGTTTCGGATAGAACACGAAAGGTGTTCCTATAATTGCACTTCCTTATTATTCTGCATCTGCGTTCTTAGTGGTAACGAAGGTTTCTATTAATTACAGTACGTTTGAACAGAAGGATGTTAATTCGAAGAAAGGTACCTATTTTCAAACAGAGGCATCTGCCCTCCCCGAAAAGCTTTGAAGTGTAACGCTGGTAACGCTCACATCGTTACACCGTGCTTGGCGGGTTGCATACATTTGGCTTTGAACATGGCACGGCACTTTTCGACTATTCGGTTGGTTTTACTTACCGGCGGGGCTTTGGTCGGACGATCTCATGGTTGGCGTCGGTGATGCAGAGCGGACTGAGCGCCCCGGCCAAGTGCTCAACACCGATTCGGCCCGGATCCCAGCTGTGGCGGCCGGCGTGGGACCAGTTGCCGGCCCCGGTGCCGGAAGTGGACGAACTCGGTGGTCCGGTGGCCGCTGAGCCGGCGGTGCCGGTCCCAACCGCCTGAATGACGCTCGCAGATACTGTCGAGTGACTCATGACGCAACCATGGCTTTGTGGCACTGCTATCACCGGGCAGCCATTCCGGTTCCGGGTGCGGGCTTTTGGGGTCTCCACGAAGGACAACGGCGATCAACGGCGGAAACGGAGCGGAGCTGGCCCTGCTGTAAACTGGGACACAACTGCCGGGATGCCGGGATGCCGGGACACCTGGAGGACGAAAGTCGAGAATAGTAAACAGGAAAACATGGTTAGTGAAATGTGCCAACCGGACCCCGAAAACCCGAGAGCATTGAGAGTTTGCTTCGCCTCGCAAGGCGAACGAATCGGAGATGCGCGAAAGAAGGAAAATCAATTTATTCGATTGCGACATGAACATAAATTATACACGCCCGTCGTCGTCGTGCTCTGTCCCGGGCAGGAGTCAATCGGTTAAATGAAGGCGCGCTCGCGGGACCCCGGGAGACGACGTTGCCTTCGGTTCTGGTTTATTTCATTACTCACGTGCTGATATCTTTACGACTGGACTCGCTCGTGTCAGAGTAGAAAGTCAGTAAATTGGGAGAGGTACTTGAAAACCCATTCGAAATCATCGACCAAATTTCGACGACATCGGACCCAATTAGGTGTGTAGGTGTCCGGTACCGGCAGTTGAAAAGTAAGGAATTATTAACTACAATTCATGATCGGTCTTTGTGGGTGAAAACCTTCCCACTTTTATCCCGCGCTGCGCACGCCAAGCTTTCGAAGCTTTTAACGGAACCGTACAAAAGCTGCTCGAAATGGGGCGTTTGTTGGGTGCCAAGAGTCGAGCTCCGTTCGAGCAGTTTCAACACGTGTCGAGTGTAGCGTGTTGAGTGTTGAAGTATTTACGTCTGGCTTAAGTGAGATCGTAAACGAAGCAAAACAAACTTCAAAAAAAGGAAGGATCGCCTCCAGATCGACAGAACGTACCACGAGGGTTGGTATTTTCGTTTATGATCGAACGTTTAAAATCACGATCACCGCTTTGGCCGCCGGCGGGTGCTGCTTCCCCTGGCTGTACGGTATCGGTTTTCGACGCACATCGGGTCCACGCATCCACGGTTCCATCCCCGAAAGGTGAAGGACACGGCGTGGCTGGCCGGCGATCGAAATGGCTTGCAGCGTTTAATTTTATTATGCACCCGATACGTGGTGATTATCGGTGAGCGCACATCTTGCCCGGTGCAAGAACCTTGCCCCAGCATGGGTACGACGCGGGGTTTTTGGAGCCTTGTGCATAAGGAAGTGAACGAATCGCGAGCCTGCGCGAAGGTTCTTTGCGCGCGTGCGTTGCGTCGTTTTGCTCGCCAAAAGCGTGCGATAAAATAATGCGAACGGGCGTGTTTTTGGACGAGCCCCGGAACACCAAACCGGTCTCCTGCCTCGCCTCGGTCGCGCCGGTGGATGTCTAATGTTTGGTGGACGAATTTGGCCAGCACCGATTTCCATAAACGGAACTCGGTCGCAGAGGCCCTCTAAATCGGTGTCTCGAATTCTCGTCTCAAAAACAGCATCCTTCGGCGGCCAACACCGCTAGGTTTCGATCGAAATGGAACGCACGAAACAAGTTTGCGTTCCAACACGCCCGCCGCCCGTCGTGTCGGGAACGTGTGGGAACTGACGAGCGTCGTCGCTCGTCGTCGACGAGGGAGAAAAGCATTTTTTGACAAAATTATGTTGTCTGGATGTTGGTCTCCTGTCGGGAGAAATGCTCCGAGCTGCGAGGCTCAGATCGAAACCCGTACGCAATCAGGCGAACACAGTAAATTGGGGTTCGCTTGGGGTTGGTGTGCCCGTGCTTCCTTCGGTGATTGCCGAGGTCCTCGTTTCGCACGGCAAGAACGAACGTTCGAACGGGAAAGGGCAGCCCGAGCAGCAGCAGCAGCAGCAGGAACTGCACCATAATTTATGCTGCATACGTATTCTTCGCCAGCTTGTCTGGTGAGCACGCCACAAGACGACGACGGCGTCGATGATGGCTGAGAGCGGATGGCGCGATCGAGGTGGGGCCTTCTGGTGGCTTCTAAAACGTCAGTCAGGCTTCTTCGGAATGCCCGTTGGATCATTAACGTTTGATCGATTGCGTGACACACCTTCGTTTTGAATCACGCTCAATTGTTCGCGGGCCTGGCCGGGCGTACGATGATGTTCCGTTGCCGTTGGGCGCAGCATAAATGGGCCTGTGCGTTCGCGGTCCTTCTCGATCGGTCCGGGCTGTGTCTGGGGCCGAGATAATGAAGCTCGGCGTGTGCAGGCAGTGCAATCAGGCCCCAACGAGCAACGGGCAATTTATAGACAACGAAAGTGATGCGGCAATGTAATGGTGAGCATAATATAATTCCACCCAAAACCAAAATTAGATATAATTTATTGGGTCTCCGGTGGCTGTTTTTTCGCTTCGGAGGAAAGGAAATTAAATTCACATCTGCACACACGAGCGCTACGGAGGAGAACGCTATTTGTTTTGCTCCAGCTTTTTGGAGGTGATTTCCGAAGCATTTCTTTTCCGTTTCAGCCCCGCTCGCCAATGCTCGGCAAGTGAATTCATTATATTTCGGAATCTGTTTGTGGCGGTTTCTTTTTGGGGGAAAGAAAAAAAAACACACACATTTTGCATTCACCTTCTCGAGAGGACACATAAAAGCAAGGTCCCCAAGTTTCCAATTTTATGTCCCCCAGAGGAGATGGTGTGAGGAGTTGGTGGACATTTTTTGGTCGTTAAATTTATAGGTTTCCCCGCGGTTACTCACGGTGCGGGACCTAGAAATTGGTCCGATTCCACGCGCGCGGCACACCTTTGAACGGTGTGGAACGTTTTATAGCTTTTTAGTGAGCGCAGCTTATGCGGTTCGGGGCGGTTTGCTTCAGAGGTTTTTGGAGTCGCAGTTCCATTCGTATTCAAATGTTGATCAAATGCCGAAAGCAAATTATGCCCGTTAGAATGGCGGCGGGTGTACGGTGATAGTTGAGGTGCCAAACATTGGAGCCCTCTTTACGGCAACACCTCTTCACAGGCCCCCCCGGGGGCCCGTCGTTCTGTTTTACTTAACTCTGGCACAATCGAAGCTTAATTTCATAATGCTATGTGAACCGAAGAGAAAAATCATTCTCAAACCGGAACCGTTCGAACTTGAGAAAGTTTTGGGGGCCAAACTCTATTCTTCGATCATCATCGGGCGGGCCTTCAGAGGCTTGTGTGTGGCTGAAAAACCTGTTATCGGAAAATTTATCGTCTCAAGTCCGGGGTCCGACGTTTCCATTTACGAGGCGCGAGGATCAGGTGCAGGGCTGACAGTTGCCAGTTGGAGTTGCACTCCCGCTCGCGGTGACACTCCCGTCGCGATCACGATCTGGCACGAACACCAAATAGTCATTAGACGTGCTGACGCGGACCTATTAGGACGCATTCTAATGAGGAACGAGCGGTGGGAACGAGCGAGCCATCGGTCGAGATCGAGTTACTGGAAGTGGAACTTGTCCGCATCCGTAAAAGGGGGCCCCCGGTGGCGGGAAGTAATCTATTCCGAAATCGATCGATGGTCGGTCGATGGCGGGAGATGCGTTGATTAAACTGCACTGTCAATCGTCCCCCGGGACACCCGGTGGCAAGGAGCAAATGGAAGCAAAACGCGTGTGTTGGAATGAAAGAAAGGTGGGCAACATTGTGTGGAACAGCGTTGGTGAATTGTGCGCGAATGGCAAAATATAATGGTTTGGTTGAGGTTTTTGTAAATTTAAAACTAATAAAAATGAGCACAATTTTTCCGGAGGATCTAGTAACCGATGCCACTGACTGAAGGGGAATACTTCTGACATACCGTTATCGTCATCATGCTACTTGCAGCAAATTTTTAAGCAGTGTCAAAGGATTCCAATAATTGAATAGTACACAAAGTTGGATAAAATTCACAGAATGAAGAGACTATTATTTGTTTTCAGAAAGTCATAGCAATATCAAGTCCATTGTTGAATACGATTATATCATTCAGTTAACAACCGATTTCATCTTCGCCGTTAACGTGTGTTCCGGTCTCCATAGTAACATACCGCTTTTGCCATCTAGCAGCCATTGCATATTCAACAACATCATAACTTAACAACAAATTATAATCTCGGAACAGTCTCCAAAAGCGGATTAAATTAGTGTCTGAATCACAACGTTAAATAATCTTTCTCGAAATGAAACAGAAACATCAAGCAGAAACTAGACCGCGGACGACTAGCTGCCAAGCACTTCCGTAAACATAACTTAATTCGAGAGTCGAGCAATCGATTTGAAGCTTGTTGATTGTTTTAGGTAATCTTCTGGCCGCCAGCGAACACCCACCCACGTGATCGAGCGTTTCGTAATGAACGGGCAACACCGAAAATCTATAACGAAATGGATGCACTCCTGCGTCATGACGCAACTACATCAACGACGACGATGACGGGGATGCTGTTGTCGGAAAACCGGCCGACCCGCTTCCGGATAGGAACCGACTTCTGGGGAACTTTCACACACAAAACTGGGCGTCTATTTCCGCTAGCAGCAGCAGCGCCAGCGGTAGCAGTAAACAAACTCGGGCGCCTTACATCGTCCAGCCCTGCTGCTGTTGCTGATGCTGCTGATTAACCACCAGCACCATGGCATTACTTCCCTGCTCGATGGGAACTTCTCCGTCGTTTGCCAACTTTCCCGACCCGGGGCGTTGACGACGGCTGCTCTGACCCGTTAGAACGGGTCGCCATATGGGCGCATGATTTCCGGACATAATTTCAATAATTAACGGCCCGGACGCACAACGCAACGGGCTAGCAGCGGGGATGGCTGCTGAACGGCACCACCAATTGGGACCCCATCCCCGCCCCGGGGCCCCATGGTGGTGCCGGGGCCAGTTTAATTGATGCTAATAATCGACCGGTTTCCTTGCGGCCGGCCATTCTCGAACGCACGCTGGTTACGATAGCCATCTGAATTATTAACTCAAGTGGTGCCAAGTTTACAGCCCGCGAGACTGGGACCGGACCGGCCGAGAGTGGCCTAACCTCACTTTCGATGACAATTTTGTGTTTGATAAAGATTAATTTAGCGCGCGCTTAAGTGGCTGGCCGCAGGGGCCCTGAACTGAACTGAAAAGATCGCTGCGTGATCAGCGCACGTAAAGTATGCGGACGGACGGATTCCGGCCGTGGGTTGCACGAAGGTGTGAAACCATTCTTGGCATCTTTCATAACTCAAGATGCATACGCATTTCTTATCGCCCTTTGAGTTACGGAAGTTGCGTTCGGAGTGCTTCATTCACTCCAATAAATTTCTCCCTCAATCGGATGCGTCGCCGTGAAGTATGATAAATATGGTTGGAATTTCTTTCTTTCATCGCACCTCATTCGGTTTCCGTTTTTTGTTTGATTTTTATGCTCCCTGCGCGCCAATCCCCCGACTCGCCGAGAGTCGAGATGGCGCAGTGCGCAATAAAATATGAATGTTTATTGCACGGCCCCGACACAGAGGGAAACGAAGGAGAAATTGTGCATGCAAGCAGACGTGCGGTCAGGCAGGGGCGTCTAGGCGTGCGAAGGGCGAATGCTGGAAGGAATTTCTCGCGAAAGGGCGTTGGTTGGCCGGTTGGCGTTGGAATGTGGCCGGCCAACCAACCGTGGTGGCCGTTGTGCAGTGACGCGTTGGAAAGATATTCATAATGACACTTCACGCCGAAGAGAAAAATCGGCCCGCGGGCAGGATGCGCTAAATGGACCGTAAAATCGGAACGGTTGAATAGGTTTTAATAATGAAGCAATTTCGTTGCTTTGCTGGTTCCGAGAAAAAAAAGCAAACGCTCCAGAAGTTATGCAAATTGCGAAATTGATGTTCTCCTATGATAATTAAAAAAATCAAGAAAACAAATGGCGGCGATTGAGGCGAGTCCTCTCCATCGGCCACGTTTCAACGCAAACATATTTCTGCCCCACAACGAGGCGTGACAACCGGGATGTCACATTTGGATCAACAGATCCCGATGGTCCCGCCTGCCGGATCCGGTCCGGTCGCCCGTCGTAACCCCGGACGACGATCGGATTAAAAATTGGTTCCGTACAGTGTTTGCTGGACGGGGTTCTCTGCTGGGAACCTACGACCCGGGAAACGCACACGCCAATAGGTAGCCGCCGCCGTAGAGAGAGGACCGAGGACGCGGCCCACCCGAAACAGTAACAAGCGTGGCGTAATCAAATCTGTCGTTCCGGCATCGGCATCAGAATTCGTTCCGATCGTTGCGCCCTGGACCCCTGGCTGGACGCTGCCTAGTGGCCCGTAATGGGACTGCCCGCTGACTTGACTTCACCAACCTAACAATGGCCATCACTGGAAGAAATCAGCGAGCGTATCTCCCCAGGTCGATTCTCTGTGGGTCTACACATGCCAAAACCCCCCGGCCCAGCGCATTTGACACTGACACCCGCTGGGCCGCCGGGTGCTGGACGCACCGGACCGTTAAAACAGACCAGACCAGGTCCAATTAATCGAAAACACATCACCGTTTAGTGACGGCCGTGGAGAGTGGAATTCGGTTCCGTAGACTGGGGGGCCTTCCGAAAAGGGTCCACATCCGCCTCGTGGGACCTCCTCCTGGTCTTTGGTGCGATCGTTGTTCGTGTGTTAGCCCAAGAGAGAAAGTTTCCGGGGCCGGGGCCTGGCCATATTGGGCGTTCGAAACTGGATACCGGAACGATACCGAAATGGGGCTATCGAGAGTCTGCATATTGAATGAGCCAAAGAGCCTGATAAAGGAAGGCCCCCAAAAGGGTGCGTGGGTCAAAGGGAAACTTTGCCCAACGTGTGATAGCATCCATTATAGCACACACACACACCTTATGATCGGGCGGGGGGCCCTTAGTTCCGTTTTCTGTGGCACGGCTTGGCATAACTCAACTCGGGCGCTCATCTTTAGAAAGGGCTTTAAATTTATGGAAAACTATGAGACGTCCAGCGCGCGCATCCCGTAGGTGTGTCAGTCAAACCATCCGTTTGCTGGCCGACCCGGACACTCATCCTCCCCCGAGGGGGTGTTAGAGCTTCATCAACGCGCCTCGTCCTCGGCAAGCAAAAAAAGGAATGTTAAGCTCCGGCGTCCGGCTCCGGCTTGTGGGGCGAGGAAAGCCCGTACGGAACATGCTCTCGTTAAGTCTATCAGATGTAAATCATGTTTCGCTAGGCGCGGGCAACACTCTCTGCAAGCAAGACCCGTGTCCGGCGCAGCAGGAACGCGGAGCAGCCACGTCGGATCGGTAAGTGTGCATTTTATAATAAATCGTAACATCGCCCTGACCATCGTGTGTTCTCTCTTGTAGGGTCCGCCGTCGCCGCTGTGTGACACTGGGCCGCCGCCCGTGTGTCCAACATCGATGACAACACCATCGTCGTCGTCGTCGTCGTCCGTCGCGAGAAGCTATTTGCAACAGGCATCCGACGAGCAAAACTCCGGCCAGCAGGAGACTCTCATGTGGCCCTCCAGTGCCATTGCCCGTTACCAGCCAAGAACTAATCCCCTGACTTGGCAGAGCCTTGTGCGTCCACCTGAGACAGCCACAGCACTGGACGGCCTTCCAGTGTAGAGGAGCGGAGAAGCGAAACCCGGCACGGTACAGATGTCAGCACCCGACACCCAGCCACCCGAGGCTTGCAGCCCGCTGCAGGGGCCTTCTTGTAGGTCTTCGGCCCTGCAGACGGAGGATTTTTCGTTTAGGATTAGCTTCGACCACTTGACAGTTCGGGACGATAAATCAATTTGCATCTTATAATTTATCTACCTCGCCGGATCTCGCCGTGCTGTAGCGTCGTCGGGGCGAGTGCTCTGGGCTCTGGTCGAGCATTTTCTGCCACAAGCAGCAGCAACTGGAGTGGATATTGCTGCTCCGGCATGCAGTTGAGTGAACCCTACTTGAGTAGTGTAAAATCGAGCAGTACCGCTTGGGGTGTCGGTTTTGAACTCACTGGAAACAACCGCACTGCGTGACCCATTCCAGAGCCCAAGTCCAGAAGGTGCCTAATCCGGGGATCCAATATCTCAGTGACCTCGTTTCTCGGTGCCTGGGGGGGACAAAGCATCAATTAATGCCCCATTTATCAAAAGCTACTTTACGAGCCTACGGCCTATTCATTACTCGAACTGCTCGAATCGCTTAACCGATTGGTATGCGGTGCGGCGGCGGTTCGCCGGTGACCGCACGCGCACAATCCATTAATTTGCCACAATTTTGTGGTTACGATTGCGATTAGATTCCGATTACCACCTCCGCTAGGGCCGCCGTTTGAGGACCGCCGCTTGAGGTCCGCGCCACTGCACCGCGCAGCTATCAGCCACCCTTATGCGATTGAACGGCCGGCCTCGGCTACTCAATCGTCACCTCAGCCACCCCGCGGTGCACGGAGCTGAGGGGATCTTGGACGAGGCGGCGAGTGCACTCCGCTCGTTGCATCAGACCACAGTTAGCAATCGGGCGCCCGCGCGGCCCAGGCTTGGACCCGGACCCCACGGTTCGCGATCGAAAGGCTCAAATTATAGGATCGCTTTCGTGTGCAATTGAAAATACATAAATTTATCGGCGGCCGCCCGTTTATTTATTACCTTGCCCTGCTTAGCGGAACTATCGGTTGCGACAGATTTCGCCACACACACACACACACACTGGACCGGGCTTGGGGCTCCGGGATCCTTGTGCCGCGCATTCCGAGCCGATTCTGGGACGCGAGAATGGTCGCGCGACACGTGCGCGGCACCGAGAGCCATTCTTGTGTCGAAATTCTTGAGATGACGTCCTGCGCCTATTGTGGAACCGTCGCTTGAACCATCACGCAGACCGGGTCTCAGCATAGAGCTGTGCTTTGTGCGGAAGAGACCGGCCACTGGACCGCCGTGAAATTCCTGCGCCGCGCTCGGCTTCGCGTGTGCAAAAGTGTAACGAATTTGACATTTCGACTTCACGACATTCGAGCAGCGGAATGGGTTGTCGGCCGGTATCGATCTCGCCCAGCAGCAGCAGCACGAAGGCCACTCGAGGAGTACTTATTTGTTGCCGCGAAGAACTGCCGCGGGTTTGCAGAAAATGCGCGACGTTCATGCGCGCCGGAGACCAATCAACCGACGGCGGTGGTGAAAGTGATTCTGTTAAGTCCTCGCTGGAAGACAATCGGCCCATTACGCCCATTTCTGAAGGCGCCCCGGTTCCGTCGGCGACGTTTTTGTTGACAGAATGTCACCAGAATACCCCCGTGGCCGGTCGGAAAGCGATCGTATCGGGTACTCCAGATCGCGCGGACACGCGGTGTAATGCTGTGTGTGAATGTGAAAGCAAGCAAAAATTGAGGTGTGTGTAACATGAGCCCTGATGTGATGAACTCGACACCGGATTGCGCCGCCCTGGATTGCTGGATCGATCCCGCGCTGTGTGACACTGCGCGAAAGAGAAAGTACAGGAAGCTATTAACTAACTCCGTGTTGTTAAAAGATCTGACGTCTGATCGGATCCTCGATCGCGTCCAAGCGCCATTTTGTGGCGGCTCGACCCGCTGAGAGATAATCAGTGAGTTATCTCTTGATTCTCGTGTGGTGACGATCCTTTTCGAATAATTTATTCGTTCAGCAGACGAAAACAGAATGCCCAAACAGCCTGGGCCGTCCCAACCACCATGTCGCCATGTTGTAATCCGGGTGAACAATTGCGATTTGATTAATTTCAGGCGAAACTTCAGACGAAGGAGCTGCTCAGACGAAAGAAAGACCAGCCCGCGGGGGGCTTGGAGGGCGCGTGGAGTTTCGTGTTTCGTGGCCTTTCGTATTCTGACGCTGACGCACATCTGGTGTGCCCCGTTGTGGGCCTAGCAGTGGCCACATTCCTAGGCACTTTATCAACGTTGTACAATCGATGGGCATCGATATTACCGCCAGGCACCCACCTGAAGGCTATTGTGAGGAGGGGGCCCGGAGACCCTTCCCGGAGGATCCCGTGGTTAGGCGTGCCGTATAGGCTTAGCCGGGGCGGAACAGGTTTTCAGCGAGCGCGAGTCGCGTCCCGCAAGAGGGAGAACATTTGTTCCCGGGCGACCATAAAACGAAAGCCCAGCGGGAGTTCCTGACTACACATCCGGGCGCGAGGCTGGTCGGCGGCGTTTCAGGCGTTCTTTCTATCGGTTGTTTCGTAGGTGTATTCGTGTGTGTGTGTGGGGTGTACTTTAATGTGAGAAATTAATAATAACATTACACGGCTAATTAAGTTTAATAACTGATTTTACGATAACATTTATTTGCTATTTTACTATGCCGCGCTCTGTGCACCGTTCGGGCTGCTGATGGGCCTTCTATCTCCGATCCACCGAACAGCTTCAACGCCGCCGCCGATGTAGGGATGATACGGGATCGACGGAACGCGTGTTATGTTGCTTTGTAACACACACACAAACTGTGCCGTGTACCAGGAGGAGATTGGGATCCAATCATTTTGGGGTCCACACAAACAAAACACAAAACCTACCGAAACCCAGCAAACCCAGCATGGACGGGTTTCGAAAGAATGACAGAAAGTGAAGAGTGGAAAGCGACGAAAATATACATTACACGCGGCCAGAAAACAGCTGCCATCTGCCCCTCCGGGCGTATTCGGCAAAAGATTCTCACATTTTTGCTTTATGATCTTAATGATGAATCATTTGCATGTGCTCTAAGGCTCGACGGCCGGCCGGCTGGCCCTGGCCCTGGACGGCAGACAGCAGGTCTTGATGATTTGACGAAAACGCTGAAGGGGCCCACAATGAGCCGTCAGGAGCAGCAGCCGCATCAGGGTACGTCAACGAAAGTAAGACCGACGGGCTGGGGGTTGCCGAAAATAAGCAAAATGGGCACCGGCAGCGTGTCCATGTTTAGGCGGAGAAGACATGTGTTTAGGACAATGGCAGCACCACTTGGCACTTTGCTTTATTAGAGCCCAAAAAAAAACGGGGCTCCCAGAGATAATGGTGGCAGCGTTTTTTTTGTTCCTGTTTTCTGTGGATTCCTGAACCGGTCTGGGGCCAGAGTTTCTTTTCTTGAGTCTCAAGAGTGTGTCGTTTCGTTCAGCAGCAGTCATTACGCGCTGAATTGATGTCAGAACATTCAAACGAACAATCGGAACTGCAGGCCCGCGGCCCCGCGGGCTCGTCTCAGGTTTCACGTCGTAACATAAATTTGGCCCCGTAGCCCCGTAGCCGCTGCTGCCCCGAAAAAGGCAAGGTCAATGGCGCCAGATCATGCGGCGTCCGTGGCCTGAAGTGGAGTGTCGTAAACCGAGTCCCGGGCGGGTTGACAAATTTGGAACAAACGACCTTTCGGAGGCGCGTTCGGCTCGGCTCGGTCCGCGGCTCGGACGACCAACAACTTTCCAAACCTGAGCGACGCGTAGAGCTTCCGATGGCCAGGGCCAGATAAGGCCGCGGGCCATCCCCAGCCAGAGCGTCTCAAACAACTTTATTTTGCCCACCGGTTTTATGTGGCTGGCCACGCCGAGCGAAAATTGATTCCGTGCGACGCCGCCCAGCGCATAATCTTAATGGCCGATTGTAACCAAATCTCTCCGCCGGCTGCTGCTAAGCCTCGGAGGGGCCGTGTTGTTAACGAGCCGTCACTGTTTTCACTGAACAGGACGCATTCCTTCCGAGCGCCACTGCGCACCACTAAACACCTTCTCCGGGACGAAGTGCCGCAATTAGAAGTTGTTGCTGCGTGCTGCTGCTACTCGGTGACCACGCTCCACGCTCTGATCGTTAACTCGCGGCCCCGGGACGATGAAACATTGTACACATTGTAATTACAAAATTGCGGACAGTAAAATTGGGCACACTTTCGGCCTCGGCCGGGATGGCGCACCGATCGTACTGACATAATGATCGCTTAGCTTCCGGCGACAGGTGCGACCGTGGACCGGAAAACACATCAACCCCTCGCTGTCGAACAATGCAAACGAAGGTGCTGCGCCGCCAAAGTGCTGTGCTCCGGGCACCCGGACATTTGAATTCTGAATTCCACGCATTTTAGCAAACGGCCCGGCGTTTGGTGCACGTTTTGCGTTTTAATGGCCATCACGGACGGACGGTGGCGATGGCGCTGACGAGAATCATAATTTAGGAGGATAATTTGCCATGCTGGGGCATCGTGTTTGGTTGTGGTTACGAAAGTGTTCGGCCGAAGTGTTGCCGGAGCTGTTAAAATGGCTTTTGAATGTTTGGTTCCCGGTTGACCGATTTCCGGTGAATTCCGGAGTTTTGTTGCAAATAATGTGTTCAATTGTGGAATCCAAGCGTGTTTTGTGAAGTGATTCCGAGAACTTCAATTCCGGGGCTGGTAAAAAAATGAAGACGAAACTAAAGCCCTTCTCCAGATGGCATCGATTTCCGTTAGGGCGCTTGGCGCGATTATAGCCCGTCGGCCGGGACCGGGATCCCGGTCCTCACGGAAGTCGTGCCGGGGCGCTTTTCCGGATTAAACCCCGCGCGCACACACACACACACACAAACCGTCGGTCGGTGGACCGCCAATCATCTGCGCCGCCGCCTGACTGGCCATTAGGTTGTTTACTGATTCTTAGACGCCACTTATCCTGACATCAGGGAACACCCTGGCGGCAACCATTTACACACCAACCGACACAGACATACCTGACGGTTCAGGTGGCCGGAGAGGCCACACGAAGGTGTGGGGATTACAGAGACAAATCATAGATTGAAAGCGGAAGAAAACGGGACACGTAAGAGGAAGGAAAATAATAAAGAACCCCACAGAGAGCCGGCCAGGGAGTGCGCGGCCGATTAATCCGAGCTAAATTATAAGTTCACGTTTCCCCCGAGCCCCATGCAATATCGTAAAGCCGAGGGACCGGGAACCGCTAATACCTTGATGGACGCGCCGTGTTCGGAGTGTTTTGCACCGACGGCGACGCCGACGACGCCGACGATGGCGACCCTGGAATTGGGTCACGCGAATGGCGTCGCTTGCAGGCAATCCGCGACTGACGCGCGCCGGACGCGAGTCCGCGTTGCTCTTCGGTTGGGTTCGGTTGGTCGGAAGGGTGCATGCGCGAAATGTGGCGCTGAAATCGCTAAACACCACCCTGCAAGGGAAATCGGAAAAATCTTTACGCTCAGCAAAGTCTCTGTTCCTACTCCGTCGGCGAGTATTAGACGGCGGCATCAGTTCCAGTGTCATAAGGGTCCAGTGTTTGGGATGAATAATACAAAAAATGCGCCGGTTCCTAATACGGTTTTGATGATTTAAACGAACAATCCCGTGCCCATTTCTTCCCAATTGAAAGAAATTTGTTTCGATACGCGCATCTTGTTTGGTTCATTTGATTTAATTTAAAAAGAATGAAGGCCCTTTCCAGGCCCTTCATTGGCTGGCTAATGTTGGTGATAATTTGCGGACACGCGCTCCAGGAAGTGGCCCTAAGCACCGCACCTCTTCTTGCCTAATGACCGCGCGTTCGTCGCCGGAGAACGAGAACGTTCGCCCGGTAATGAAAACATTACTTCGAACACAAGAACTCAAACTCGAGCACGGAGCTACAGCAGATGGCGATGGGATGGCGATTTGTAGGTGCCATTAGATACCGGTCCCCCCGGTGCCACTGACCGCGAGCCACCACGCGAGCCGGACCACTGGGGGTTTGGAAAGTTTAGATTGAATGCCCAGCCAGGCCACTTGCTTACGGGGACGACACGGAACCGTCACCGCGCATCCCGTGGCGCGTCCGGCGTCATGATGCCGCCACGGCCTGCTACGAACCCCGTACGAGGAAAAGTTTGATGTGCTTCTCCACCCGAGGTCGGGCCGGATCGAGTTAGCATGTTTTCTTCTTCGGCTCCACGTTCCTCTCGCAGTAAACAAAGTAGTCATTAAATGATTCTGACAATTACGCGGCCCGGCCTGGGGTGCGACGAATCCGTCGTGGCGTAACGGCCTTACCAATCAGTCGAGCCGGAGAGCCGAGTTGGAACTGTTGGGCGCGAGAAAATCACAAAACTCCGAAGAAACTGACGAGGAAAGAAACTACGACGGACCGAGCGGGCCCCGAATCAACATCATCCGAGGCCACATATATCGTCGTTTGTTAATTGTGGGCCCCTCTGGCTTCGACAGGTGAAAAGGAATCATTCCGTGGCTCCTCCGTGAGGCCAACGAAGCTGAAAATTAAAACTAAATTTTACACGTTTCCGTTTCGTTCAGATCCCATCCGCGCGGCGCGGTGAACGAAGTCCGTCCGCTCGACCCTCGTCCTCGGGCCGACCTTCTAATGGGTTTAGTTTTTATTGAGCCCTTCGAAGCGACCACTCGAAGCACAAAAAACCGATCGGATTGTTGCTTGGCCGCACTAGAACATATTGCTCCTGCGGGCATCAGGCCGCGCGTATTGCTGCGTCCTCCCTGGAGGGTCAACCGGCCAACCGGGGAAGTCGAAACGAAACCCGGGGCTCCCTAGTTGCTAGGTGTGCCGCGGTCTAATGATAGTCTTTACGACGGATGCTGTTTACTCTGGCCCCAGCGGCCACGGAATACTACTCGAGCGGCGCGGATTGGGTTCGGTTTTTGGGGAGTTTGTTTGCGGTGTTTTGTGGTGAATGCTTTATTCCGACCTGCCCTAGGGAAACTCTGGTACCGGGCCGGGCCGATGCTAATAAAAACAAATCACTAGCCCGGGAGCTGGTGAGCAAAGACTGAGGCGCAACAGGTTTGCGTCACCGGAAAATGGTGGCTCGCTCGCAAGTGGTAATTTCGGAACCATAGCGTTTGGAAGTTCTTGGTGCCTGGATCGTATCGACAGCACCCCCGGAATTAATCGGCTTGCCAGCCACTTCCTAGGCCGTTGGATTGATCCGCTTTTTGGAGGCGCAAAACATGATTGATTTGCTCGGCAAGTGAAAATTGATTTTACTTACTGCTCGTTGCTCCTGAGAAATATTGCGATTTGACGAACAGTTCGTACCTGTAACGAGAAAAAAGATCCGTGATTAACGTGGTGATCAGACGTAGTGAGATAAAATCAGTATTCATGTAAACAAAAGCCCTGCACGAAGAACTGAGTACGTTCGTCGCTTGACCGGTGATTCAAGTCTTTCGGTATGCAGTTCGCGTGCCGCAACAGCGACGGCTGGCGACGTCTCTGAACGGGCACAACAAAGCCACAGACCCCAACCATGAATCTCGCCTCCGAACAAAGACTTTATCTGTGCCGGGGATGCCTGGCCGGGTTTTCATGAAAAACCCAAGCCCCAGGCCCGAAAAAGAAGAAACTCTCGCGGCACACCGGTGGCAGCGAACGATCGGGTAGATTAGATCGGGGAGCTCGGGGGCCACGGAGCCGGAGCCGGATGATGGTGGTGTGGTGGTCTAAATATTTTACCAAACATCCAATAAATCAACCCGACGAGTCCGAGGTCGTCCCGCGGACGGCGATGCCGACAAACGGATTCCAGCGTCGGTCGGTCGGTCGGTCGCTTCGGCCGGCCCCGGGCCACCGAGAACAACCGATCGTATTTGTCATAGGACACCGGCGCATAATCTCCTCAGATATGTATCAACCGGCGGCGCGGAGGACACACACTCTGCCCGGTTTTCGGCCGAAAAGAGCGAACGGACTTAACCGGGGTCCTCGTAAGCGTGCCACCGAATGCGGCGATCATCGGCGGTCGTGGAATCTGTTTTGGGTCCCTCAGCCTCGGAGACCCAAACTTTTCGCTTTCGCCTCCAGTTTCGGTTCCATTCTGTTCTCTCTTTCTACTTTGCTCCTTCGCGCAGCATTCCTTCGACGGAAAGGAATCGGATCGATTTGGTGGTGCCCAGCTGACAAATGAATTTCAATTAACTCACCAAAGCGTGACCGATAGAATTCTCGGGATTCGTCATCGTCCCGGTGTCCGCCCGCCGGTTTGGAGAACATTCTTGACGGAATCAGATCAGATGGCTATCTGTGCCCATTTGGTATGCGCACATCGGATGAGGGAGGATGTGAGTGCTCTGTTCGATGCAGATTCCGCTTGACCCGGGACACGCGGGACGGTGACACATGAAAAATTAAGTTCTCGTTGGCCGGGGCAAATATTTTTCAAACGTTCACGTTTTTCACGTACCAAACGAAACAAAGGCGATAGAATCATAAAGGTGGCTGCCTGAACCTGAGACAAGCAGTCAGTCGTCGTCTGGTTCCACCGACAGGCAATTATAGAACCGATCGCTGGCCGATGTAAATGTTAACGTTGATTTACATTTTAAACGGAACTACGCGCCCGTGTCGTAACCTTTCCATCTTCTGCCCCCCCACACTTAGAAGTCATCGCCTCCCGTAAGCCCACCCGAGTTAGGAACCCGCCAAAGAACCATCGTCATCGCCGTTCGCCGTTTATGGTTTGGAGAACGAAATTAATCGTTTTATCGACACCAGCAGCCGGTGGCCGGCCCGTTGCGGTGTGTCCAACGTGAATTTTAAAATATTCCATCGGCGACACATTATAAAACTCAACCATTAATCCCTTCGGCATCTTAATAGTTCGGTCGTGGATCCTGGCACACGGTTCAACAAACTCGGGTCGGGTGGTCGATGAGTCTAAACGGTTGACACGAGCCCGAGCGACGGTGATTGAGGCGCATCTGAAGAAGAAGCATTCCTATGCTGGGGTCTTAGGACTTATAGTGCTGAGAACCTGTTGTTCCTGGGGCGTTGCTAAACGGCCGCAGCTTGGAATTTAAACAAATAATGGCGTTCGAATGGCGAAAAGCGTCGGAATAATGAACATAAATTTCGACTCTCCGCTGGAACTTGATGAAGATCGTGCCATAAAGCTCAGCTCAGCTCGTACGTTTGTTTGCTTCGCAAATTAATGTCAACGGCCGGACCATCCCGGGGCGGATGTGTTCCGATCGCCGGTTACCTGGCGGGGCCCTCGCGCGAGCAGGGTAATTAAATTTAATTAATTTCAACACTAAACTTTAATTATCTTCGGATGCGTTGTGGTGTGTGGCTGCGCTGCGCGCCTGGGTGCGATCCTCTCGGTCCATCTCGGGAGTGGGAATCGTTTCTCTTTCGTTCGAAGCCCGACGCCATCCGCGGACCGGGCCAGGCAATGGGCTTAGATTTCTTCGATCATCCGCACCATTCCATTCCTTCTAGCCTTTGGCTTTGCGCTGCGTAGCTTTTCCATGACCTCAAAAGAAAACAAAACCAACCACACCGAACCGCACCGGTGAAGGAGGTCAGGAGTGCGCCTAAAAACGGGTAGCGCACCCGTCCCGCCCCGTCCCGGCTTCGACAAATGAAGGTCTAACACGTAACGATCTGCCATTCTGATCGGCGTCCGTTCGGCATCCGACACCCCGTTTATAGGCCACAACCGTTCGCTCCGAGCGCAACCAGCAACGTGCCAACGTGCGCAGGTTGGCGCATTACTTTTACGATCCTCCTGTGCTGCTGCTGCTGCTGCAGGCACCTTGGCAACTCGGCGGCCGAGTCGTGAGGACAACGTGGTCACCCTGGCCCAGGCTTTGCACCTTCATTTTCGTGCCATTTTCTTCCTCCCCTCCGGCCGCCGGCGCACAAGAAAAGCTCACCACCGAGGAGCATAGCGTTCGTGAGGTGTCTTACGATTTTTTGCTGCGCCGTTTGATGGCTTTAAATCGCGCGGTCCGCGTGACGTTTGATGTCGTCCTGCGCTGCCCGGTGTGTGCGGCGCGGCGGTGTGAGATCTATCGCCCCGGGACCGGTTTGCTGTGCGACTTTGTCTTGTGGAGCCACACATTATGCGGCGCACCTTGCGGGCCTCGTGCTCGCGCCCGGTCGTTGCGTATGCAGAGTGTAGCTAAGACAAAGGCCCCCAACATAGGAAAAAAAACGGGACCAACACTTTAGTCGCCTGCGAGCGAACGGAAGCATGGATTACTGATCGATTTCAAAGCCGATCGGTCTCGGGTCGGGTCGCCTGATGCGGGTTCGGGAGTGTGGCCCAAAAATGATGATGAAATTCGGTAACGTGATCGTGGCCCGTTTTGGGCTTCGCTCGCAAATCGATTAGCACCCGAACAGTGAATTATGGCACAGGGTAGAAACGGTTGCGCTTTTTTTTGTTGGACTCTAAATAGATATCGAAGGCTGCTGGTGTTGTTTTTGTTTCCAGCGCAAAAGTCGTGCACAATTTCGTGCGCTCGTTGGAAGCCCACTGGGTCCTAGCTGCGCTGAGCCGTCTTGGAGTAGTGGTGGCAATCACTGATTCGCTGCATATCATTTACGGTCCGCGATGCTGCGGTGGGTTTCACGGATTGTTGCGGCACCATTTTATTTTTGGTTAAGCTTTAGCGATTTGGCAGCGGCCCATTTTGGGCACCCATTATGGTTGATCTTGAATCCGAATCCGGCGATCCGGCTGCTCAATATTCGCGAGGGTTTTTTTTACACGAAATCCGTCAATATTTTGCATCCTTACAGCCGATGGTGTCATAAAGGCTGGGCCTTCGCAATCGATCGAGTATCACATTGCGCGGTCGCGGCAGATTTATTTCGTTTTGCTCGGAATGAACATTATCATTGCGCGATGGAGGGTCGTAAATTTTGCATTCCACACACACACAGCCCGGCGGGAAGGGTCGTCGAAAGGCGATGGCGGTGTCCTAGTTTTTGACACCGTCGCCATTGTGCCCCCGAAAGGAATTTGGCACCCTGAAAAGGCCGTGCGAGAGGCCTGCGTAGTACGGAGTGCTGCCGGGGCTGCCGCCGTTAATAGCTCAATTAAACGGAAAAGGTCGCCCAAAACGGGGGACAGGCGAAGGAAAGAAGAAACCACGCGTTGCGTTGCCACCGATGTTGCCATTTATGCACAACTCATTAAGACGATTATTTTACGCACAATTTCACCATAAATCTCGGCACGGCCCTCGGCACGGATCCCTCTTCGGATCGGAAGAGAGAGTGATTGAACGCCGGTGGGTACCCCCCCCGCTCAGCAGGACATTTAAGAAAAAATTACGTACGAAATAAAAATAACGACCCGACGTACAGGCCGGATCGCCACGGCCACCGATATGCAGATTGCGCTGCGAAGCGAGTATGGCAAAAAAGGAGTGGCCACCGGCGTATTTGGCAATCGTGCACGATCCGTTGATCCGTGCCGTATGCACCCCCGGCAGCACTTGCGCAATCCGATCGCAGTACCGACCACCGACAACATGCGTCAATATCGGGGGATTATTAATTCGCCTCGCCGGCGGGAGCCAGCCGGTCGTTACCGAAAGAAAACCGTAGAAATAAATCCTCCAGAGGACTCCATGTTTACTCGATCGCAGAAGGCCACAGCCCACGGTATGCGACGCTCTTAGTAGGCTGCACATTTTTGATGGACAGTAGGCAACGAATATGAAGGATTTTCGAGGGACAGCCCGTCACAAGGATGCGCTCCTTTCGCTACCTCAACGCGCAACGTAATTTCTCTTTCAACCAGCAGCAGCCGGATCTGAAGTGGACCCGAGCGAGTCGAGGTTAGGTCAAACCGGTGGTCGATCAAAGCGCGCGTTGATTGACGTGCGATTTGGTGAAGAAGTTTCGCTTAATCAATTCCGTGCGCTCGTGCCGAAGGGGCCCACACTTTGCTCTTTGCTTGCGCCGAACAACTCTGAATGGACGATCGAATCGAACTGTAAAGTGGCGAGCGGCAAACTTCCGTCTCGATGGAGTGCACCATTAGTATCGACACCTCGATGCCAGCGCGCACCGCGTTGGCATAATTACGGGGACGGTGAGTGCGCAAAACGGTGATAGAGTGGCCAGCCACGCAAACTGGTAGGTAGGTAGGTAGGTAAATCATAATAACACTCGCGTGACCCTATCCGGCCCGATCGGAGAGTGACGGAATGTGTAATTTGAGCGTTATCAACCGAATCGCCTGCTTCCCCGGGGTTGCGCTCCCAAATCGGAAGTAAGCAAACCAAGGGGTGGTTCCGTCAAACACCGGTGGCGGTTTAACTTTCCCCAGTCCCCTCCGGTCAAGAGAGAGATGTCTCGGTCCAGTCTGCGGGGCGTATTATTACGTGGCCGGGCATTTAAGGAGAGAATAAACAGCCAACCTTAACCCAGTGATTTCCGGCGCAAAGAGGGCGAGCAATCAAAATATTTCACGCCCGTACGCCCTCATTTCCTTTTACCTACAACTCCGAGGCCCCCCCCCGGAGGGGTCCCCCGACATCACCGAGGTTCGTCGCTTCGTGTCGCAGGCAAATCTTTCGTTTGCTTGGCTCGCTTTTTGGGGGCCCGAAATGCCGCGCGGAGACGTTCGTGGGAATCTTGGCGTCGGCCTGCCGACCGCCGGGTGTGAATCTTTTAATTCTACATCTTTGTCTTCAAACAACCTGAGTGTGTGTCGGGAACCTGTTTAGCCGGCCGGTCGGCGTCGGGCAAGTTATTAATATATTCATTAGAACGATTACATGGCTTCGGAACTACGTGGCGGAACTACGGTTGGGCCTGTCGGTCGATGCTAAGTGTCTGTAAGTCGAGCCACCCTGTGACAAGACACACTCCCACCCCATTGGTGCGAGTGTTCACTCATAAATTAGTCAAGATGGGCCGGGAGACAGACAGACGGGTACGAGCCCGGGAGGTTCGTCATGGGTTGTTGGGCTCACAGGCGGCAACCGTGGCGTGAATGAAACGTTTCCGATTTCCCATGCACCCCGCCATATCGGTCACTGGGAAAATGGAGCCATGGTTCAGTTCCTCAGATGCGCTCCGGGCACTTGTTAGATTGCCAAAACCGCCAACCGCTTTGATTTGCTTCGTTTTCCACGTTAAAACCGCAACCCGCCGTGGCTTTCTGATTCTGGCTTCTCGTCCCATTCGAGAACGTTGGCGGCTTCACTGCTCCATAAATAAGAGCTCTCCCTCTCTCGCGTGTCCCTGGTGTGGGCAACGATTGTTGGCCATAAACAAATTCAGCAAACGTCGTATTTTATCGTACTTAAATTGTTAGAAATTAGTCTGGCTGTGGCTGCCGGGCCCCGGGTCGGGTTGAGGTTTTGTTTGCCATGGCGTGGTGTAAATACACGAAACGAGTCTATTAATTCGCCGGAGAAACGCAAATGTCTGGAACCGCTTCCCAAACAAGGCACTTCTGGACCTCGAAGAAGACCTCGCCGTCGTCCATTTGTTTCGGTATCGCGCCCTCTAAATCTCTCAAAATCAAGGTGTTTCGGGGGTTGCAAATTGAATTGGATGCCGGCGGATTGGAACAACGCCTTGTTGGTGAATTTACGATTTAACCGGGGCCCTCTGTGGAGGTTGATGGGATGTTAGGCCGGTCATTAGCAATTCCGGGAATCATCTGCATAAAAGGCATAACCCCGTCAAAAGCGCTATCTGTGCCAGATCTAGTTGCTGCTCCCCAGCGGCTGTCGAGGTCCCATTAAGTTTCGATATAAAATTTGTTTCTTTATTAGCGAGTCAGCCGCGGCCATTCACAGGACACGACACGGCAGCCATTGATCGGTGTGTTTATTTGTCAAATCAGCCACGAAGCATAACATAAATAAAGCACACCGCGATCGTCGAAAGAAACAAAATAAACCGTTTCGGTTTCACTCGGCCACTCGACGGCCACACATTTTCCATTTCGTCTGCTCTCAATTTCCCTTTTCCACGTCAACTTTGCAGGCGCACCTGCACCGGGGGCCGGAAGCAAATTGACTGTTTCCGCAGCATTTCCTTTCACTGACCCACCAAGCGGCAAGCGTGCCGTGGATAAAATCGAGGACATGTGTACGTTGCTTTTTTGGCTTGATTTGGCAATTATTGAATTGACTTTGGGTGTTGATGGCCACGGTCATCAACGAAGTGCTGCGCTCTGTGGAAACTAGACCAGCCCCCGGTCGGGCGGGCGGGCGGGCGGAAGGATGCAGTGGCTGATTGTTTGGGCTCTGTTGTGGTTCATTACTGCCGCCCGGTCCACGGCGTTCCGGGGGCCGCCCATCAGCCTGATGGGCATCACATAAGCGATCACCGGTAGCGGCTACGAATAGGGAAGCCGCCGGTTTTTAAAACCCTCCATTCCGGTGATTGATTTCGTTTTTGGAAGAGAAAGAGAACCCAATGCGGCCACCGGACAGAAGAAACACGAGGCTTTGGCTGAAAATGAGGTGAGCAAACAACAAAACCGAGAGTAAACAAATAAATTTGCCAAAACACACGCGGACTCCACCGGAACATCGGCTTCGAGCCGCGGGACCGAAAGCAAAAGGTAACGAAACGGTTTTCGGGGGCTCGAATAGTGCGTGAACCGCGATGATGGAGCCGCACAGAAAATCGAAAACGAAGAAACCGGCCAGAGAGAGAGAGAGAGGAAGAATGATTGCTTTCGGTCGGTTTGGCCCTGGCTTGAAGATCGAAGCGAACGGACGGACGGAGACGATATTAAGATGCGAGAGCGCGGCCGCTGGCCGTGTCCCTGGCGAATCGACGGGGAGGATCGACGAAATCGAGTAGCAGCCGGCAGCAGCCAGCAGCAGTAACAGCAACGACAGGCAAAACACGGGCACCATTAAAAATTGTGCCCTGCGGCGAGGTGATTGAAAGATTCTTGCCCGTGCCACACGAGGGTTGGTACGAGTACGATCGATGGAATCCACTCCGATCCACCCAGCGGGGCCCGGACTGGGAGCGGTCAGACCAGCTGGGAATGTTTGCCACTTATTTTGTTTATTTTTTCGGCACAATAGTTCAGCGACTACGGAACTGCTTTTGGGGTCTTCTAAGGATTTAGAACAAATTATTGGAAAATATGTTTTACCTTTAAAGTCCCCCCAAGAAAAGTGATAACACCTCTTGGCTCCAAGTGTTTCGCCCAGTTTCTGTCTTAACGTGTGTGTGTGTGTGTGTGTGTGTGTCCAACCCGTGGCTCCACTAGGTATTAACCTGGGGTCCAGCACAGGGACCAGGACCGGGACCTTCGCGTTCTTAGTGCTCTCTCTCTCTCTCTCTCTCTGTCGCTCTCGTAGCATTCTCAAGATGCCCTGAAGGAACGACGGGCAACGGCCATTCGGTGGCGACGTGCCACGACCACCGTCCGAAAGGATCGTCCGTTGGACCCGGCCGGGGGAGCCTCCAGGAACTGCGTGCCGCATAGTTGGAATATTTTACCACAATTTCTACCTTCGGCCGTCTGCTCGAGGAAGGCGTTCTCGGGTGCGATTATTTTCTTTACCATTTTTTTTGCTTCCTACCGGGTCTTCTATCGTCGGCGTTATGTTTGGCTTAATTTTATTCACCGAGTCCGTTAACTGTCCGGGGTTCTTACAAATATATTTACAAAACACGAAAACGCCTTCTATCGATTGAATTTTTGCTCGATCGTCTGCCCAATACAGTCCATGTTGATTGTCCATTTTACTTTAAAACAAACAAACAAAACAAATTCTCCATCTGAAGAAGAAGAAGGACCACTGCGAGCGATAACGCAAACGCAACGATTGCGTACAAACAAATTAGCCTAATTTTATGATTTTTATGCTTTCCTTTGACACTCCCTACGCCGGCGGTGGCTCCCTCGGGCACAGGGGCCTCTGGTCGTCGAAGTGCAGCCGAAAAACGGAAAGTCGGAAAATTAGCAAATAAAACCCAAGCGTAAAAGAAGGGAAGGGAAAGCCCTTGCCGGCGAAGGCGAAGAAACGAAGCCGAACAGTAATGATCAAGTGCGCGGGGTAAAGGGAGTTTAAATAACAATGAACGCACACGAAACTGCCGGAGAAGGTAGTTAGAAACAAATGGCCCCAAAGAGTGCCGGAATGTGGAGCAATTTGGCCCGGCGGAAGAAAAGTGCATGAACGCAGCACGAAAAACCAGGACCGGTTGAAAGGCGGCACTCGTCGGTGCGGTTGTTGATCGATTTAAAAGTTCGAATTCGATAATGACAATTAAAAAATGGTTGATGGGAATGATGAAGCAAACGGTAATGTTTTCTGCGCGATCGCGGTGTGTAACCGATCGATCGATCGTTGACTTTTCGACCCGCTTTTCCCGCTGGTTTGGAGCATAGATTTAAGTGCTCGATGTTTGAGTTCTCTTTTTTGTTTGCTGTAAATCATAAATCATAATTGTAACATTTACGGGTTACATAAATTTGTTCCAAAAACATTGAACACATTGCCAACACGTGTAAGGGAACACAAGAAGGCAGTCTTACAACAGAAAGACCATTCCAGAGGCTACGACCACTCAAACTCTTTCTCTCTCTCTCTCTCAGTCTCTCGAGTCCGCGCCGAGCTCGCAAACACGAAGCTAACGGATGCGAAGCGTTTAAAAGCTAATAAACATAATTTAACGTTCGAGGTACATTAAGCACACGCGCGCGAATTGACAGGCAGCACCGAAAATATGGCTACCGTTTTTACGCGCGCGCTCGCGGTCCTTCACGCCGGTAGCAGACACCACGCTAAGCCGGGGCCGCTGCCACCACCCGACCAAATTCCTTTGCTCGGCTCGGGGTTTTTAGCAAATTTGACACATAAAAAATGTACCCCATCTGCCCATCGCGGGGAACATCGCTGAAGAGGGGAGCATCGAACCCGACCCGAGGCACTGGGGAGACCATTCCGACGGGAGGACGGGTTGGGGTTTTCAAATTCCAAGCCGCGACCGGTAGCCGCAAAAAACCCTCGCGGAGCCCGCGGACGCGAGAAATGCGATACAAAAACGCAACATAAAACAATCATCATCCGCTCCCGCTATCCTTGGCCGTGGCCCGGCCGGTGGGGCGCAACCACCGGTGGTGGTGGTGCAACCTTTTGCGCAAAAGCGCAACATGATTAATGGCTCCGATAAAGCGCACAAGAAGCAAATGATCTCTCGACTCTCTCGCGGCCCGCGGATGGTCTTGGAAGTCGAGCGGTGTCCAAAAATGCGCCATTCCACCCAAATCCCCCGGTCCGGGTCGATGGTGGGTTGCGTGAACCGGACCCACTCGGATGTGTGTGTGTGTGCAAAATGGGAACACGGGTGTGAATGCAATTTGCAGTCACATTGTGCGCGGCCGCCGTCGTCGGAGGGAAGAATAAAAGAGCGGGCGCGCGCGTTGCATGCACAGCTGAATCGGTGCATCGCGGGGGAAGGTAGGGTGGTGGGCGTAGCGAATGGGGCCTCAGTCCGTGACCGTACCGGACACGCGGACCTGGCCCCGCGGAAAGGGCCGAAAGAGCCAGCGGCTGTGGGACTGTGATTTGGAATGACCTACTCCGTAATTAAGGTTACCGTCGGCGATTCCGGCTCAGGTCCTGCCCGGGTCCCTGTCCGGTTGGCGGCAGGTTGGCGTGCCTTTCGCGCAACAGGAACTGTGGAATGCGAGCGCAGAAATCGACAGCCGATCGATTGGGACGCCCTTCCAAAAACAGGACGCCAAAGCCCATAGGGTGGGCCACGTGGGTCAAGGTTAAGGCTCGAAGAGCCCGGAGAGTCTGCCCAAAGTTTGAGGTCACCAGCAACACCAGTGACAAAGTCGCAACGTTCCAGGTGTGAACCGTGTTGTCTCGGTTCGGAACCAACCCGGTGGGGAAGAAACCGAACGAAGAAACACTACAAAACGGACATACAAATACCTGTCAGCGAAGCGTAGAAATTTATATCCCAACTAGCTAATCCCGGCGCGCGTTGCCACGCCTCATTTCATCCTCATTTCTCGATTATCCGACGTTTCAACGGACTTCCTGGTGGCGTATCCGATCAGCTTCCCTTTGCATTTCCCGATACTTCTACTTTTCAGACTATTGAGCTTCCCGGTGACGTATTTGTTCAGTTTCCCTTTCCTCCTCCCGTTACTCTGTTCCGAATGATAGGGCTTCCCGGTGATGTATCCGATTGGCTTTCCTTCCCGCTTCCCGGTGGATACATGGCAAAACTCGCACCAGCTAAATTTGACTCAAATTGTTTGAACACTTTTCAAATTTTGCTGCAATTTACCCTAATTTTGTATGGGAGCCACCCCTTTGTAAAGTGGCGAAGTGTTTCAAAAATTCACCAGAACATTTCCTCTTCCCAAAAACTCCCACCTGCAGAATTTGTTTCGATTTGTTCGAAAATAACCCGAATTATGCTGAATTTTATGATATGTTTGTATGGGAGCCCCTCTCCGGGAGGTGTGAAATGTACTTTTTCTATTATATGATCCTAATTGCAATCTAGAAGGCTGTAGCAGTCCGTTGCTATCTCTCTCTCTCTCTCTCTCTCTCTCTCTCTCTCTCTCGTTCTTTCTCTCTCTCCCCCCTTCTCTCTATCCCCCCCTCTCTCTTTCTTTCGCTCTTTCTTTCTCTCCCGCCCTCTCTCCCCCTCTCTCTCTCTATCTCTCTTTCCCTCTCTATCACTCTCTTCCTCTCTTTCTCACCTTCTTTCAAAATTAAACGCAAACTACGCAGTTCCCCCCAACATCACACTACTTCAAGAAGGGTGGTGATAGGTGGAAAAAGGAAGGAAAAGGCTTTTAAGGGAAACCAATCGATTTACAGACCACCAAAACCTAAGAAACGATACCCATATTGCCCTAGGACGTATTTTAAGGATTGGGGTTGTATGGGGACCCCCCCTTCCCCTCGTCCTGCAAGGACCAAATTTCGTCACATGGTTCCTCAGGTGACCAGCAACCATTGTGCAAGTTTTGATGAAATTCGATTCATAACTTGTGGAGTAATTGATGTTTTTAACAGTTAGTTGTATGGGAGGGCAAAGAAAGAGGGGGGTGAGGGGTTTCTAACCATGATAACGACACTCCCCGGCCCCTAAAACCCCTGTATACCAAATTTCGAGTCAATCGGTCCAGTAGTTTCGGAGTTTACTTGAGACATACAGACAGAACGGGAATTTTATATATATAGAAGATAACACCACACACACACACACACACACGTGTGTGTATCCCACAGAGAGAAAAAAAACGGCGACATCGAGGTAAATCTTTGCGGCCGATGGCGACCTAAATTCGTAATCTTTCCCCACAAAAGTTGGTCCAAGCGGCACAGACACAGACACTCGACTCGAGGAGAAGCTCACAAATATACGCACTCCGTAGGCAGACTGATCGGGCCGGGAGTCTCGACCGGGGATCGACTTTGGACATTCGTCAGCGAAAATATTTCTATTTCTCTGCGGACATGCGGCGCAGCGGGCAGCACTCTCGGAAGGGGGCAGACATCGGCGCATGCCCCCGAGGGCATAAAACAAGTTTTCCAACGCTACCGCCCCGGCAGCCTCGGCGGCGGGGCGTAGCTACTTTCTTCGCCCGGCCGCTGTCCCAGGGTCCAGGGTGACGGAAGACTTCTTCTGGCTTCGGGCGACTTCCACAGACTTCGATCCGATTCCCGCCCGGCCGGGAAGAGAAGTCCCAGAAGTCGCAGGTCCACCGGAACATGAGGACTAGGCGACTAGGTCCGTCTGTGGGAGACCCCCAGGCCCTCCGGGGGGTGGGTTCTTCCCCGGACTCCCCCACGGTTTCATGGGTTTCGATTTTCTGCCTTCGGCTCGGCAATCTTTTAGCCAGATAGCTTGCGCGCGCGCGCACTCTAGGAGATGAGGCAGTAGTTATTTATATAAATCGTCCCCGGCAGGCGCGCCGCGCGCCGAGTCGTCGCGTCGCGTGTTCACCAGCCACCAGCGTTGAACCTTGAAATACCTGGACCTCGCTGGAATGGCTGGTGGCTGTTGGTTTTCGTTCCCGAACCATCTTTCCGCTCGATTAAGACGACTTTCTACGCTGATCGTAACAGACGCTTGGGAACAGAGGGGCATACCTCAGCACGCGCCTGGCAAGCAACGGATGTACTGGGAGTTGGAGCTTCTGAGATGGAGAATGAGAATTTCTTGAACAGCCCGCAGTCGACAGGAGTCCAACAATGCGCGCGTCTAGGTATTATTCTAGGTGGACACTGACAGAGTGGATAAAAGTATTGAGTACCTGGACGGGGAGGATACCAAAAGCTATGTCTGGGTAAGTATTTTACAATTCCTAAACTCGATCCAATGTAACTGGGGGGCCAGACGAAGCATAAAACGAAGCGTAAAATTAATTTGTACTGTCAAATCGTTTATGCTTCGCGTGGCAAGCTTTAAATACAAAACCGAAATGTCAAACGTGTTTTCATTCGAGTTTTTGGTCCGAGAAAATAGAAATCGAAGAAGTTGATTTCTGAACAATTTGACAATTTCGACAACGAACAGTTTCTGAAACGATTTGACGTTAAAGATTAATGTAAAATCGAGTGTTTACGCTTCGTTTCGTTAATAATTTGAGTCTGTCTTGTCGCAGCTTACTTAGTCGGACTTTGACAGCTGGGCTGTGTGGTCTACCAGGCGCAAACTGACAGCCGCCAAAAAGATATCGCCAAAATCACCCAACCGAAGTGGACACTCATTAAATCGCTGAAATGGCCCCTCATTCGCACCCTCATCCGGACACACACTTTGATTAACTGACCTTTCTTCGCGTCCGGGAGGCCTGGGTGCCAAGAGCAAAACATTGTTTCTTGTAAAAAGTATCATAAATTAAGCAATCTGTCCGCCCGCCGGCGACCCGTCACTCACCGCGCGTCGGTCGGGAGGGCGGCCATTTTAGCGGTCCCCGGGTCGGGCTCTGTGGGTAGAGCTCAAATCGCGGACACGGTAGCCGAAAACCGTAAGACGTGCCCCCCGAAGGGTGCCTCCGAAATTCGACGTGCTTTGACAGCCACATAATGGACCGGAGCGTCTCGTCAGCGTGTCAGGACCCAAGGGGGGGTGACCCCGTCAGACCTTCGATACCAGGGGGCCGTCCGGTGTCTGTGTCCTACTGAGAGGCCCTGAATCCTGGTCTTCGGGGGACAGCAAAGGGAGAAACCTTTTGACTGTGCCAAACCAGCACGTGGCTTGCGCTGAGGCCCTGGTCCGCGAAACATTCCTGGTCCAACCTGGTCCTGGTAGCCAGCCAGCCAGCCAGCCAGCCTTTCCCAAAAATGTCCGGACAAGAAGCGAGTCGAAACGAGGCGAACAAGAAGAAGATCGGAAGAGCTGGGTTGCGACGTCCCCGGGAGCTCCGTAATTGGGATTTTTCGTAACGACGGTGGACACGGGGTGCGAAAAGCGGGGTGTCCAGTGGGGCATCGTTGGACCCGAACCCCCGGGGGGCGAGGCCCGCGAGCCACCACCGCCTACCGCCCGCGGGGGTTTTTATTCCGCGAATCCAACGGTTACCATTTCGGGCATGGTGATCGCGATGATGATGATGACGATGATGGGACCGCGTATGTCGCGCACTACACGGCCAGGCCATCGCCATGTGTGTGTGTGTGTGGGTTTTTGTTATTTCATTAGTATTTTATTTATTTATTTTTCCCTCGCAACATGCAGATTGCGGACAACACAACAATCGCCCTTCGGCCAGCCAGCCGGTGGCCACCAGTGCCTTAAGGTACGGGCGATCCCTCCCGGGGGGGGATGGAAGACCGAAGGCGGGGTTTGGGGGGGTTGTCCGCGCTCGCGCCAAACTACAGTTATTCTGGCCGTGTGTGCGGGGGAAAAACGGTAATGAAAGAGAAATTCGATAAAGGAAGGCATGACCGTTTCGGAATTTACATTATTCGTTGCTGCCGTTGCTGCGGCCGTCGCTACCTTTCGGTGATTTGGTCTGCCTCAGTGTGTCCGCGCGCCCAACGGAACCCATTGCACTTCCCATGTTTTCTGCGCTGCATCGGGGGGCCCTTTTGGGTGCTTTTCGGTACAAAAGCGGACCCACTCGCTCGCCACGGGTGGGATGGTTGCGGACTGCGCGTAAATGCGCCGAGAATAATGTACGAAATATGTACATCTCGTTGGACTCGTTGGACTCGTCCTCGACGGTGCTGCCTTCGCCGATTTCTTTCGCCGGAACCATTTGTTGCCCTCGCCCGAGCTCAGGAGTAAAGTGCAAAATTTAGCGACCGTTATTTATGGCCCAGTCCGGCGAGTCCTGGCTGGTAGTATATCATCATACCGCACACGCACACATACGCCGTAAAGCCGTAAAGCATCACATTTTATTACACTCAAAAACATTTGGCTCACACAAAAATCCCGGTGCCCATCTGAAAGGCGAAAGTCGTTGTCGTGAGTTCTCCCCAGTAACCAACCAGCTTGAGATCTTGTTGGCGGCCGTTGGCGCAACTGGAAGGTTATTCTAGGAAGTATGCGCCCGCTGAAAACGCTTCTCGCGGGGTCCGGCGTGGGTCATGATAAGCTAATTGCTTAATGGCTCTATCGTATGCTAATCGGACGACCGAGACCGAGATGCACGCGGTCCTGAAACATTCACTGTAGCTTTTTAATGGCCGCCGTTGCTTCACATAAGATGCGAAGGCTACGATGGGGCCACTTCACCCGTTCTCCGTGCACGGTAGTCTGCCGACCACGGTAACTGTATCGTAATTTATTGACCTAGCGGGCGCGTGGGAGTTGACCCAGGGGGCCGCCATTGGCAGCGACACGAATATTATTGTTCTGCTACATTTAATAGGCGTTCTTTTGCGTGCGGAACCGCGGAACGGTAGGTCCGCACGGTGGCGTGGGCCGTCGAAAACCGCGCTCGAGAGAGCAAAGGAGCGTGTAAATATTTATTCGATCACCTTCGGACGAGTCATGCTGCTTAATTATGCTGCCCGCTCCCAAAAAGGGTGCCGTGCGCAATAAACAGGTCGCGCACAATATAAATGAAATAAAACAGGTCACTCGCGGCCGGCCGGACACCCTTCGAATGGTCTTCGGCCGAATCGTCGAGCCAAACACCACGATCGATTGACGGAACTCGGCGGACACGGACAGGTTGGGCCCTCGGCCGTTGACGGGGCTTCTTGGCTTGGCGATGGCGAAGAAATTTGACGACTACAAATTGCCCTGCAACCGGCCCGGCCGGATGCTCGGTGCGCCTCGGTGCGCAAGGGATGGGACATCCTTTCACTCGCCCATTCCAGCGCACGGACGTTTTGTTCTTTTACTTTCGTTAAACTGCCCAAAGGAGCCCGAGCCAACCAACTGTGGCATTGTTTCGCGGCACAGTGAGGCGTAGAGAGAGAGACAGAGGGCCGGGCTGGGGTTTGTTAATAATTACGGTCAATAAATTATTAAAGTGATTGTGTCCAATTTTGGACACGCTCTTTTGTGTGGCCAAAGGGACTCGCTCCACTCCATGCCAGAGTCGATCATTAAACATCGAGAATGATAAAGCACAAGCGAACGGTGGGGAAGAAGGCGGTGGGAAGAAGGTTTATGGTCAGTGACATGTGCCACCATCATCATCATCATCATCATAATCATCGTCGTCACATTTGAGGTACCGGTCCCGTTGCATCGGTGCAAAGGACACGGTCCTAAGGACTCTGATCCTTGCAGAAATTTCCGAAGAGGAAAATACTTACTCCACTTTACCTCGTGGCTGGGAGGACTGCCAGACTTGGGAACTCGACAAAATGATCGTACACGCCGAAGTTCGTCTTAACAATCGCTTACATCTTTATTCCTCAACGACCAACTGTCTGACAATAATTGACTGACTGAATAGGGATCGATCAACTGACTGACGATAGTCGACAATAGAATAGCCCTGTACGTTCCGTCGTACGTTATTATATACCTAAATTTGCACCAATGCCGTTTCATCCAGGTTCGCGCATACCCGTTGGTTCTATCCTGCTCTCACGCCCTATGCGGTTTGTTAAAATGCCCTCATAACGTGTTGACCCAATCGGGTTCCAGGGTGACGTCTTCCAGGCGGCGCCATTCGCCGTTGGCCAATCGTCGCCTTCGCGTGCGCCACCTTGTCTTGACTCTGTCGATGGGCCGATCGCCGATGGCCGATCGATGTGCTGACGCTGCAATCTGCGTTTGTGTCTTTCCGTTGCTTCGATCGGTTCTCACGCCCATTTGCCCCAATCGGGTCCCCGGATGACGTCTTCCAGGTGGCGCCATCCGCCGTCGGCCAATCGTCGCCTTCGCGTGCGTCACCTTGTCTTGACTTTGTTGATGGGCTGATCGCCAATAGCCGATCGATGTGCTGACGTTGCAGTCTGCGTTTGTGTCTTTCCGTCGCTTCGCCGCTCGCCGCATATGCCACGTGGTCGAGTTGTCGCTTGAGCCGTGAGAATCACGGGAGTCACCTGTGGGGTCGTGGGTTTTTTCCACAGGCATCGGTCATATTGCGTCTGGTTATGCTGCAGTGCTGCGCACGTGGCCGCCCGGCGCTTGCTATATGATGCGCCGTGGCGTGTGCGCGTCGCTCGAGGGGAGGGGTGCAACACGATGCGCTGTAGCTACGGGGCTCGCCGTGAATCAGCCGGTGGGCCCGTGTCCTCTGTAAGGATGTGTGCGTTTGCCGTTATTGCCGAATCAGTGGCCGGTCGTCGAGCAGCATCGGCGGATTGGCCATTGATTGCCAATGTGGCGATTCGGCAGTGTCAGCGAGTTGACGTCTTTGTTGACCAATCAGCAGTCTGCGGTGATGTGGCGTGATTTTCGTCGATTGAAGATCATTGGACAGTTCAGATCGGTTGGAGTTCTGTGTGGTAATCATGTAGCGTATTTGCAGTGTTTGCGGAGTTTTGCAACCTGCTGGGAGAATGAAATGGGCTCGTTCCGGGTAGAGCAGGCTCTTAGGCGGCGCATCCGACTCCGCTTCTTGAGCTGGAGGATGCTTCTGGCACAGTAGTAGACTCCAGTGGATCGTAGGAATCTTAGGTGTGCTAGTTATTATTGGTATCTGCTGGATGAAACAATGGGTTTGCGCGGGCGGGGCTCTGCACACACATCTCCATCAGGTACCAACATGCATCAGGCATCCAGCATAATATCAGCGATCACCAACATCAGGTACATAAGAAGATAATCATCGTCACGATAAACGTCAGGAACCACGTTAGAGCGATAACAACATGAATCACAACAGATAAGAGAAACCGTTAGATAAAAACAGGAATATTAGAGATGAAGTAGAAAATTATATAAGAACAAAGCAATAGAAAATACATCAGTCTTGTCCTAACAGCCGAACCGTGCGTTTCGATCAGCGTTTCACATCGAAAGAAACATAACTGGCGCCCGAATCGGAGTTCCCGTGACAGCAGTAACAGTATAAGCTTCTAAGAGCAAAGCCATCTTCAGCCTCCCAGCGAACCAGGAGTACCGGACCTAGAGCCATCAATTGTCAATCAGCTGATTTGCGTCTTCTGGCACGGCGAAAAGGTGCACTGCGACATCCGGAACAACCCTCAGCCGAAGCAACCACGGGGAACTGGAAGGACAGACTCACAATCAGGAACTTTGGACGTCAGCGCTGTTCCCGCTATTGCACTTAGTGCGATCGTCCCAGGGTCATCGGAGTCTAATCGGCTGCCCCCGACAGAATGAGTACCATTCTGCTCCTGTAAGTATTAAGTGAAGCGGAACGCACATTAGCGTAAAATAATAGTGCACGCAGAAGAAAATCGTACCGATCGCCAATATCGAAAAGGCAAGAAAAGTCAACGAGATTGCCGAAGAAAAGGACAAGATTCTTAAAATCTTCAACGAAGGTCGAAAAAGTTGCAACCAAACATGGTTGGATAACTAGAAATCACTATTAGTGTGTGACAGACAAAAACCTCCTCGCCGTGAGGCGGGAAATTCCGTATCTAGTGATATAAGTGGCCAAACGGCATATCGCAAAAGAAGTATAGGAACATGTTAAGTGCGAAATACGGCTGAACAAACAGCAAAAACTGTCCAATCGGGGCATGCTAAACCGTTCAGTAATCTAATCGAGGAGACAAGGGATCCGCCAGCCTCAAAAAGATTTAGGAAAAAAGTTAAAACAACCGAAATGTTAGAGAAGATCTCTTCTTTTGTGACAAATATAGGAGATTAGGTTGTGACAAATACAGGAGTTAGAACAAAAGAATTAGACAGTACCGAGAAAAAAAACATGTGAAGTTCATGTTTCATTTGGTCAAAACAAAACGCACCAACCATTTTTTCAAAGAGAAATATGTAACACCACCAACAACAATTGTTAACCCAAACTTTCAACAAAGAAAACACTTAGTCAACCAAACAAATTAACGAAATCAGTTATCGCAGGTATCAACCCTAACCCCAAAAACAAAACATAAACGATCTGCAACTTTCTTGCACCTTGTAACCTCAAGAAATTGAGGGGATTTTTAGGAACGATAGGCTTCTATAGAAAGTTTATTGGACATTTTGTCAAAATTGCAAAATATTTAATAAACATTCTAAGGGGGGAGGAATGCTCAAAACAATCGAAAAATTAGTCTTACTTCTACACAGCAAGGACCATTTTCAAAAGAAGAACTGATCATAAGAACAATTAGGAGTATACAAGTAAGAAGTGACATTTCCACACCAGTTAATGATAACTTCGTCTTTTTCGTACGAGACAAACATGTTTAAAAAAGAAAAAAATAGAAAACATATGAGAGAAAAAAAAGAAACAAAGAAGTTGTGGCCACGAGAAATTGGCACTAGCCACAGACAGTTTGTGAAACTCAACAGACGAAAAAGCAAAGAAGCGAAAAGGAAAAGAAAGAAGAAAACGTTAAGAAATAACAGCGCGATAGAGATAATAATACAGGGCCGGTGCAAATCCGGGGTAAAAAAGATTAGACTCTTACCAAACCGGTGCAAGTCCGGGATAAAAATGTTAATAAATTGCCGGTGCAAACCCGGGATACAAGAATTAAAACCCTATTAAACCGGTGCAAGTCCGGTATAAAAATGTTAATACAATGCCGGTGCAACTCCGGGGTAAAAAAGATTAGAAGCCTATTAAACCGGTGCAATTCCGGGATAAAAATGTTAGAAAACTAATTAACCGGTGAAATTCCGGGATATAAGAATTGAAATCTTGCTAAGCCGGTGCCACTCCGGGATAAAAATATTAATTTAAGTCCGGAATACGAGAATCACATCCCTAATAAAGCGGTACAAATCAGGGATGAAATCATAGCGAACAACCAAAACATCTTTGCGGACAAAGAATCTAAGAGGGGAGGAGTTATGGCAAGTTCTCCAAGATAACGCTTGCTGCAACATTTAGAACGAAACCAATAGCGACGATCACGAACACTTGCTGATAACGGCAATACAGCAAGCGTCCAGTTTTCTGAGTCAACGCGGACGGGTACACCACACATCTCCATCAGGTACCAACATGCATCAGGCATCCAGCATAATATCAGCGATCACCAACATCAGGTACATAAGAAGATAATCATCGTCACGATAAACGTCAGGAACCACGTTAGAGCGATAACAACATGAATCACAACAGATAAGAGAAACCGTTAGATAAAAACAGGAATATTAGAGATGAAGTAGAAAATTATATAAGAACAAAGCAATAGAAAATACATCAGTCTTGTCCTAACAGCCGAACCGTGCGTTTCGATCAGCGTTTCACATCGAAAGAAACATAACTTACATGGTTGGACTCAGCATTGGCCAATTAACCTTGTCCGCTTGAAAAATTAGGTGTTTTTCAAAGGGTTAAGCTTTTAACTTTAAACAGCTCTACCGAAAAAACGGTTAGACTTAGAGAGTTGATTCTTGCATGGTTGACTCAGCGTAGGCCAATGAAGCTATGCCGCTTGAAAAATTAGGTGTTTTTCAAAGGGTTAAGCTTTTAACTTTAAACAGCTCTACTGACCAAACGGTTAGACTTAGGGAGACGATTTATACATGGTTGGACTCAGCGTAGGCCAATTAACCTTGTCCGCTTGAAAAATTAGGTATTTTTTTAAAGGGTTAAGCTTTTAACTTTAAACAGCTCTACCGAAAAAACGGTTAGACTTAGAGAGTTGATTCTTGCATGGTTGACTCAGCGTAGGCCAATGAAGCTATGCCGCTTGAAAAATTAGGTGTTTTTCAAAGGGTTAAGCTTTTAACTTTAAACAGCTCTACCGAAAAAACGGTTAGACTTAGAGAGTTGATTCTTTGCATGGTTGACTCAGCGTAGGCCAATGAAGCTATGCCGCTTGAAAAATTAGGTGTTTTTCAAAGGGTTAAGCTTTTAACTTTAAACAGCTCTACCGAAAAAACGGTTAGACTTAGAGAGTTGATTCTTGCATGGTTGACTCAGCGTAGGCCAATGAAGCTATGCCGCTTGAAAAATTAGGTGTTTTTCAAAGGGTTAGGCTTTTAACTTTAAACAGCTCTACTGACCAAACGGTTAGACTTAGAGAGACGATTTATACATGGTTGGACTCAGCGTAGGCCAATTAACCTTGTCCGCTTGAAAAATTAGGTGTTTTTCAAAGGGTTAAGCTTTTAACTTTAAACAGCTCTACCGAAAAAACGGTTAGACTTAGAGAGTTGATTCTTGCATGGTTGACTCAGCGTAGGCCAATGAAGCTATGCCGCTTGAAAAATTAGGTGTTTTTCAAAGGGTTAAGCTTTTAACTTTAAACAGCTCTACCGACCAAACGGTTAGACTTAGAGAGACGATTTATACATGGTTGGACTCAGCGTAGGCCAATTTACCTTGTCCGCTTGAAAAATTAGGTGTTTTTCAAAAGGTTAAGCTTTTAACTTTAAACAGCTTTACCGACCAAACGGTTAGACTTAGAGAGTCGATTTGTGCACCAATCGACGCAGCGCGACAAAATACATCTAGGCAACCATACAGAAAGGTAATCGGTCGTTTGGTTTGGTTACAGCAGTCAAAACAAGAAAAGTTGCGACATGGAACCGACCACTAAAACGGCTCTGTGGCAAAAACGGTAAGACTTAGAGAGTCGATTTATGCACCATTCGACGCAGCGCGACGAAATACATCTGCACAACCATACAGAAAGGTAATCGGTCGTTTGGTTTGGTTACAGCAGCCATCGCAAGAAAAGTTGCGACATGGAACCGACCACTTAAACGGGTCTGTAGCCTAAACGGTAAGACTTAGAGCATCGCCGTATGCACCATTCGACGCAGCGCGACGAAATACATCTAGACAACCTTACAGAAAGGGAATCGGTCGATTGGTTTGGTTACAGCAGCCAGAACAAGAAAAGTTGCTGTAACTCAAGGCATCAAACATCACACAAACCACTTAAACGGCTCTGCAGCCTAAACGGTTAGACTTAGAGAGTCGATTTATGCACCAATCGACGCAGCGCGACAAAATACATCTAGGCAACCATACAGAAAGGGAATCGGTCGATTGGTTTGGTTACAGCAGCCGGAACAAGAAAAGTTGCGACATGGAACCGACCACTTAAACGGGTCTGTAGCCTAAACGGTAAGACTTAGAGCATCGCCGTATGCACCATTCGACGCAGCGCGACGAAATACATCTAGACAACCTTACAGAAAGGGAATCGGTCGATTGGTTTGGTTACAGCAGCCGAACAAGAAAAGTTGCGACATGGAACCGACCACTTAAACGGTCTGTAGCCTAAACGGTAAGACTTAGAGATCGCCGTATGCACCATTCGACGCAGCGCGACGAAATACATCTAGCAACCTTACAGAAAGGGAATCGGTCGATTGGTTTGGTTACAGCATCGATTCAAAGTTTGAAAAGTTCGAATCGGCTAAGTCCAAAAATTCGAAAAATCGGCTAAGTCCAAGAAAATTTTCACTCCACGGAATTCGATAGAGGACGTCCCGGAGACCTTAAAAAGTGAAGTCCGGGCTCTGGGAGACGTTTGGTTTGGTTACAGCAGCGTTTCAAAGTTTCATATTGAAAAGTTGCTCTAACTTGAGAGTTCAAAAATCTCGAAAAATCGGCTAAGTCCAAGAAAATTTTCACTCCACGGAATTCGATAGAGGACGTCCCGGAGACCTTAAAAAGTGAAGTCCGGGCTCTGGGAGACGTTTGGTTTGGTTACAGCAGCGTTTCAAAGTTTCATATTGAAAAGTTGCTCTAACTTGAGAGTTCAAAAATCTCGAAAAATCGGCTAAGTCCAAGAAAATTTTCACTCCACGGAATTCGATAGAGGACGTCCCGGAGACCTTAAAAAGTGAAGTCCGGGCTCTGGGAGACGTTTGGTTTGGTTACAGCAGCGTTTCAAAGTTTCATATTGAAAAGTTGCTCTAACTTGAGAGTTCAAAAATCTCGAAAAATCGGCTAAGTCCAAGAAAATTTTCACTCCACGGAATTCGATAGAGGACGTCCCGGAGACCTTAAAAAGTGAAGTCCGGGCTCTGGGAGACGTTTGGTTTGGTTACAGCAGCGTTTCAAAGTTTCATATTGAAAAGTTGCTCTAACTTGAGAGTTCAAAAATCTCGAAAAATCGGCTAAGTCCAAGAAAATTTTCACTCCACGGAATTCGATAGAGGACGTCCCGGAGACCTTAAAAAGTGAAGTCCGGGCTCTGGGAGACGTTTGGTTTGGTTACAGCAGCGTTTCAAAGTTTCATATTGAAAAGTTGCTCTAACTTGAGAGTTCAAAAATCTCGAAAAATCGGCTAAGTCCAAGAAAATTTTCACTCCACGGAATTCGATAGAGGACGTCCCGGAGACCTTAAAAAGTGAAGTCCGGGCTCTGGGAGACGTTTGGTTTGGTTACAGCCGAACATATTTTGAAAAGTTGCTCTAACTTGAGAGATCAAAAAAATTTTCGGCGTTTCACCTGCAAAATGTACCATTAATACTATACCTCGGATGGGTAGTCAGTCGAAAAAGTTGGAAAATGTGTAAGTCGACTCCCGAGGTCTTAGAAGACTACCCACAAACCCGAAAGATGTTGTGCGGTCGACCTACGGGTCGGCCTATGGTATAGGGTGTGCCCGACCGAGGTCGGTTGGGGACCCATACCAAGTGGTTAGGGGCGCCACGGATTCATACTCTAGAGGTCAAGGAGAGTATGGAAAGCGATGTTAGAGGCGAGTGGCCTTCGCCATGGCCATGGCGGACGACCAAAGGTGTATAGGGTGTCGAGCGAGGTCGGTCGTAGGTGGTTTGGTGCACCACAAAAACATACTCTAAGTTCCCTGACGAGTATGAAGAGCGATGGAAGAGTGATGGCTCACGGAAACATACTCTAAGTTGCCTGACGAGTATGAAGAGCGATGTTGAAGAGTGATGGCTCACGGAAACATACTCTAAGTTCACATTGCCAACACGTGTAATGGAAGACAAGAAGGTTACAACAGAAAGACCATTCCAGTGGCAACGACCACTCAAACTTTTCCTCTCTCTCACTCTCTCCCTAGTTCTCGCAGTCTTTCGAGTCCGCGCCGAGCTCGCAAACACGAAGCTAACGGATGCGAAGCGTTTAAAAGCTAATAAACATAATTTAACGTTCGAGGTACATTAAGCACACGCGCGCGAATTGACAGGCAGCACCGAAAATATGGCTACCGTTTTTACGCGCGCGCTCGCGGTCCTTCACGCCGGTAGCAGACACCACGCTAAGCTGGGATCGCTGCCAACAGCCGACCAAATTCCTTTGCTCGGCTCGGGGTTTTTAGCAAATTTGACACATAAAAAATGTACCCCATCGCGGGGAGCATCGCTGAAGAGGGGAGCATCGAACCCGACCCGAGGCACTGGGGAGACCATTCCGACGGGAGGACGGGTTGGGGTTTTCAAATTCCAAGCCGCGACCGGTAGCCGCAAAAAACCCTCGCGGAGCCCGCGGACGCGAGAAATGCGATACAAAAACGCAACATAAAACAATCATCATCCGCTCCGGCTATCCTTGGCCGTGGCCCGGCCGGTGGGGCGCAACCACCGGTGGTGGTGCAACCTTTTGCGCAAAAGCGCAACATGATTAATGGCTCCGATAAAGCGCACAAGAAGCAAATGATCTCTCGACTCTCTCGCGGCCCGCGGATGGTCTTGGAAGTCGAGCGGTGTCCAAAAATGCGCCATTCCACCCAAATCCCCCTGGCTGGTGATGGTGGGTTGCGTGAACCGGACCCACTCGGATGTGTGTGTGTGCACAAAATGGGAACACGGGTGTGAATGCAATTTGCAGTCACATTGTGCGCGGCCGCCGTCGTCGGAGGGAAGAATAAAAGAGCGGGCTCGCGCGTTGCATGCACAGCTGCATCGGTGCATCGCGGGGAAGGTGGGGTGGTGGGCGTAGCGAATGGGGCCTCGGTCCGTGACCGTACCGGACACGCGGACCCGCGGAAAGGGCCGATAGCCAGCCCCGAAAGAGCCAGCGGCTGTGGGACTGTGATTTGGAATGACCTACTCCGTAATTAAGGTTACCGTCGGCGATTCCGGCTCAGGTCCTGCTCGGGTCCCTGTCCGGTTGGCGGCAGGTTGGCGTGCCTTTCGCGCAACAGAAACTGTGGAATGTCGATCGGGGGGGATGCGAGCGCAGAAATCGACAGTCGATCGATTGCGAGGCCCTCCCAAAACAGGACGCCAAAGCCCAAAGCGGGGGCCACGCGGGCCAAGGTTAAGGCTCGAAGAGCCCGGAGAGTCTGCCCAAAGTTTGAGGTCACCAGCAACATCAGTGACAAAGTCGCAACGTCCCAGGTGTGAACCGTGTTGTCCCGGTTCGGAACCAACCTCGTGGGGAAGAAACCGAACGAAGGAACACTACAAAACGGACATACAAATACCTGTCAGCGAAGCGTAGAAATTTATATCCCAATAACACCACACACACACGTGTGTGTATCCCACAGAAAGAAAAAACGGCGACATCGAGGTAAATCTTTGCGGCCGATGGCGACCTAAATTCGTAATCTTTCCTCACAAAAGTTGGTCCAAGCGGCACAGACACAGACACTCGACTCGAGGAGAAGCTCACAAATATACGCACTCCGTAGGCAGACTGATCGGGCCGGGCCGGGAGTCTCGACCGGGGATCGACTTTGGACATTCGTCAGCGAAAATATTTCTATTTCTCTGCGGACGTGCGGCGCAGCGGGCAGCACTCTCGGGGGGCGGCAGACATCGGCGCAGGCCCCCGAGGGCATAAAACAAGTTTTCCAACGCTACCGCCCCGGCAGCCTCGGCGGCGGGGCGTAGCTACTTTCTTCGCCCGTCCGCTGTCCCGGGGTCCAGGGTGACGGAAGACTTCTTCTGGCTTCGGGCGACTTCCACAGACTTCGATCCGATTCCCGCCCGGCCGGGAAGAGAAGTCCCAGAAGTCGCAGGTCCACCGGAACACGAGGACTAGGCGACTAGGTCTGTCTGTGGGAGACCCCCAGGCCCTCCGGGGGGTGGGTTCTCCCCGGACTCCCCCTCGGTTTCATGGGTTTCGATTTTCTGCCTTCGGCTCGGCAATCTTTTAGCCAGATAGCTTGCGCGCGCGCGCACTCTAGGAGATGAGGCAGTAGTTATTTATATAAATCGTCCCCGGCAGGCGCGCCGCGCGCCGAGTCGTCGCGTCGCGTGTTCACCAGCCACCAGCGTTGAACCTTGAAATACCTGGACCTCGCTGGAATGGCTGGTGGCTGTTGGTTTTCGTTCCCGAACCATCTTTCCGCTCGATTAAGACGACTTTCTACGCTGATCGTAACAGACGCTTGGGAACAGAGGGGCATACCTCAGCACGCGCCTGGCAAGCAACGGATGTACTGGGAGTTGGAGCTTCTGAGATGGAGAATGAGAATTTCTTGAACAGCCCGCAGTCGACAGGAGTCCAACAATGCGCGCGTCTAGGTATTATTCTAGGTGGACACTGACAGAGTGGATAAAAGTATTGAGTACCTGGACGGGGAGGATACCAAAAGCTATGTCTGGGTAAGTATTTTACAATTCCTAAACTCGATCCAATGTAACTGGGGGGCCAGACGAAGCATAAAACGAAGCGTAAAATTAATTTGTACTGTCAAATCGTTTATGCTTCGCGTGGCAAGCTTTAAATACAAAACCGAAATGTCAAACGTGTTTTCATTCGAGTTTTTGGTCCGAGAAAATAGAAATCGAAGAAGTTGATTTCTGAACAATTTGACAATTTCGACAACGAACAGTTTCTGAAACGATTTGACGTTAAAGATTAATGTAAAATCGAGTGTTTACGCTTCGTTTCGTTAATAATTTGAGTCTGTCTTGTCGCAGCTTACTTAGTCGGACTTTGACAGCTGGGCTGTGTGGTCTACCAGGCGCAAACTGACAGCCGCCAAAAAGATATCGCCAAAATCACCCAACCGAAGTGGACACTCATTAAATCGCTGAAATGGCCCCTCATTCGCACCCTCATCCGGACACACACTTTGATTAACTGACCTTTCTTCGCGTCCGGGAGGCCTGGGTGCCAAGAGCAAAACATTGTTTCTTGTAAAAAGTATCATAAATTAAGCAATCTGTCCGCCCGCCGGCGACCCGTCACTCACCGCGCGTCGGTCGGGAGGGCGGCCATTTTAGCGGTCCCCGGGTCGGGCTCTGTGGGTAGAGCTCAAATCGCGGACACGGTAGCCGAAAACCGTAAGACGTGCCCCCCGAAGGGTGCCTCCGAAATTCGACGTGCTTTGACAGCCACATAATGGACCGGAGCGTCTCGTCAGCGTGTCAGGACCCAAGGGGGGGTGACCCCGTCAGACCTTCGATACCAGGGGGCCGTCCGGTGTCTGTGTCCTACTGAGAGGCCCTGAATCCTGGTCTTCGGGGGACAGCAAAGGGAGAAACCTTTTGACTGTGCCAAACCAGCACGTGGCTTGCGCTGAGGCCCTGGTCCGCGAAACATTCCTGGTCCAACCTGGTCCTGGTAGCCAGCCAGCCAGCCAGCCAGCCTTTCCCAAAAATGTCCGGACAAGAAGCGAGTCGAAACGAGGCGAACAAGAAGAAGATCGGAAGAGCTGGGTTGCGACGTCCCCGGGAGCTCCGTAATTGGGATTTTTCGTAACGACGGTGGACACGGGGTGCGAAAAGCGGGGTGTCCAGTGGGGCATCGTTGGACCCGAACCCCCGGGGGGCGAGGCCCGCGAGCCACCACCGCCTACCGCCCGCGGGGGTTTTTATTCCGCGAATCCAACGGTTACCATTTCGGGCATGGTGATCGCGATGATGATGATGACGATGATGGGACCGCGTATGTCGCGCACTACACGGCCAGGCCATCGCCATGTGTGTGTGTGTGTGGGTTTTTGTTATTTCATTAGTATTTTATTTATTTATTTTTCCCTCGCAACATGCAGATTGCGGACAACACAACAATCGCCCTTCGGCCAGCCAGCCGGTGGCCACCAGTGCCTTAAGGTACGGGCGATCCCTCCCGGGGGGGGATGGAAGACCGAAGGCGGGGTTTGGGGGGGTTGTCCGCGCTCGCGCCAAACTACAGTTATTCTGGCCGTGTGTGCGGGGGAAAAACGGTAATGAAAGAGAAATTCGATAAAGGAAGGCATGACCGTTTCGGAATTTACATTATTCGTTGCTGCCGTTGCTGCGGCCGTCGCTACCTTTCGGTGATTTGGTCTGCCTCAGTGTGTCCGCGCGCCCAACGGAACCCATTGCACTTCCCATGTTTTCTGCGCTGCATCGGGGGGCCCTTTTGGGTGCTTTTCGGTACAAAAGCGGACCCACTCGCTCGCCACGGGTGGGATGGTTGCGGACTGCGCGTAAATGCGCCGAGAATAATGTACGAAATATGTACATCTCGTTGGACTCGTTGGACTCGTCCTCGACGGTGCTGCCTTCGCCGATTTCTTTCGCCGGAACCATTTGTTGCCCTCGCCCGAGCTCAGGAGTAAAGTGCAAAATTTAGCGACCGTTATTTATGGCCCAGTCCGGCGAGTCCTGGCTGGTAGTATATCATCATACCGCACACGCACACATACGCCGTAAAGCCGTAAAGCATCACATTTTATTACACTCAAAAACATTTGGCTCACACAAAAATCCCGGTGCCCATCTGAAAGGCGAAAGTCGTTGTCGTGAGTTCTCCCCAGTAACCAACCAGCTTGAGATCTTGTTGGCGGCCGTTGGCGCAACTGGAAGGTTATTCTAGGAAGTATGCGCCCGCTGAAAACGCTTCTCGCGGGGTCCGGCGTGGGTCATGATAAGCTAATTGCTTAATGGCTCTATCGTATGCTAATCGGACGACCGAGACCGAGATGCACGCGGTCCTGAAACATTCACTGTAGCTTTTTAATGGCCGCCGTTGCTTCACATAAGATGCGAAGGCTACGATGGGGCCACTTCACCCGTTCTCCGTGCACGGTAGTCTGCCGACCACGGTAACTGTATCGTAATTTATTGACCTAGCGGGCGCGTGGGAGTTGACCCAGGGGGCCGCCATTGGCAGCGACACGAATATTATTGTTCTGCTACATTTAATAGGCGTTCTTTTGCGTGCGGAACCGCGGAACGGTAGGTCCGCACGGTGGCGTGGGCCGTCGAAAACCGCGCTCGAGAGAGCAAAGGAGCGTGTAAATATTTATTCGATCACCTTCGGACGAGTCATGCTGCTTAATTATGCTGCCCGCTCCCAAAAAGGGTGCCGTGCGCAATAAACAGGTCGCGCACAATATAAATGAAATAAAACAGGTCACTCGCGGCCGGCCGGACACCCTTCGAATGGTCTTCGGCCGAATCGTCGAGCCAAACACCACGATCGATTGACGGAACTCGGCGGACACGGACAGGTTGGGCCCTCGGCCGTTGACGGGGCTTCTTGGCTTGGCGATGGCGAAGAAATTTGACGACTACAAATTGCCCTGCAACCGGCCCGGCCGGATGCTCGGTGCGCCTCGGTGCGCAAGGGATGGGACATCCTTTCACTCGCCCATTCCAGCGCACGGACGTTTTGTTCTTTTACTTTCGTTAAACTGCCCAAAGGAGCCCGAGCCAACCAACTGTGGCATTGTTTCGCGGCACAGTGAGGCGTAGAGAGAGAGACAGAGGGCCGGGCTGGGGTTTGTTAATAATTACGGTCAATAAATTATTAAAGTGATTGTGTCCAATTTTGGACACGCTCTTTTGTGTGGCCAAAGGGACTCGCTCCACTCCATGCCAGAGTCGATCATTAAACATCGAGAATGATAAAGCACAAGCGAACGGTGGGGAAGAAGGCGGTGGGAAGAAGGTTTATGGTCAGTGACATGTGCCACCATCATCATCATCATCATCATAATCATCGTCGTCACATTTGAGGTACCGGTCCTGTTGCATCGGTACCGGGTGACCGGGCCGTAAACCGCACATAAATGGCCCGGAAGGGTCAAAATTGTTATGGATCCATCCGTGTCCGAGAACGGTCCCCAGAATGGTGTTTATTGTTATCGGTTCGAGTTCTGGTGATACAGTGCCGCCGTGCCGTGATAGTTTGCGTGGTTCAATTGTTTATGGTCTTGCCGCGATTTAATGAGGGTCCCATTTCACTTTTACGCGAAATTGTGCAATCGTCACGCAATCGCGTCGCTCCGCCGCCGCCATTTTGTAATACACACTCAGGGCGGCCCTCGGAGAAGGAGATTCTGTCGGGAATTGAATTCGTATCGTGGCATAGACAGGGCCTCATTTGAATACCGATCGGATACCGAGCCAGGAGAGCAGGAGGAGGCAACCAACCGGTCTGACCCACTTCGGATAGACCCGGGCACAACCCGGGCCCCTAGCGGTATCACGCACACGAGACACGTAACGATTCCCGGGACTCGCATTAATGCAACGCTAATTACGCGCCACGCCTTTCTGCACAATCACACGGCAAAATGCAAAGCGGAACCCAGCGGGACACCGGCCCCAGTATTTAATCGAGCAACGTGCCGGACGGAGAATAAGAGAGAGGGAGAGAGACGGTGGCGAAGACATAGAATTACTCCGTTGGGGCCCTTGGGAGTTACTTGAGCCACGCCACGCCGATTGCACGGTTTCAAATGTCTACCATTATTTGCTCCTCGCAGCAGCGCACAGTTATGTTAAGCGCTTCGCATAACGCATTGTGTGCGACTCGACGCCGTCTGACCAGTGCCAGGGCAGGCAGGATGGATGACCAGGAAATCTCCGCCCTCAGAGCCACGGCCAAGGGCCCTCCCTGTGTGGGGCTTTCAACTTCGATTAGCTCTCGAACGACGCGCGGCGAAAGCACAATTGAATGCAGCAACAACAACAATGCAGCGATGAACCAGGGGAACACCAAGGCCTGTGGGTCCGGTCCAAGAAGACCAACCGGTCCGGACATGATCCTACTTTCGCATGTGGGGCTCGCTTCTTCTCACCGAATGAAAACAATCGACAACCCAATCGGCTAGGTCGCGGGAAACCAACGGAGTAAATGCAAATGCAGGTCCCAGTAGGCATCGCAAGTGATGGGGTTGAATTGAAACTTCGGAGCGCAAAGGTTTTCTGCTGTTTCCGGATGTTCTAATTGATGTCTGTTTGTTTAGATTTAAATTTATTTATTTTCTAAAGAAAAACGAGTGATCGTTCGCTCCCTAGTTGATGCCTTATTTTCTTAAGTAAATTACTGGAGTTGAAGGAGAGCACAGTTAGCAAAAGATTTACTAGGTTCTATATTAATCTTTTCCTGCTTGACGTTGCGTTATGGTGTACAAAGTTATAAAATGCCTAAACAATGACCATTATGTGCCTGGTATGTTCTCCTGTTACTTTCGCAACAAATTCTAGTGTTTTAATCCTTGTTCAAATTCCATCGTAGCACAAACTTCTATTCACCAACAAACAAAGAAAAGACCTCGCTGCAGGCTACCAGCGTGACTTCTCGAAGATACGCGGCCCATTAGCGACACCCCCCACGGTAACACCACCGGTAGGGAACGAGATCCGGTCAGTGGCCCGCGGCCTCCGAGAGTCATAAACTGCAGCCCGAAAGCCGTTTCGGTCGCCTGCGGCCCTATCCGCCGCGAGTGAAAATTGTTATCATTACTGGCGGGCGATCGCCTTCCCGGCGAGTTTGGAGTGTGGGCGTTGCCTTTGGCTATTGGCCGCTCGGCCGCCGTGTGACAATGCGCAAACGCAGCCGTAGGACCTACCGCCTTCCGGCACGTGGCGGTGGCGGTGTTCGGCATCGGCCAGGAAATAAGAGCATCTCCGAGCGACGAGATATGAGGTCGCCGACGCGGTCAACGTACCGCACTCCGGAATGCCGGAGCTGGGCCCGGGTGTGGTGGATGAATGTTTATGTATCGGGAGGGACAGCATGAATAATCGGCTGCCGCCCGGTCGCGATGTTGCCCCGCCGATCTCTCTCCTTCACCCACCTCAGGCCCATCGCTTCGCAGCGGCCACGAGCCGAGCACGGACCGTCTTCTGCCGCGATATTTTTCACTCGATTTTTGTTTTCCTTAGCGCGTACCGCTCTGTAAAAGGAGAGCTGCATCGACGCGTACCCCCCGCTGGGGGCGGTGCAGAGCGCAGGGCTAAACAAACATCTTCTTAGCAGCGCTCAGCTCGGCCCGGCCCCCGGAGGATGATCGGCGCGGAACACTCGGAAAAGCCAAACGAACACCGCAGGAACACCTGGACAAGGAACAGCAACGCCCGCGAAAGCGACAAACCCGCGGCTTGCGGGTTCGTCTTCTCCGGGAGCGCCAATCGCTGTGCCCGGTCCGTGCCACGGTAAAGTATGGTTTGTGTTACCAACTGTTTTCAGCCATCGGTCGGTTTGCTGGTTGCATATCTATGTGCGGAGAACCATCACAAATAAAAGGGCAAAAACAGTAACCAACCACAAGGGGGCTCGTGCTGGGCGCATCCGCAGGTCCGATGTTTGACTTTCGGTGGCTAGCGCGCGGGGTGTGCACCGTTTTCTTCCGGCCGGCCTGCTATTGCTTGACCTCCGCAACTTTATTGCCACAGCATCCGGGAGTCTCCGGGGGTTCTCGGGGTGCGAGTTGCGATAACAAAAAAAAAAACGGTTCGCCGGTCCTCCTTCTGTTCGACGCCAAAGAAGGTGATATCGCGCGCGTCGCTGACCGAATTTACGAACTCGCTCGCGCTGCCCCGGGTAGTACCGAAACCGTCGGGCCAATTTTGCGCTCTCAACGGGCCACCGTATACACCATCTATGGGCAGCAGCACACAACATCATCTTCAGCACCATTTCCGTCTGCCGTGGTGGCGGATACAGAGACGGCCATTCATTTCTGTTTTGGTTTGTTTTGTTTTTTGCTTCGACCACCCGAAGGCGATAAGACCGGCCGATGTTGCTGCCGAGAGCCAGCAACAGCAACAACAGCACGGCACCTTCTGCAAGTCGAACGACTTGAGCCTTTTTATTCCTTTGGGGCTTCCGGCTGATGACTCAGTGGTTGCATCGGTTGCACTCCGCTGTACGGTGACTGGCGAGGGCCATGAGTGGAGTCCGACACTGAGGATCTTTCCGATATGATAATTTACACACTGAGCCCCACGCTGAGGTCGTAATCTATCGGGAGCTATTAATCTTTCGGTTGTTAAAATGCACTCCGCACACTCTCTCCAGAGAGACGGACGGATCATCCCACCAACCTCCAAAGTCGATCACTGGCGACTCGATCGATCGATCGCGTTCTGTTAATTTATCCCAATTTTTGTTGACTGGACGACTGGGCCGTGGGCAGCGAATGGTACACGTCTTAATTAAATCCCTTCCGTTCATAAATGGCTTTTCCGTTTCCTGTCGCGGAGTCCAGACCGATCGCAAAGTGTTTCGCTTTTATTATCGCGTCTTTTGTCGTGTAGGTGTAGCCGTTACAAATGATCGGCGAACGAACCTTTCCGCCTCGCCTTCCTAATGAGATAATCATTAGTCGTTTCGGCTTCATGCCGCGGGTTGATCCGCGATGGACAGGTTGGCCGCCATTAATGGATGTTTGTGTTGCGCTGTCGCGCCCACACGCCGCCCAGATTGCAGTTGGTCCGTATCATCTCCCGGGAGCTCCCTAATGAGCCACGCCAGCAAGCCGCCCGTCGCCCTTTTGGTGTGTGCTGTTGGGGCGTCCACCTACGGGCCGCCATTTTGCCCACGGACCCACCACGTGATGCGATGATATGTGTGATTTGTGGATGACCTGGGCACTTTCGTTTCCGATTCGAGGCCCACCTTCCTTCAGACAGGACCCGGACTCTAGGACACTAATGTTGTCGTGGCTCTGGCCGTGACCCCTTTCGGCCTCGGTGCGAATCGGTACGCAAATCCTGGTCCCGTAGTCTACTTCGCCAGTTCTCTCGGTCACTCCCGATACACACTCACACACATGTCACCGGACACCACCGGGTGGAGTAACGGGAAAAACGAGAAGCGAAAAATCGACCCTCATCGCAGAGCAATCGAAAGTTTCACACCGCCACCCTACGGCCGGCCGGCCGTAAACAAATAAAAAAGAAAGTCCCTGAGGCGTCGGCCCAGGTCCAGGCCGACAGATAGCAGAAAAAAACACCGATGGCCCACTCCTGGCCATTGGCCAGCATTCCCGGTTTTTGATGAGTTTTCTTATTAAAACACGTGGCGCCGGGGCCCGTGTCCGGGTCCTTTCCGATCGGGGACAGTGACGGGTTCGGCTACTTTCGCTATTCGGCCACGCTATTCTATGTGCAATCCTTTTCCCGTTGGTTGTAATTGGTTTCAGGTTTTTGCTGATCGGCCGCACTCTTTCGGGTGCAATAATCTCTGAGTGCTCCTGCTCCTGTGGGTGTGTGTGCTTCGCAAATGCCTACTATGAATAGCTTTATTTTATTTTTATGCGGCATCGAGAGAGCTTAAGGCTGTTTATGTTGTCTTTTATGATTTAATCAAGCTTCGTTCGCTTTTTAATAAAAAAAAGCAATGCGGCATCCTTCTGAGACCTCCGTTGATAAGCGTGGCTCAGCCGGACGGACCAGTCGAGTGCACACACTTTCACTGGCAGATAATTGCCGTTCCTTAAAAGCTGACAGCTGGCAGGCGGAGTGCTTGGATAGTGCACCAAACGTGGTAGTGTACTTTTCAGGCCAAACGACATTAGCAAATACACCTTCAAGGCCTGCTCTACATATTTGGCCACCTCGGCTGGTAAACCACTTTCGAGTGAGCCAAATAGGGCATCGGTTTTAGTTTGAGTTGACAAATTGTTAGCACCGTGCATCCGTGCTATTTGTAAAGCCATCAAGATCTGTATATTAAGTGGCATTATTATAAATTCACTTCACGAACGATGGGCCCAATTGATTTTTTTAGGTTTTTATAATAATTATTAGATAGAATATTTTCGATTAATAAACAATTATCGGGTTGGAGTTCCAATGGCCCCAAGACTTTTCGATTAAGGTCATATCTCAGGACCACACAATGGCGAAATGACGGTTGCAGTTATGAAAAAAAGTTTCATAAGAATTTTATTGACCACTAAACTTGACTGTAGTGTTATCTTCACATCCAGCAAAAGTTTATCTGAAAAGACGCTTACTGCATTTTTCATCGCTCTAGGAAGATAAAGGATTGCGAGGGACAGTGGGCTGAATAGCGGAAAACAAATGGCAGCCACCCATCGGGTTGCGTGTATGTTTGTTTTCCTAACATAAACATCAAACGCACAGAATGAACAATGAACTCTATTGTCCACTGGCGCACTCCAAGCACAGGGTCGCTGGCTCCAATACATCATCCACCACCGGACGACATGCAAGGGAACCAGAATAGCAGGCGGGCCGAGAGCAACTTCCTGCAAACGGCCCGGAGCGCTCGGCTGGACGCTTCGCTGGCGTCCAATTTGTACTCGACTCTGCGTCCGTCGTCGTCCGCGTCGTCGTGCTGGGGCGTGCATGTAAATTTTCACAATTTATCACTCCCGTCAGAACTACCGGTATCGTCATGTTGCAGTCTGCGCATGTTATGTTCTAAGCCCCGCGCTCCTATGCTCGCCCTTCTCCGTGGGCTGCCATTTCGCCCCCCGATGCAGTTTATGGTGCGCGCCCAAGTACAACTCACTTAGGCGCTAGAACCTAAACTGGTATTTATCATAGGAGGTCGAGGGGCCCGAGGGACTGGTTCTTCTACTCCAATTGCCTCGAACCGTTTCGACCGACGACGACGCAGACCACGATCATTATGCACTTCGGTGGGTGCGGATTCAGATGCCCGCCCGATGCCAGAGCCTGCAAAAAGTGCAGAAATAGATGATCCCTCTGGCTGCAACGATATGCAAATTTTGCCCCTCACGATCACGATCAGAACCGGACGGACGGACGCCAACGTGCGGCGGTCCCGGGGGCCGATTGGTCCGAAATCAAACTCAACTGACGTGTGCCTCTCGCTAAGGTGCCATGCCTAGGTGCTAATGTAGTGTACCGCACTGGTAGCTACGCCCCGTATCCGGACGATCGAGGCCGGGCAGCTTCATTTCCTCGCACAATTTGTTGCGTTTCGTCCGTCCGGATCAATTTGCTGGCAAACCCTTTCCCAGGAGTAGGCTGACTGGCTGGCTGGCGTGGCGTAATTAAAAAGAGATTAAAATCTGCTTCTCAACGAGAAACGAGGCTCCACAGTCTGGGGAGGTTCAAGAAACTTTCCTGGAACGCACCACCAACGGCACCGAGACCGGGCGCAATAGATTCAAGGGCATCTTGGCGCAGGAATCGGATGTTACTTAAGATTTTAACGCTGACACACACACACACACCGCACAGTTTATCGTGCTTAGCGATCAAAACTAAACATTAACAAACATAAAAACTCAACGAGAAACCCAACGCAAAACGAGAGCGCGGGATCGCGGGCGAGCAACGCACCATAAACCGAGCCATTATATCCATTAGATCCGATCCGAGATCGTGTGTCCCGCGCCGGACGACGATTTGTCGATGGGCTGCTGCTGTTGCTGATGGCCAAGATTTGAGATTTCTTTAATTTTTTTTATTGTTATCATAAATGGTCGGTCTATGTCGGCAAAGGGGAACTGGAAGGGGCTCAGAAATAAACACACACACACTCGTCTGTCCGGTAATAAAACGAGAAAAAATAGAAAATCGAGTGATCCAGACCTATTTTAGGCTACGCCCGGGAGGGCCTCAAGAAATGGGAAATGGAACGCGTGGAACCGACCAAACTCTGGTTGATGTCGATCTCTGGAGGCGTCCCGATCCCGACCGGAGCACCCATCCACACACACGCTTCAGGCTTCCGTCTCGGTGCTCTCGAAGATTAATTTATTGCTGATAAAATTCTTCCTCGTCGAGTGGCCGATGGGTCGGTGCATCGAAGGGCTCCCTAGCTCTGCAGCAGCCCCCACTGGAATGTCTCTCCACGCTCGCTAATCTGACTGACCGGACCAAGAACCAAGTACGAGCCATACGTCATCCGCGTCTGTCGAAGCGGATCAAGCGTCGGGACGCGTCGATCGTTGAGGGGCCAAAGTAATTAAACATGCGCGCAGACACGGGTGTCCGCGTTTCGAGCCGAGTTAAGATCAATCTCTCGTCGGGATCGTCTCCGAGATCGGGTTGGACAGGAAGCGCCGCATTTGATTTATCAATCACACACACACACGGGCTGCGTTTCACAAACGGGACATCGGGTGGATCGGGACAGCGAGTGGAATTGAAATATCACATGCACGCCAGGGCTCGTCTGCGTCACGATGGTGAAGAATTTCAAACATTCGCCATTCGCTGCCGGCAAAAACGGCGTCCCATCAGAAGGGCTCCGTTTCGCTCCATTTCCTTTCCACGCTCTGCCAAGAAGTCTTCTTGGCCAGCTAAGTCTTTGACTTTTGAGTTATTTTTTTCATCGTTGCCGATTCCATCCTTTCTGCGCGCTCAGTCGCGACTCGTGCGTCGTCCGGGATAAAAACTTCAACTTCAACTCTCGCAAGCCCAAGTCGAGTCGCATTCCGACAAATTCCATACTGCGTTGGGGCGTGGAGATGAGGTAAGGCTTGAACACACACACACTCTCTCGAGCTCGGCTCGTTCGTTCGAGCATCGATCGAGCATCATTTTGTTCCCATGAAGCGGCCGGACCTAAATAGTTCCCCGTTTTGCTAACGAACCACGCACGCACGGCCAGGAGAAAGAAAGTGACGCACGCACGCAAGGTGAGAGCATCACCAAATGGTGTTCCCGAACCCCGGCGCACGCTTGTTAATGTCATTAAACATTCGAGAGAATCTATTAAAGCATCTAATCCCTGGCCGGTGTCGGAAAGTGGGACACCCGGGGAACCGAGTCAGCCAGCCCGGGTTTGATTAATGATCGAATAGAATTAAACTAAACGCCAAAAAAGCACTGCGCTCGGTGTTTCTCAGAATCTCCATAAACGAGCTCGGAGCGGGGCAGGATTGTGTCCACCGGGGGGACCATCTATCAAGATCGCCCATAAATGAGAGAGGGAGATCAAAACGCTGGCAGGGCCCGGATTATGGGCTGGGTCGAAAGGGGCATAAATATTCAGATCGCACCCCCACTCGGCCGCGGTTCAGGACCGCTCTTCTGAACCTCTAGTTCCCCTTTTGCTGCTGGCAACTGCCACAAGAAAGTTGTAGATTCCACCCAACCAAACAACACTCTATTAGACCGCGTTAAGCGGACCTGATTAATTTACATTCGGGAACCGCTGTGTGACACAAAGTTGCATCCCTTCCTGCTGCATCCTGATGTCCTGAGCGCGCTAGAGATTGCAAAAGCAGCGAAGGCATATGATCGTCTTCAGTGGCGTCCTCGTGACGCGTCGCATATTTTAAATCGTGCCCTGCGATGCCTGTCAGAGGCTCGTGGTGTCTCCTTGTCCCGATGGGCCCTCTACAATGTGTTTCGGATATCGGATCGTTTGGCGCCTTCATCTCGAGTCCGTTGCGCCACACACACACACACGATCGATGATCCTCGGCCACGGGATCGTGCTCGACTTCAATCAATGTCTGCAAACGGGCGTTGAATGTTCATCGTCGTGTCCGCGTGGTCCGAGTGTGATTGAGTTGCCAGCGCCAGTCCTAGGCCCACGCGCACGCTCGAGAACGGTGCTAGGTCTGATCCGCATCCCTGCCACATTACCACAATGTTGCACCGAATAGGTGCTTAAAGTTTAATCACATCGCTGTCTTGCTGGGCCGATGGCATCGGATAAAGAGCCGACTTCCGACTTCATTGGCGCAATCATCTCGAGAGATGTGCGGCTCCTGAGCCGTAATGACCCCTCTCAGATTGAAGAGGTGTTGGCGAGAAAGGTGAGTAATAAGCCAACACCTTTATGAGAAAGGCAGACGTGCGCTTGTTAACTCGAGCCAATTTACAGCATTCTAGTGAAATATGGCCAACATATTGCGAATATATCGAGAGGCAATAAAAAAGTCACAGCTTTCTGTGATGGTTTAGTTTATTGTTAAACACATCGCAGACGGGCAGACGAGACTTTATATGATGCAAAAGCTTTACACAGCAACAAGAGCCTCAACACTGACCCTTCTTAAGAGCGAGTCTCAATGGAATTTCTGTAGATAAACTATAATGTAACGAGCGAAACGTTGTAAATTTAGTCAAAAAATTTTAACTCTTACTTTACCAAATAAAACGTTAAGTTTCGACTATTGGCTTGGTTGTGAGAATATTCGGAATTATTGCATTAAACTCATGCGTGCAATATATTGCACTTAAAAATATGATGTTTGGTGTGTTTCTCGAAGAAAAACTTATATTGATAAAGTCTAGACTGCCTCTGCCGCTCTGGCGTGTTCCATTCAGCCGACTTCAAGAGATCGAGTGGCTCGTCAATGAAACCTTGTGCTTGCCATTTCACGGAACACTCACCAAAACCTAACACCAGAAGCCCACGTCGTGTCTATCACGAGGAAAACAACTCTTTTGGCTCCAATTTTCTTTTGGTTGGTGGCCAAAATGCTACCCACCAGACGGCACGTTGTACCACCGCCGCCGTCTGATTGCGCTATCGGAAGCGTTCGCAACCTCACGGCACGGTCTGGCGGGCATTTTACTGCGCCCAGCGAACTGGAGCACTACCGACAGCAACGTCCAACGCCACACTTCCTACACGCGGCGGAAGGCGAAAGAAGGCGGAAAAAGGCCCGGTGTCTACCGACGCACGTGCCGGCCGTGATTACTTAATAGGGAAATGGGTGTATCTGTGGTTTGTTTGCTGTTTTTCTTTTTCCCAGCCATTTGTGTAATGGAAATTCACCAACCGAGCCGGGCCGGGGACCGGAGCCACCGGAATCGGGTTTATCTTCCTCGAATTGTGCCGTGCGGTGCGGTGCGGTGAAATATGTGCAACTGAAGCAACCGGGCCGAACTCAGCAACAAATTATGATCGTGACCGCGGGCTTTACCCACTCTTCGCTCGCACACCGAGCATGACAAACGGTGCGGACGGAGAGAGGAGAGGAATGTTAACCGTTCTGCGCTGCTCGATCTATTTCTGGTCCTAATCGCACGGAGGCCCCCGTCGGAGCCCACATCACATTATGCAATCTCCATTTTGCGCACCTTCGTGGCCAGCAAAGTGCCATCAAAACACACAACCTTCTCTCTTTCTCTCCCCTGGGTCTCGTTCCCAGGCCGTTTGGAAGAAAAACAACCTTTTAATACCTTTTTAATATCACGTCACCGGCAGTCACCGGCGGTGCGCGCGGCCAGGACGACCGCGACGGACGGGCGCGACGCATCAGGCTTTAATTGTACCTTCCATCACCTCCCGTGCTAGGGTCCCCCATGGTAGGAAAAACATGTTGATGAGCCACATAAAAATCGCACACATCCTCCCCGGCTGCTGCTGACGGCGGTCGGTGTTCTCCGGAAGGGCCGCCGGACAGCAAATCGCGCCGCAGCCGCGTGCGCTTCCCGCTACTAATCCCAGGCGCATTAAGGTTAGTCACAGGCTGGGGTGGGGCAGCCCGGGGCCCCTCGGGGGGCTTCAAGAGCCGGGTGCGTGTGCGCGTGCGCACGCGGGCACTCTCGTCCCGCGTAGGAAAAGTAGGAAAAGTCTAATTTGCCTCAGCGCGAGCAGTGTGGCAATAAATATGCCCGCCGCCGCCAAAGTTCCCGTTCCCGGCCAGCAGCCTAACGAGTTGTGGTGGAACACGCAACGCTCCTTTGCGCTCCGCGGACCGCGGCCACCTGACCTCCGAAGGCACACACGCAGCACGTTCGGCGGCGGCGACGGCGCGACAACCATAATTGACTCCACGAGAGCGTTTGAGGAAGCATTGATTTCTTTCGCTCCTTTCGCCGCTCAGACACGAGGAGCCGGGTTGGCCGGGTGTGCTCCGAGAAGTCGGTCGGGACCGCTTTCCGATTGGACCGCCGGGCCGGGTCGGGCCGGGAACCGTTAGATCCACTCGGCGCGCGGCAGATAGCGCCGTCGTTTGTTCGCGACGCCAGCAAATAGACGAAGATAGGACAGAAAGATAGAGACAGAGAGCGAGAGAAAGAGAGAGAGCGCGAGCGTTAGCGCGACATAATTAGTGCCTCACCTTCCGCGATCGGCGCCCGCAGTCGGCGGAATGCAGACACCCGACCGATCCCGAATGGCGCAAGTTTTGAGAGGAGACCACGCAGAATGTCAATGGCAACGGACGATGCGACGACATTCTTGAGAGTCCCCGCCGGCGTCCTGGGCAGCGTCCTAAACTTCGGCAGCTTGTCCCCCCCCCGCCTCCCCGCGAGGTTGCCGGAGGGTGCCGAGTAAATCCGATTATTGCTCGTTTACATATAATACGGCGCGGAATTGCTCGCTCGCTTGCCACGCCGCCATTAGGGGGCGGCCTTGTGATGTCGGCGTCGGCCAGCCGGCGTGTCACTGCTCAATCGTGCTCGGGAGGTTCAGGTGATCAGGTTCGATCTTCCGCCCGCCCGTCCGTCGTCGTCTCTCTCTGCGTCACGAACAATAAGCTCGGAGATTAGAGACACCTCAGAGACTGTTTCGAGCCTCCCCTTCGAGGTTGGTGGGTGCGTGCGAAGTTAATCCTATCAATACGAGTCCGAGGGCCGAATCGCGAGAGGATCGCCGGGGCTTTCACCGGGGCCGTTGGTCGTTAGTGGATTAGCGCATGCCTTGCGGGGGTCCCCGTGGCTGGTCCGGTCAAATTGGATGGCACTCACCAGTTGGTCCGGCTGGCGGTGACCGTTTTATGGGCTGCTACCGGTTTCGTTCTATAATTCAATTTAACTAATGACCGTCACATTTTTTCCCCCCAGTTTTCCAGGGCGCTTTGTTTGCCCATAATTCGTCTCGTTAGATGTCGGTTTAAATCTCGGGCACGGAATAGGGCCAACGAAGAAGTGGTTTCAGATGAGAACCCTTCGAACATCGAACAGATCGAGAGATCCAAGGTGATCCTAGAGTGTGCAGGGGTTGCTAGTGGCTCTCTTGAAACCGAGGATCGTTACATCATTCGAACGTCCTATTTTCATAGGTTCCTTTCTGTTCTTTTTCCGGTTCTTTTCCGTTCCGTTGATGTGTAAAGTTTTAACGTGTAAAGTTGATCGCACTGAATGCAAATGCTACGTTTCGATGAGAGGAATTGCATAAAGACTAAAAGGGATTCATAGAAATGATATCGTAGGTGAAATAACTGTCCCACGGCCAGTGGTCCACGCTGTGGCAAGTAAAATGATTTATGCCGCCTAATCTTCGAAAGTGCGGAGAAAACTGTTCAATGAATACTTGACGATTGCTGCTCGACTGTTCGAATTCGTATTCGCGAACTGTTCGAAAAGATATCGCTACGACGAGGTCGTAGTAAACCTAGTGTGACGTATCACGCAAATGCAACCCTGCGGACGATCTGCTTCGATCTAATCTAAAAAACACTTACAAATCCGCTTCGGCTGATCAATAGCTGAGCTGACGCTGCGCTGATCGATACAAATTGGCGAATTGGAAAAATGGTAAAATCCTGCAGCGCCCATCACGTGTACACCCGATGGATCCACGCTGATAATTAGTTCAAAACAGCAATCACCATTAAAAACCTAATCTCTGGCCTCCAATCTCGGCCGCACCACGGACGGACACGCACACCGCACGTCGACGACCCCGGCCATCCCGCCATCCCGCCTGCGCGCGCGATATCTTGGGATGCAAAATTTATGTAACGTGTAGATGCGAGATATCGGACCCAGCTCACGGACCCGCGTCCACCCGTACGTATGTTGCCCTCCTTTTTACCACCGTTTTTATGCCCGGCCGGCCGGCCAGCACCACACACGTCCCATTCTGGGTGCGTGCCTTTTTTTTGCTGCTCTTATCTACGCTTCTCGGGGCACCTTACGCCTGAAACAGTTCGTTTACAACCTTCTTCTCTCGAGCCCCGAGCCCCCCTCCGGTCCGGTTCGCCCCCGAAAGGAGTGTAAAACTCCATTAAAAACGCTCACCACAAATTGGTGGTGAGCGTTAACGTGAGTGAGGTGCCAGCCAAGCACAGAAGAGGCAAAAAAATAATACATCAAACTGCTCAGGGAGAAAAACAAAATTACGCAAACCCCTAACGGAGCCAAACGGAGAGTTTGGCCCGGTGCTAATCCGTGGCCGCGTAGGAATGAAATAAACCTACCTTTCGGTTTATCAACTCAACCACGGCCGTGGTCGATCTCTTGGGTGCTGTTTTACGGTGGCTCGGCTTTCGGCTCAGGTGACTCGCTGTGGGGGTCAGTTGAATGGATGTCTGGCAGATCGTCTGGATCGCGCGGGATCTTAACGTCGGCAGACACACACACAAACACACACACAGAAATGAAGCAGTGGAAGAAATGGTTCAACACACAGGATTGGCACTTGCGTGGCGAAAAAAGAGAGTAATAAATGTTGCCTCCAAGCACTTGTTTGCCGTAGGAAGCGATCGGGTGACGAGTGTGACACTCCACGCCACTTGATCGCCTTTGAAAGCACTCACTTCATTCACTGTCACCCCTTCAGCATGGTTATGTACGGGTATTGCACAACCAATGCTAGACGATCACTCATAGCACGACAACAACAACAAGAAGCCGTGGAACTCAGAACGGGTTCACGCTGTTCACGAACTCGACGTCTATCACTAGGGGTCTTAGGCCGCTGCTGCAAAATCCTGCAAAACTGTAGCGACACGGAGAGAGATTAAAATTAGCCGATTAAAGCCCGAAACCCGACACCGAGCGGCCACACGGAATGGGATGATTGTGTCGCTAAATGTCAACCGGCTGTTGCTTGCGGTCCCTGTTGGTATGTTGTGCCTTTTGCCCGTGTCTCGTTGGTTGCGCAATTAAAGCATAGAGGGAGGGCTAGAGAGGTTGAGCTGCAACTGCACCGATCGGTGCATCTTTGGTGGTGCATTAATTTTGTTTTCGTTCCCGGTGGGGGGGCACACCGGAAAAGGTCGACCACCTCCGGGGGGGCTGGCATTGGTGGTAGGTGGGCGAACGGTTCCGGCATCGGTGCACACACCGGCACCCCGGCACCGGTACGAACCGCTCGTAAACAAATGGGCACAAAAATCACACGGGACCAGTGTGTCAACAAGCTGTTCTGTTGCTTAATGCTGTCAATTATTCATTTCTACGTTTTCCTCGTCCACGTCCTCGTAAGCCACCTCGTAACAGCCGAGCGGGCCAGGTGCTGGCTACCAAAAAGCACCACCACCGCGATGCATCCGAAAAGGTCCAGCAGCAACAGCGGCAGCCCCGGCAGAAGCCGGTGGTCGGTAGAGTCCAGCGCGTTCAAAAGAGTTGAGCGCACGCGCAAGCGACGAACCTCTGCTGCACACCGTTCTCTGTTTGCGTTCGTTCGGCGTTCGTTTTAAATTTGTTTATCAAACAAATGGACTACATTTTTTTCTGCTTGTTGCGCTGGCGGGGCTCTGTTGTTTTAACCGAGGCAGCGAGCGCAACGGATCACACACACGCAACGGAACACTGACCCGAGCGAAGGTTAAGTTTTGGTTTGACATTTCGGTTCTTCCTGGTCATCGGGTAACCTTCAGTAGATGCACTCGAGTGCATACAGACATACTACGATGGGTTTCATTATAAATTCGCCCGATAATATTTATCGCTTCGTGCCACTAAATCGCTCAACCGGAGCTTCTCTTCTCTCCGGAGGTGCAAAAGTCTCACTTGAAACAGGTTGATTCGATTCCGTTCGGGCTTGTGAGCCGCCACTAACACTTTGCTGCTTTGGTTACGCTGAGGGAAAGGTCACCACCGGGGGCACCGGGAAAGGAGCGTTTTCTTCCACCTCCATGACCGCCGCGTGAAGGACATTTTTCTTCGGCTCCTTCGGCAAACCAAACACATACATCATTATCTTGTCATGTCGCGGCACAGGAGGAAAAAACAAAAGAAAGGAGACGAAAGGAGAGAAAAAGCGTTAAACGAAGAAGAAGCAAGAGAGCGAGAGAGGGAGAGAGGCTGACTCCCAAAAGGGATGGTGCCAAGAATTTAACGCAAGAATGTCGCAATCCAACAATTGAAGATACACCGGCCACACGGTGCCAAAGTGCAACAGGTTTCGCCAGGGACAGGGCAACGTACCGGGACCGGGCGTTCCGATGCACTTTATGCACGGACCAAACGATGGAGAAAAATAATCACACACTACGTTGGGTACAGTTAATTAAAAACTCATCTCTTCCGATCGATCATACCACAGGAGACGACACATTTGTGTAACTTAGTTCAGCAACAACTTAGTCCACAATTCCGGGACACCAAATTCCTAATTTAACCAACCTGTAACACTCCAATTGGCCAAACTCGACCCGTCAATGGGGTCGATCAAAGTTGGTACACTGGCGGACACTTGTGAAAAATCCCAAACACGAACCACAAAACGGCGAAGCGGATCACGGACGGACACACGCCACAACCGACTGGCGCAACCGATCGACGCGAACTGATGCCGTTGCGAAGCGGCCGGATTTCTCGTGGCCCGCATAAAACGCCGCACGATCGAATATGCTTCTCTCCTGTCCCCTTTTCGTTTTCTCTCTCTCTCTTCCTCTCTCGAAAACAGTCGCATTATGTTCTACTCGAGCCTTGATGCTGGTACGAGCCGAGCGCTTTCGGTGATTCCTTTTTCTTCAGGCTTAACCTTTTCGCCCGTTCCTTGGCCGTTTTTTCTCTGCCGTTCCTATTCACACACATTCTCCGATCGTTTGAGGAGTTTCAGGAAAATAAGTCCCTCGTTCGCTCACCCTCTCTCTCTCTCTGTCTCACGTGAGAGCGAGAGAGATTTTTAGCAGGTCGGTGGCGAATGTTAAGGAATTTTTGTATGTTTTTTATGTTTTTCATCACCCCGTTCCGATGGTCGTCGGACTACGATGAGCTACGATCGTGTGTACCCCCGGCCCGGGAGTGTTGAAAACGGGCAGATAAAAAGATGGCCCGACGACGGGTTTAACAACTATTCTACATTCTACATTCATCTTAACTGCAGGGAAAATTTTAAAACATTTATCAACGGCACAGCATCAGCAAACACCCTGTTGCGACCATTTCTCTCGCCACGACTGTGTGTTGCGCTGACGGCTGGGCCGGATTGCTCGCTGTTGGTGTTGGTTTGCGGTTGCTGGCCCCCGCGGTACAAGAAATCCCGAATCCCGCTGGGACATAATATCGTCTTCAAAACATCAACACCACCGCAAACGGCACAAACCGCAGCATCGCCACCGTCCGGACCTACGCATGAAGCCTTGGAGAGAGATAAAAACCCGGAGTGAGAGAGCATTTTCCATTTCGAAGATCACAGGAGAGCGAACAGCGAGAGAGAAAGAGCGGGACACGAAAGTAAGATGGAGATCGTTTGGGAAAAAAATGAAGAGCCACGATCGAAGGGACACCGTCGATCGACAGGGACTCCGGTGTGGAAGCTGTGGATCCCGGGTCCAGCCTTCCGAACCGTTTGGATCTTTTCCAAGTGTCCGAGTGTGCGTTTGTGCGTGTGTTTCCGTGTTTGTGGATTCCTCGTCGGGTGCGCGCTTTAGTTTCGCTCCCAGCGCACGTTGACCCACGTTCGTTCAGCTTACGTGTGGGGCCACTTTCGGTCCGCGATCGCCCAGCATTAGTCCTGCCGTGGAGCCGGAGAGCCGGCTGGGGATGGACTTTTGCATGGTAAAAACAGTTTAAAGTATCTAAAACACCGCATAAATGGTGCGATGAACGCACCACGGACATGAACTTCGCTTGACTCTGCGCCCAGAAGTTGCAGCATCACGCGTCAAGCCCCGGGTACCGTTCAGGAGCTGCTGGAGAAAGGCGATCGACCGGCCGACCGGTGCTCAAGATCCTCTCGCAAGCACGCTATCGTGTGGCCGAGGCACGCGCAACTCCCGCCAGAAGGTTATACGCCAAACGAACGAACGAATGGCAACGCGCTGATAAACTGTCAATCTGTGGCGTTGGACATTGGGAGGCACATTCCAGCCCGGACGGCCGGCCGGCCGGACGGACGGACGGACGGACGACGTCCGGGAAGGACATTATCATAATGCCAAAATAACGTTGAAAAGTAATATGTCATTCTGCGCTGATGCCCCGACCGCAGGGCCCAGGGACCGACGGACCGTCGGGGAGCTGGAAATGCGTGGCTGCCTTTGAAATATTGCTGCGATAGTGCCCGCGGGCATCGGTTATTCGTGCAAATTTGTTCATTTATTACCCAGGCCCCCGAGGTCCGGGCCCAAGAGTTCTGCGTCGGTCCTCCCGGCCGGCGCATACGTACCGGCGGGTCATGCTGAGTGAAAAGTTGTCGATATTAATAGACGGGTTCGGGACCTGGGAACGTTGCGGGAATGCCTGCGGTGTACATTCCTGCGTACTCCTGCGGGCAGCGAGGAATGTACATGACGTTGTCGGGTGATGCTCGTCAAAAGTGCAAACGGCAATGTCACACGCACTCGACCTTTCGATTAAGACGTACTACCGCAGAAAATAGGGAGAAAACCACAAACCGTGTTGCCCTAGTTCTTTTGTCCGATTCCTAGCGGCGGCCGTTGGCGATCTTTGGGCGATCTTGCTTTTCTGGAATACGCCACGAAACCGATACTTTGACGCCTTCGGTGAGCGCTTATCGTTAAGTTTGAAAATTTACAACCTTCGCTATCGCGTCCCGTTCCGGCTCGCGACGGTCGAAGATCGGCCTGACCGCTGAAGTGCCACCGCGTCGAGTGACGTGGTGCGTGCCGCGAAGACGTGGAATGCGCATTCCAACACATTCTGACGCGCTCTCGGAACTAGAGAAGAAAGTGCGTATTCCGCACGCGGCGTGATGCCGAACTGCGCGCGGGACTGGTTTCTTCCGAATCGATCGCGGCCGAGGATGGTGATGGGGTGATGATAGTGAAAGATAAAACCGCGCGCCCCGATATTAATGGCCTTGAGCGACTTTTATTGGAAAATTATTCGAAACTACAGGACGAAGCTGGGTTTGGTAGCTTCGGGGTGCTTCTTCGGGGGCGACACCGATTGCGGAGGTTTGGTTCCGCAACAACACGGGGGCTCCCTGTAATTGATATCGAATTGTGGAATGGGAATCTGGAAACGGTCGTTACTCAAAACCGTTATGCTAAATTGGGTTCAACAAATTCTACAATAAAAGCAGAGAAAGTGGCGCACAATCCAGAAAATAGAAGGTTCGAGAACACTTTTATTTTGTCGCAAAAATTCATCAAAACACATAGGAGAGTACTTTCTTTAAGATGGACAACTATCTTTTCTTAAGGTATGGTGATGTATGGTAAAAATCTCGGTTTTTGCTAGTATCCTACATTTTGAGCAAGTGTCCCCATTTTAGCACTGCTTAGGTTTTCACCTATTACCTATTATATTTATTATATCGTTTCGAAGAAAAGTTGTTCATGTTCTCTACAATTCAGATTACTTGTACTACTAGCTTACGATTGATTTCCTTTGGGCAAAACTCCAATTGAATAGCATAATCGAACGAAGATGGTTTTTGAAACCTTTTCTTTGGCAAAATTTAATTCAAATACGATTACACCACCGCCGCCGGAGCGTGTGGTGTAAACTGATCCAGCCCTGCGCGTCAATGCGAACACGTCAAAACGTCAAAAAGCGCTAGCCGCACCAGCTGTCAAAACGAGTACACCGCGAACGACTGCAAAATTTGTCTGACTCGTCGGCGACGATTTTGTCTCGTCTGTGGTTTGTTGTTCCAGCTTGCCCCAAACGCCCAAGGCAACTACGAAAGGCACGGGACCGAACGAATGTCCGAAATTGGGCCTCTCGACGGTGCAGTTCAGTGAAGCGCTCGGCTAAAACAGGGATCCCATACACCGCAGCACCACCTCAGTAGGTCTGGTTCGGGGAGTGTTGACAGCGTTGCACAAAACAGGAAAACACACAACACCGCACCGTAAAATATGGGTACGTCAGGGTGGCGCGCGCGGCAGGCACGCAGCATGATGATAAGGAGAAAATTAAAGAAAGCAAAAAATGGCACACCGTTTCGGGGTGCCACCGTCACCGTCGGAAGTGGTTCCAATTCGTTCCACTAGCAATCTGTGCTTTCGCTCTTCGCAGGGGGACTGTTCAGCTACTTTCGAGGGCTGCTAGGCAGCCGGGAAATGCGGATACTGATTCTCGGCCTAGACGGTGCTGGCAAGACCACAATCCTGTACCGGCTGCAGGTGGGCGAGGTGGTGACCACAATACCGACGATCGGCTTCAACGTGGAGCAGGTGACGTACAAAAATTTGAAATTTCAAGTGTGGGACCTCGGCGGACAGACCAGCATACGGTAGGTATCCGCACAGTGGAAGCATTGGCCGTTGATTGGCTCCATGTGACCCGTTTTGTTTTGTTTGCAGACCATACTGGCGTTGTTATTACAGCAATACAGACGCCATCATATACGTAGTGGATTCCGCAGATAAGGATAGGATAGGCATATCGAAAGACGAGCTCCTGTACATGCTCAGGGTAAGCGAATCCGGATTCAACGTACGGTAACGCAGGGTGCCGGTTTCATTGTGTCCCACTTGCAGGAGGATGAACTGGCCGGTGCAATACTGGTGGTGTTGGCGAACAAGCAGGACATGGAGGGCTGCATGAGTGTGGCCGAGGTGCACCAGGCGCTCGGGTTGGAGGCGCTGAAAAACCGAACGTTCCAAATATTCAAAACCTCCGCCACCAAAGGGGAAGGGCTGGAACAGGCCATGGACTGGCTGTCGAATGCGTTACAGGCGCGAAAATAGCGCGACCAGTAAGGAAGGGAGGCTCTTTCATCCTCAGGATCCCCTTGGATATCGCGGCCCCTCCCGCTTCGGGGGCCAGGCCGTGGATTCCATCGCTCCGACTCCGTTGGGGCGACTCATTGTAGATTATCGACTACGGGAACGACCCACCCCGTTCCGCGGAGAGATAGGACAAAGCTTCTGCTTCGTTCCGACGATTCCATTTACCATCTCTCCATCGCCAGTCCTGCGCCTACCGCGGAACCCCGGGGTGTCCACGTCCACACTGGGGAATTAGCTTTCTCTTTTTGCCTAATATTGTGTTACTTTTTTGTTACTTGAGTCGAACGGATACCCGGTACACCGGGGACGGACGGTAGCTTTCCGCCTCTGCTTCTGCTTTGGCCCGGCCCGGCAGCCGTGTAGTTGCCGCTAGAACTTGCCGTGAGTGGTATGTTCGGGTGCAGAGACAAAAGAGCGAATAAATGCGCGTTCGGCATCGTTTGACAGGACACGACCACCTTGTGCGTGTGTTGAAGTGAAAAGCATTAATTTTATAAAGAAAGTAAAAATTATGTACCATTAAATATAAATATTATACACACGGATTACGTTCATCAGAGACTGGTGGTTCACTTTTTATTGGCCAAAAAGGGTGAGAAAAAGAACGGAACCGTCATCACCAGCTGGGCAGACCGAAACGAGCGACCCGCTTCTCTTGCGTGTCCAGCTCCATCTTGATCTTGGTGCGCATGTAGAAGATGGGACAATCACGACTCGTGCAGATCACCTCCTCGTGCAGCGATCCCTGGCACCGCTGGCACTCGGTCCACAGGCGGCAGAAGCGTTCCTCGAGCGTTCGTTGGGCGGCCAGTTCCGTTTGGTAGAGGACCGGTTCGTTCACCGTACAGTGCTGGCAAAGGGGTCTTCCTTCTTCGCCGGCCGCCAGCAGAGCCTTACAGCCAAGGCACGCGTCCCGCTTCTTTGTGAACGCAGCCAGGGCGCCCACCTTCGACGTTACCACCGATCGCGTGCGCGTATGATCGCCCCGGAGTAAGATCGATTCCGCCTTTTCACCCAGGATGGGCTCAAAGATACGGAGCAGTGGTTTCGAGAGTTGATTTTCGAGATAGTAATTGGCATCGATCGGAATACAGTTTTCGAGCACGTAGATCGGATCCTCGGCTTTCTGGTAGGCCGGCGTGTTTTTGGCCGCCGCAATCAGCACGTACGGTACGCGATCGCCCAGCTTCGGAGCGTTGCCGGGATCGCGCTTGCGCATCTTGTTCGCCAGCTCGACGTGCGCCTGCTTGGCCGCGTAGTCGCTCTTCGACAGCTCCTTGGTGATGACCAGCTGCGAGATGTCGATCCGGTTGCAGAGCAGATCGGAGATCGTTTGCTTTGCGTACTCGATCGCACCGTCCGGGTTGCGCTCGATCAGCAGCTTCTGCAGGCAGTTGTTCATGAGATTGGCCACCAGCGGCGAGTTGTCACGCCGCACCGTCTCGATGCCCTTGCAGTCCATCTTGTCGTACCGGTCCGGGCGCGTAAAGTACAGACCCGCGTACCGCTTCTTGTTGATGAGCAGATACGGATAGTACACCTTCTCGAACTCCAGCTTGATCGGTTTCACAAACTTGGCGCTCACGAACTCGGCCGCTTCCCTGCCGAGCTCCATGCTCCGCTCGAGCGTCGACACACCAAAGTTCACCATGACGGAATCCGTGTCACCGTAGATGACCACGGCATCGTTCTCGTACCCATTCTCGACCTTGTAGCGCCGCTCGACCTCTTGCTTCGTTTGTTCGATCATTGTCCGACCGTACGCCGTAGTGGAGCCGGAAATTTCCAAGCACGGCAACTTGCCAACCTGAGCTCCCGTGAACCCGTACACGGAGTTGGCCGAAATTTTCAGCGCCAACTGTCGACCGTCCAGCACGGAGCGCTTGAACGGATCCGTTTCGACCTTCAAATCCGCCTTGGCCCGCTTGCGGGCGGCCAGCAACGATTCCAGAATCTCCGGCAGCAAACCCTTCCGGACGGACGCTTTGACGAACACATTGTTGGCCGGTGTGTGCGTGAGCCGGTCGGGGCTGAGATTCAGTTTGTCCTTCATGTTCGGTTGCACGAGCGTCGTGTAGCAGAGATTGTGTGCCATCATGATGCTGGGGTACAGGGACGCAAAATCGAGCGTAGAAATCGGATTCGCATAGTAGCCGCGCTTCGGTTCGATGACGGTCGCCCCTTCGTACTGCTCCTCCGAACCGGAACTCTGGTACGAAGGAATCAGATAGCCAGCGGCCTTCGATTTGCGCAGCAACTGGCTCATGACTTTGATCTGCTGGCCGCGCGTCAGCAGACAGGACAGCGGCACACCCGTTACGCGGGCCATTTCCATGTAGTTGACGATGCACATCAGTTTGTTGAGCAACCGGAGCGGCAGGTAGGCGTCCTTCAGACAGTACATGGCCAACCGGCGGCGCGTCTGTTCGCTTTCGTTCTGCAGATCCGTGATGATGCTGTGGTGGACGTCCTCTTTCTGCTCCTGCAGGAAGTGGTAACTGACCGCGTTCAGCGTGTACGAGCGCAGCTTGTAGTCGCGCAGCAGCACAAACAGCAGGTCGAACGGAACGCGACCCTCGAAGTTGACGTACTTGTTCTCCCGGCGTCCCATCTGCTTCGACTGGATCACCGTGTCCTTGATGACCGACCGGATGTTGGTAATGCGCCCGAGATACTCAAAGTTTCTCACCTTCAGATGGCTGGCGCGGTTCAGCAGATAGGGGATGTCGAAATTGTTGATATTGTACCCGGTCAGGATGTCCGGATCGAGTTCGCGCACGAAGCAAGCCCACTTATCGAGCAGCTCCTGTTCGGTGCGACAACTCAACACTTGCGCTCCGACAATCGGTGCGCAAGTGTTCAGGGTGAACACGTTGCGCAGAAACGGTTCCTGCTCGCCCTGCCTGATGACCATGTTCGCAATCTGGATGACCGGATCATGCTGGGGCTCGGGAAAGATTCCCTTCCGTCCGGCACACTCAATGTCGAAGCTCAATATACGTAACGGGGCCACTTTGGCCCACTCGCCTTCCGGTTCGTGGGCTATGAATGCGTTGAATCCAACGTCCACCTCGATCTGACAGCGTGTCTCCGGCGACATGACCCCCGACGCTCCGCCCTTCTGCCGACGGCTCCACGTACCGGCCGGCAGCTCGATCCAGCTGCAACCCACCACCGCACGGTCCACCATGAAGCGAATGTCGAAATCGATGTTACTTTCGTACACCCGGCAGTCCTGAAAGTCGAGCGACGGAATCATCTGTTCCTTCTCCAGCAGCCGCTTTACCGCAGCCAGCAGTCTTGGCAGAGCGACCGTCACGCGCACAAACTGGAACTTATCCTCCCCGTTGTAGCCCATAATCGATTGGCGTTCGAGCAGTTCCACTTCCAGCACCGCTTCCTGGACGTTCTCTTTGTTCGAGCGCATATCGTTCAGCACCGCCTTGTTGAGTGCGGCCCGAAACTCGGGCTGGTGCGCTTTGGTGAAACCACGCGGCGCCGCCACGTATAGATAGGGCGTAAAACCGTGAACGTGGGCACACACCGAGTTGCCGTCCATGGTGACGCCAAACATCCGCATCACCGGAACGGGACCGATCTGTGCCCCCGGCATACCGGCCATTGGTCTGCCGATGTAGTGGTCGATGTCAATCTGTTGAAATATCAGCGCATCGGATACCGGGCTTAAGGGAGCGGGCTCCGGACGGCTCCATTTCGAGCAAGTATTTTCATTCTCCGGTCCCAAGCCGATGCGTGCCGTGTCGGCGTCATCGTCCAGGATGGCCAGCTCCGCTTCGCAGTAGCTTTCGAACTCGTCCTCATCATCATCTTCGGTGCTGAAAGCACGGAGCCTTCGCGTTAAACAAACCGTCAATAGAAGGAGAAACTTTCGACTTACCGAAACTTTTTGGGGCCGCCCGATGTGCTAGGTTCGTTCGGTTTACCAAATTGCTTGCGTTTAACGTTCATTTTGTCACAAACATAGGAAAGTACACTCGAAAATCCGGAACCGACTCTCTGGTGTTCGGTGAAAGCCTCGGATTGACTGATTGCGCGCAAAATTTATGTTTCAAAATGCGACGGCTGCTCTGTCAATAAGATCCATAAGGCCAAGCAACTGCCAGTAAACTGTTATACAAATCAAACAAATAAAAAACAGCCAATGAAACGTTTGTCCTTGTCGAAAGGGTCTGCCACTTGAGTCTCAAAATTGCGGCCAACGGTAACTGCTTGTAATCGTTTTAATTTATCTGCAATTAATTATTGTTTGCTTTCCTTGTTTCAACAATCATACCCTTCCCCGAATCCGCCCTTCCGCCCTTCTCGCCCTGGCCCACCACCAACCACCAACTGTCACAGCGCGCGGATGTCAAAATATGTCAGAGTGCGCAGTGTGAAAAAAATCGAAATTTGCGGATTGATAAAAGTGTACCGAAAGTAAAAACGAGTGTTCTTGTGTCGTTCTCGCTACACTGGCCACGGTCGGGGGACGGTGATTGTGACGGGTAGATACGGCCCCAGCGTTGCGGTTGATCATTTTACGGTCCAGTGGCCGACCGTGTGTTAATCACCCGAAACGCGGATTGTCCTCCCGCGGGGGACGCGAATTCCCCGAAAAGGGGGCCCTGACGATCGCCTACGGTAGTAGCCACAAAGTTCCGATCGGGGTCAGTTCTCTGGTAACTCTTTGTCGGGTCCGAGGTTGTGCCCTATACTACGCGCGGTACGCTTTTCACCCCATACCTTACGCCGGATCTGGTAAACAATGTACCAGACCGCGTGCAGTGCCGCGGCCGGTGGTTGCTCGGAGCCGGAGCGCCACGACCGGGACGGGTTAATAACAAACGAAACCCCTGCTCCGGTCGAGCACGATTACAGTGGGTTCGATATCGTGAAGGCAACACAGTACGGTGCGATAGCGCGTGTGAAGGAGCTCATCGAGGCAGGCTGGGACGTGAATCAGCCGGACAGTGAAACGGTGACGCTGCTGCACTGGGCCGCAATCAATAATCGCAAAGATATCATCAAATACTTTCTTGATAAGGGTGCGATTGTGGATGCGGTCGGTGGCGAACTGAACGCCACGCCCCTGCACTGGGCCACACGCCAGGGGCATCTGGCGGCGGTGGTGCTGCTGCTGGCGGCCGGTGCCGATCCGAGTCTTCGCGATGCCGAGGGTTGCTCGTGCATTCACCTGGCGGCCCAGTTTGGCCACACGGCGCTCGTGGCGTACTTTATTGCGCGTGGCGTTAATCCGGATCTGCAGGACCGCGGTGGGATGACGGCGCTCATGTGGTCCGCCTGGAAGATTTCGGCCCTCGATCCCGTCCGGCTACTGTTGACGTTCGGGGCGAACCCGAGTTTGGCGGATCATACGCACGGCAACACGGCGCTACACTGGGCCATACTGGCGCGGAACGCCACGGCCATCAGTACGCTCGTGCTGAAGGGCAAGTCGAATCTGGAGGTACCGAACCTGCGCGGGGACACGCCACTCACCATGCTACAGCCGCACATCGGTTCGATCTGGATCGGGTCGAAGGTGTCCGACCGGATTCGGGACCTGACGCAACAATCGCAGCGCCGCAACTTGTTCGTGCGTCTCACCCTGGACAAACGGTTCCGCTGGTGGACCATGATTGCGACCCCCTTCCTCGTGTTCTACATGGCCGGGCTGATCTTCTGCTCCAATGTGCAAATCATCATTAAATGCTTCCTGCTGGGCTGTCTGTACAGCGTGTCGCACACGGTCGGCCAGAAGCTGTTCGATGAGAACCTAATGGCCCTGCTACCGCTCAGCGTGTACATGGCCACCAAACTGTGGTTCTACGTTACGTGGCTGACGTACATTGCACCGACCGTGTCATTCCTGGCGTCCGTCGCTTTCCTCGCGTGCAGCGTTGCGCTTTGGATTTGCTTCCTAAAGTCATGGCGCGGCAATCCGGGTGTCATTCAACCGACTCAGGAGCAACGGTTTCGAGTAAGTGTAGGCTCCGTTGATATCACTTGATAGATCCCCACTGACTTCCTTTGTGTTCCTCAGACAATCATTGAACTTTCGGAACGTGGGGCAACCGGTTTCGAACCGTCGGCGTTCTGCTCGGCCTGCTTGGTTCGTCGCCCCGTTCGATCCAAGCACTGCTCGGTGTGTGATCGATGCGTGGCTCGCTTTGATCATCACTGTCCTTGGGTTGGCAATTGCATCGGTGAGTGGTTTCAGCGCAATACCATTTTAGGTCTTTCAATACGAACCCTTGTTCTTGGTATTTCTTCAAAAAGGAGCGAAAAATCACAAATACTTTATGGGATTCCTCTGGATGCTGCTGCTCATGTGCGCCTGGATGCTTTATGGTGGCGCAAACTTCTACGTTCAGGCATGTTCGGTGAATATGGAGAATGGTAAGAAAGTTGGTCCACACCAATCACGGTGACACCACCGCTGACGATCGCACGATCCTTTGCAGGTTTGTGGTCAGCGTTCGTGGCGATCGGTTCCTGCAATCCGTGGGTCAGCTGGGTGATGCTGAACGCGCTGCTCCACATGTCCTGGGTAACGGTGCTTACGATTTGCCAGAGCTACCAGGTCGTCTGTCTGGGTATGACGACAAACGAACGGTTAAACCGTGGCCGTTACCGACACTTCCAGGCGAAGGGTGGCAAAAGCCCGTTCAATCGTGGTCCGATCAACAATCTGTTCGACTTTCTGGAGTGCGGTTGCTTCGGTGTGGTGCAACCACAGCGTACCGATTGGATGGAGTTCTTCGAGTTCGATAAGCACGTCGAACACGAACCGTTGCTACGGCCGGATAACTTTCAGTACGTCTGAGTGCCGGTCGGACAGCGGCCAACGGACGCAACAGCGGCGGAAACGACCACCGAAGAGTGCGGAGCGCGAACTGGCAGCACTGCTGCGCGGTGCAGCGATCGAGTCGATGCTGAAGAACGGAAGCCGCACGAAACTAACCTGAACACGATGGAGGAAGTGGCCATTGTCGGTATGTACTGAATATTTGCAAACGACGGTTCCGAGACGGCTAACGTTTTATGTTCAACGGTTGTGTGCCGTTGGATAGACGACATTTGAGCGAAGCGATCTCCTTTCATTTTGGTTCATTATTACACTTTTTATAGTTTTGTCAAACTTGTTTTTACGTTTTTGCTATCTTCCACATTGTGCGGAAGGCCTTTATTTTTCTTCGTGAAGCAACTAACGTTTAGTCCTTGGACTGTGGCTTTACAATTCTATTGATGCTTTACATCCCTGCTGATGACGAAAGAAACTGCAACGGTCCGCTTTTTCTTCATAATGGTGCCGCAGACTCTTCGCAGGCATTATACACATTATCTTTTGTTGATTTATGTGTATTTTTTCACTTATTCTAGTGTCGCACATCACGAATGGATGAGTAATGAATGGCTTTAGATAGGTGTTAGGAAGAATGTAGTGAACAATTACAATGCGCTTATATCGAACAAAGGAATAAAACTAAACGCGACCATCCTCAATGCGCAAGCTGGATGGGAATCCACAAAGAAAACGCAAGACACAAATTAATAGTAAGTAAGCCCCAAGTACTACGTAAAACATGTATAGATTTAAAGTGCAAAAGAGACACACCAATTTACTATTTACGACATCATCGTATCATGGTAGATTTTGTTTTTCGTTTAACGATTCTCAAGCCCCCAAAGTTATAATATTCACAATTCACACTGAGAACGAAGCATACAAAAATATACAACCATCCACGTACGGCTTTCACCGTTATTTTGGTGAAGCCGTGTGTTCGAGGATCATTCCAAGCTTGATGCAGATGAAAAGAGGACGATAAGCTGTACAGAAAAGGTAGAGAGAGTGCAAGAAATATTTAAACCTGTTAGGATTCCGTTATCGTCTTCGCCATGCACTAGAGATGGTGCGCAGATGCACCGAAAAGAAACGTATTAAACGCCACAAAAATTACTTAAATAGCTTAGAAGAACGAACCGGTTGTAAAAAAAGTGAAACGTGCGATAAATTTACCTACGTATATGTGGCACATCCAAAGTATATCGATTCAGGCGAATCAAGCAATAGAGTTCACGCGGTGTTTAGGCCCCACCCCATAGGGCCCCTTAACCACATTCAAAGAATAACCGAATTCATGTAGATAGTGTTAAATCCACCGAAGCGCAATCGCGGTGTTTGTTAAACAACATTAGAATTTGCATAAAACAATGGAAGCGAATGCGAACACACAGCTAGGGATCGTGGAGAAGGACAAACTTTTGCTTTTTTATCGCATCGAAGGACAGAATTGTGTTACTGAGTTCCGGTGGCAACGCTTTCCGCTGGATTTTATATTGCTTTGCATCGTTTAATTTTGCAAACAAACGCGCCAAGAACAAAACCGGTAACGTTCCTTCCGCTTGTCTCTGACGAAGCTCAATGGCGGTAGCTTTAGATGTGATGATGCTATAACACCTTCGCTCGAAGGTGTTCTTCCGGAAGAAAGTTGGTTGCCGGAACAAAATGCAATATTATCCTCTCCGGCCGTCCTATTAAGTATAAATTGCTGCCGAGAGACTGAGTCCTGCTGAGGTTTTAGTGTAATGATCATCATTTCGCATTGTTAGAATATTGTTGCTGCCGCGACCCATTCAACCGCATTTACGGCACATTTTTGCTCTGTTTCGATCGTACGCAAACGGTATTTGATCGCATAAAGGGCTCTTCACTACTAGCCATAGCTGCACTAGTGTCTATGTACTTTTCGATTCTAGTCATATCATTTCAAAGCGGTAGAAACACCGTACACATATAGTCGAGCCGGTTTCCTCAAATATCGAAAAGTCGTAGGATCCCTTAAGATATCACAAGATGGGTCGTGGAATGAACAAAAAACGGGCGACAAAAACGATTGTTTAGTGTATAATGTCATTAAGTAGGAAAGGATTCGTGTTGTGTGTGTGTAAATTGTTTGTAATGGTGTGGTGGTGGAATGACTCACAGAGAGAGTAAAGCAAGGCAGGAAGAACAATCTGCAAACGATCCTTGCCTGTGCTGCTGGTGCGCCTCCTCGATGAGCAAAAGGAACAGTGGTAAATGTTTCGTTATGGGAGACAAGAGTCATCATCAAACTGATCATAGTAAGCTTCACATTAGCATCAGCGACCATTGAAAGCGACATAAGCGAATATTGATCGGTTGTAATCAAGAAAATAATCGCTCTTAATGGATAATATCTATTCTTAAACACGAACTTGGCATTCTTATCTCCTATCGCACACACAAAAAGCACAGGCAATAATTATAGGATAAATGATAAATAATCAAATAACGCGTGAGGGTCGTCTTTTTTAAACTGAAAGAAAGTCTAACAAACCGAAATTGTGCAAATATCGACAGACAGATTAAGATTTTCCATTTATTATCTAGCAGGATCGGCTTGGAGTGACGCAATTATGTGAATTTGTGATCTCTGGACGGGAACCAAGGATACGGGTTCAAAAGTTAAACAACGGAAAGGTGCGTATGTATCCGAATTTTCCAATTTCCACAAAACGCCAATTACATTTCTGTCTCGCAAAACGGTTCTTTATCTACAGCGGTCTGGCGTAAATGTCCCGATCCGTTGATCCTGGACGTAAGGAGGTAAGTGAATGTTAATTTCTTCTATTGTTTAACGGTGCGCAAACCGATTTTACCGATTCGTTTACGAATATTTCACTTTCCGATCCGTTCCTCGTCGGGGCGAACGCATTTTGACAGCTCGCCGGCTGTTGATGTTGTTGTTTTTGATTTCGCTCGTACGTGTGTTTGGCACATATTCCGGCGTCTTGTTGCGATATCGTGTCCTCGATTACGTGCAGTGCCGCTCGTGTACTCTGGGAGTGGAAAGTTTTATCACCTTTTTCCGGTTTTATCAATTAACACCCACAAAATGCCGATGGACATTCTGGGCTTTGCGTACGCGGCTACCGTCGCCGCCGGTGGCATCGTCGGGTACGCCAGAGCAGGTAATGCTGCTGTGTCCCTGTCCCTGCTGCTGTGGTGGTTGAATTCGCAACAGCAACACAATTTGTGCAATTTTTGACCTCTCCAAAATTACAGGTTCCGTCCCGTCACTGGCGGCCGGTTTGACCTTCGGTGCCCTGCTTGGCTACGGCGCCTTGCTGTCGTCCAATGAGCCCCCGCGCCCGCTGCTACAGATCGGTACCGCGCTGGTACTGGCCGGCATGATGGGCTCCCGTTGGGCAAGGTCCGGCAAGTTTATGCCGCCCGGTCTGATTTGCGTTATCTCTTGTGCAATGCTTGCCCGTGGTCTTATCTACCATAACCGCTACCTGCCGATGATCGGGGCGAAGAACGAGTAGTGCCGTGGCTGGCTGGCTGGCTGCTGATGGAATGCATTTATGCAACCGGTGGTGGTGGTGGTCCGGGGTCCGTGGCCTCGGCCGAAGGTCGAAGGTTATGAATGAAGCGACGCATTGACATTGTAAGGGAACGTTCCAGTTTCCGCCGGTGACGGGCAATAAACGTAGTAGGCTATTTGTACTCGATGACGAATTAATTTTCGATCGGTCCGAAACGTTCGACGAATGACAAGACGATCAGCGGGGGGTCAGATAGTATTTTAAATTATGTTTTTTTTCACGCATTTTATTGATCTTTCTTGTGGTGTTGCTGTCTCTCGCGTGTACATAGTTCCTTAAACGATATCACCGGTTCCGCCTGACGGTGCCCACGGGTCTGATATAATATGTTTTGCTTCCTACAAACAAATCTTAGCGTGTAACCATTGGCTTTGTTGAATTGCGCACTTCACCAGAATAGACCGAGTTCGAAAGCTTTTTAAAGCCACCCTCCCCATATGTGCGTTGTTACAATCTACTGTGCTGTATCGGAATTGCGAATCCCACTTTAAGTCCTCCAGTAAAGATAATAGCGCTGAAACCCTCTTTAGTTGCCTTCTATTGCACACACAATGCGTGATCGGTCCATGAAGTTGATGGATGGATGAGTTTATTTGGAGTGTGATCATGCTATTTGGCGCTATTTCAACGCCCGTATCTTCCCTTACTTTAACTTTGTCTCCGGAGCTTACTCTCTAGCCCCGTAGGCCATATCTGCTCCGCCGTAAACCGGCGTTTCCTCACCGCAAAGACGGGTCACGTACGTTTAAAGTAATATTTCTAAAGAAACAAACGAAAACAAATGATACACAAGATGATGCGCCGCATTCGATGCCGTGGTGAACAATACCGAAATCACACAAAACAAATTTTTCAAACGTGTTGAAATTCTTAAGGTGAAACAATTGCGCTTAAATAAAACTTGTTTTCGAACGCGTCAAGCATCTAGCTAAGCATACCCCAGACGGACACGACCAGCTTGTAGAGCAGCAGCAACACGACGACCTTCGTGGCCTGGTGAAGCCAGTACAGGCTACCGGAGTCGGCGAGAAAATAAGAACCCAAATCATTACTCACGAACAATGACTTCTTACTTGGTGGGGGGGGCGGCTAGTGCCCCCGCGATCTTACCGGTTCCAGCGTATGACGGCCTGCGGTACGGTCTCCATCGGATCGTTCAGCAGGTACCGCCGGATACCGCAGAAGTACTGCTCCAGGAAGTAGTCCCAGTTGATCTGGCGCATGTCGAAGAAGAACAGCTTCTTGTCCGCACTGGACAGCCGGCGCCAGAGCGCGTTCATGTTGTCCATCTTGAACTGCCATTCGCGCATCGAGAAGTACTCGATCACGTCCATGAAGCGGTGGATCTTCTTGTAGCTGCGAAGTAATCTGTGCCGCATCGGGACATCGGGGTGCCAAACCGGATAACGAGAGATTAATGATGATTGATCGCCACACCGCCGAGGCCTCCGCTTGCAAGCGCCGGGGTCATTTGTCACCACCGAAGCATCCCGAAAAGAAACGTAACGTACCTTGGCTTCCTGCCGATCAGTAGCGCAATGATGTCACCGATGACAGCCGGCGCGTAGTGTAGGAAGATGATGGACAGGTAGTGCAAGATGATGTTCGGGTTGCTGGAGTAGCACAGGTACCAGATCGCTTTCATCGTCGGGTACATCGAGCCAAATTTGATGGTGGTGTGCGTAAAGTCGCCCCACGTGATGCAGTTGTTGGGCTCGGTGCAAAAGTTGTAGATCGGGATCTCTGGGTCGGGCAGGATCTCCCTGTGGGGGGACATGGGACATGGAAACACCCGTGAACAACCTTGAGGCCTGAACACCTGGACGAGTTCGTCGTCGCGATAACGTACTTTCGGTTTCGCTCGCCAACGTCCCAGGCTGACGAGATGATCCCGTTGACGCACAGATCGACCGGCACCATGTTGGCCACCTTCGTTGGGTCGGCACGCAGCGTTCGCAGGACGCCGGTTCCGGCACCGGCAATCACTCCGGTCGGTCCGTAGAAGTTATCGATCCATCCGGGCACTGGTTCCTGGTAAGTTGCGATCACTAATGGGGGGAATATAATATTGAGTTGAATTTGAGTCGGAATTTCGTTTCAGGTCGTCACGTTCCCGACCATCAAACTTTCGCCTAATTTCGCTTTCACCCGGCGCATCGCTGGCAATATTTTTACCAATCGTTTGATCAGCGCCCTGGATACCTGGATAGATTGGGTTCCCCTGGAGGAGCTCGGACAATTAAAACCCGCCGCTTGGGCACTCGGTGCACGTGCCAGCCTAATGTGAATATATGCGCGTCACGTGCTCAGGACGCGTTATGCGTTCCCCGGGCGACTTTCCCCGGTGAGCACTCTGGTTGGCCACCGGCGACTGGTTGGCCCTGATCGTGTGTCAGCGATCCGTCGTATCCGTCGGGTCCGGCGTAAACTTGACATTTGGCCGATTGCTGGTCGCCTATGCATAAACTAACGCCCGTCCGCCCGACGATCGTCCATTGATCGGCTAGCGCTCGCGTGTAGCCGTATCTTCGAGACGGTCAAGGTTAGGCGTTTTGCGGAACATCATTCAGCCGCCGCCGCCGCCGCACAAGCCGCGAGCATCTTCGCGAACCAGTTTCTCGCTTGGCCGGCCTCCAGCGGGCGCCAAATTGGCAGGATGGTGATCGCGACGCGGGCGCGCGAATGGTGCTGGAAGCAAAACCAAAACAACCGCCGCCACACGGTGGGTGGATGGCCCAGTTCTTCAGCGCGCGCGCACTTCCAATTCTGGTGGCGCGCATGACTCCTGCAGCTGGTGCGCGCGACCGTGGACAGGGCGGCCCGTATCGATACATACCAATTAGCTTGCGGACGAAGTCGTCATCGCACGTCAATTGCGACATGGGCCGCCTGGTGGCGGGGTACGAGATGCGGCACCAGCGCATAACAGCACCTTTGGGTGCGACGCAGTGCCATTGTTGCTGTCGCCGCTCGGTTGGCCCTACGCGATTGGTTTCCATTGCCATTAGTAGTATGTATGGCGGGCTCTTTCTTGGGGCCGCGAGTGTCGCCGAGCTTTTCGGTTTGGTAACCGCGACCGGGGACATTCCTCAACAGACCCAAACACACACAGGTGCACCTTCTGCTGGCGCGGTCTATCTTCTGGCACCCATCGGTACCGTCACTTGACACACTAAGCGATGGCCAAGGGACCCTGGGCCTCGACGGTCGACTAGTTGCGGGCTAAGGTTGTGCAAAATGCGCCTCCACCGCGCGCGAGGTGGGAAGGTGACACCGGCGTTAATGAGTTGCCGTTTGCTGACAAGACACGTGACGTGACGCACCGGGCACCGGGGTGTGGTCCGATCATCTGGCCCGACGAAAAGTCCTTCGTGGCCCCTCGACGATCCCTTCGGGCAGCCCCTATTTATCGTGCTGTGCTTGGCGGACAACGGCCGGAACGATGTTTGCTTTTGCTTTCTTGCGCCTCGGTGTTAGTGACCGAGTACACCCAGTTCCCTCGGGCAGATCGGCATCGGGCCGAGATCGTGTGCGAAGGGAAGTGTCTCTTGACATCGTTAGGTTAGGTGCCGCCACGCTCCGCAGCTTTGCACGTCCCGAGAGGCTCTTTTTACACGTCGCTGGACGACAAATTTTGTTTTTTTTACTATAAATCTCGTTTTTGCCGAGGAATCCCAGAACTGGTTGGAGTTTTGTCACATTAATTGTAACTGCAAATGTTATTGTACGGTACGGTAGTATCGGTTCATGTCACCGCATTGTAATTATCCTTTAAGGTGCCTTCAGCAACCACAAAAACCGCGATTTGTCGTCAGCATATTCGACCTTTACTCGACCCCATGTTGGACACACAGAACCCTAACAAGACTCTTAAAGTGCTCGTGTATTCCTTTCGCTTTGAATGATGATCTCGAGCCCATTCCGACCACCGACAGCCTAATGATTGGGACAAGTCGAACAGGGCGAACAAACGGAGCACAGTTAAGAAAGAAATAGAGAAAAATAGTGTATGAGAGAAAGATGGCTAATAAAAGACCCCGAAAAAAAAGAACTTGCACGGTATGTAATCCATCTGCAGTGGTAATCAATCTCAAACGAGCAGTGATTGTCATTCAATTACGGCGGCCTCCGATGCCGGCTGGACCGCACGGACCGTCTTTAGGAAGAAAGCGTCCTCGCAGAGATCAGTCAGAGAAGAAGAAAAGAGAGGGGAAAACCCCACCGACAGATGAAGCAGATGGATTGTATAATCCCAAAGTGAGCATCGGCCAACCGCGCCAAGTGCGCGCGCGCAAATGATGTAAGGCGCGCGCACGAGGTTGCTCTGCGTGCTCTGCGCGGGGACGGTGCGATACCGACCGGTGCGTGTGCGCACTTGAAGCCTTGTGCCCCCTGGACCACCGACCGACCACATCAAGTTGTGTGTCCACATTATGAGAACGCGGCGCGGCGTGGTGTGATGTTGGGCAACGGTGGTTCAGGCCGGTGGTGGTCGCGCCACCTCGCGCAGTGTGTCCACTGCTGCGCCTGATGACCCAAAAGCTGGTCCAATTTAAAGCTGAACCCATTTTGCTTACTTCTGCGCCGAGACGTTCGCGTTCTACGACGCGGCTGAACCGAAAGCCAAACATTGGCCATCATTAAACAAAAACACACCACACCACACACAGGTCGGGTGGTGGTCGGTCCAAAGCGTTTCCAAATCCACCGCGGAAAACACCGCGAACTCACTGCGAAACCGCGCCATGTGTCGACCGGTGTTTGGCGGTGATTGCTGTTTGTTTGAAGGGTTGCCCATCCTTGGCCCCACCGGCCTTAGTTTACTGTTTGTGTGACGAATGGTTCAACATCAACGTGTACATTGTGGCTGTGGGTACCTTTGGCCACTTCCGTAAACAGGGCTTTTATAAGGCGAAAATAGAAACCGTCTTTTTATTGTTTCTTGAGTACAGCGGAAAGTGCCATTGTTCTACAACATGATCGCCAGCAGACGGTGTGGATTGCACGATGTTGTGCTCCACAGGCGTTCCGGATAAGCGCTTTCGCGTGACACCTAGCGTGTCGTGAGTAATAAAATGTCGGCCCATGTTGCCCCATTAACGGACTTATGAAGATCTCATTACGGTGCCGCCCATCAACACGACCTGAAAGTCACGTCCGGATTTGCATTCCGGTAGTTTCACTTCGGGGATGATCGGATCGGGACTGACGTTCCGCGCACCGTTCGTTGAAACTAGATCCTGATCGATTCCGTCAGCCTCCTTTCGGAAGACAGTGTGCTTGGTGCCCGATCCGCTCGATTAGCGATTTAATCGAGCGCGAACACGGCCGACCGCCGAGCGTCCGAGGCTCACAAGCTTGAGCAGCCCGAGGTGTTGACCGGGAGGTGTCAGATTGTAGCGCATGGCCCGTCGCGGTCGTCGGGTGTTTGAATTTTTAATAGACAGCCCCCCCGGTGAAGCCAACCGAACCGATACCAACCAATCATCGAACACCGAAATGCATTTGCGGTGCGTGTGTGTTTTTTGGACACCATTATTACGTGTTCCTTAATTGCTGTTCGTTAGGGCATCATAAATGAGGCGTTTAAATGATTGTTTGCTTCTCGCGGCCGTACCTATCACCGCCATACTACCGAATCGCCGTTTCTGTGAATGAAGGCACGGATTTGTGAATGAAAAACGGAGTGACGGTTTGGTTTAAAAAGGTCATAATTTATATGCTCTCGCGCTGGGCGCTACCCGGTACCGGTTCGGACTGCGGCCAACCGGTGTACCGGACCGTGGTTAAATATTCAAATGGCATTGCGAGCCGAGGGATCGTGATATGTTTTGACCGCGTTTCGCATCGGAACAAAGCTTTTTCTTAAACGTAATGTTTCCCACAAATCAATTGTTTCAAATGTGTTTGCAATTTGCAATCTAGCAAACCTTGCCAATGCGTGCTGTCAATTGGACACGGATAAAACCTACTCAAAAGCCATCCGATCTAGTAGTCATCATAGACAGAAGTAAGTTCTGTTTGATGGCTGAAGCAGTCGTGTCGGTTACAAGTGCTATCGAAAATCAGTTCTCAAAAGTGACTCACGGTAACACGGGCGAGAGAGGTATTTTGGACAGTCATTTGCATAAATATATTATGTGAATAATATATGCCCCGGCTTGTAGGTAAATTTGCATATTCTGCTTCGAACCGATCGCTTTAAAATCGCCACCGCGTGACCTCTGTCTGGATCGATTTATTCGAAAATCCCTGAAACACAACCAAGGCTACACCGCCACCGATTCGCCAACTTCCCCAGCGTTCTATCGATCGGCCCGCGACGGAGTGCGCCAATCTGGGCAATTATATAATTCACAATTCGGCAATTGGTACCCCCGAAGGTTTAGAGTCACATCGCCTCATAAGCTACATCTTGCAGCTTTTCTTTCCCTTTTTCTCGGTATTCGCAGAGGCTGTGGATGCAAAAGGTCGTGCCCGGTGCGCGCGGGACCGTGAAAGCTGACCGTCAACTTTGTGTTGTGTTTACGTTTGGTTTGGCATGCAATTTTTGGCGCTGATGGTGGTGATTATTGACCACACTGGCCCCGCGTCATGAGTCGTGTCGTCGGCCTTGATTACGACTACCGCCGCCGGTGCGCAAGTACCCAGAGACAGGAAGCTGATGGCACGTTGCCGAACAACAATAGTAGTAGCAGTAGTAGTAAAAAACACGTAAATCGAGCCACTCGAGTCGCCGCCCTGGAGGTCAGCCCCCCCACCACTAGGCAGAGGCTCCACGTAAAGAAGGCCAAATGTAATAATTTGGGCAAATGTGGCAGCTCTCCCTGAGTGGACCGCCACCACCAAACAGGCCGGGCCCGGTAGGAAATTATCGACACTTCACTAACGATGTTGCGAGCCCCATCCGTGCGCGCTGGCGGCGCTTTGCTTGCCTTGCCTTCCCCTAGTGTTCATTCTTGAACTAGGATTATTGTTACGATCTACACCGACCACCACACACCCCAGAGCCCTTGAGACGTGCTGTTGCATCACAGAGGGTATAGGCTCTGAAAGAGAGCGGAAAAAACACTCCTTCCGGGAAGTGCCTCCAACATCTCCGGGGTCTGGAGATTCATGGTCAATGGCACAGTAACTTTGGGGCCACAATGGGTCACTACACAGCGTACATGGTGTGTACGTGATCTAACGCACCCGCTGGGCGGTTGGTCTAATCCTAAGATAAGATCCACCGCCATAAGGCCCACGCCAGGTGGCCGCGAGATGCTGAAGACGGTGAATAACAATAAGCACCATTACGCGCCAAGGTGACGGAATTCGTCTCATTGCGCAGAACCATCACCGGCTCACGTGCCCGAGTTCGAGTTGGCGAAAGGAATATCACGTGTTATGGGCCGCCTTTTGAGTCGCTGGGGCCTATTGGCACTTCTAGACTATCCTTGCCTAGCCGCTACACGTTCACTTGAGTTCTCGCAGCAAAAGCAGCATCCGGCGAGATATTTCTGAATCATTTAGTAAACTGACGGTTGTGCGTCAGAAGATGGGATTTACGTACGCAGCGATAGGGATGTCATCAAGTAAGTGTCCGATTGGCGACAAAAGTGGCCACATCCGATTGACCAACGGACACACGCTAAATAAACTCAAACAATTCGCCTAAACTTCCTTCCTGGAACTGGGTGCTGCTTATCTAGGCACGTGGGGCTGGTCACTCGTTTGCTTAGCTTGATTATTCTTCCTCCTATCGCGGGTTCTATTCCGGGATTGGATAGTCTTAAAGCTGGTGTGACAATTCACGCCTCGTACAGCTCGTGGCTTGTGATTTTTAGCCGGTCGGATTTTTTACGCGGGCGTACGTCGCCTAAACAAACTTCTGTTCTAGTCTTCCGAAGGAGCCTTCTCAACAAATCCTTTTTCTTTTGAGGAGCAAACTGCCTTTGCCCTGTCTAGCTTTGACTGGATTGAACTCAGTTTCGACCGGATTAGGATTGCGACTTCATCCGTTGTCGCAAGAAGGATCGAAAGCCTACGACCCAAGTGTCCGAACCATGCGTCCGGCGTTTCGTAAACTTCACTCGCTCGCATTAACCCTGCAATCGATTAGAATCCTGCGGTGTGGTGGCCACATGCCCCATAACATGCAGCTCATTTGCGTATCCGTCGGTCGCTTTTGGGCGGGTGTCACACTCCCCGATGTGTCAATCTTTTTGCAACGCCGACAGGTTTTGAATTCAAATTGGCGAAGGACAACCTCGGGCAGCAGCGGACCACAGGGCACTTGAGCGCGTGAGTCAATAAACCGATCAACCGACGGAAGACGGCGTGATGTCGAAATGCGACACGCGATCAGTAAGCCTCCGTCAGGTACGGAGGTACGGAGCTGCAGCGCAATTAAACCTGGCCGCACGGGAGCTGTTTGATTAACAGAGGCGTGTCACAAATCGTGCACGTGTCCGCGCAAATGTCCATTACTTGGCGCACCCGATGACGTCAGTACACAATGGTTCCGGTGCTCCGTGGTAAGTAACGGCACCTTTTTAAAGTATTATTTTCATATTCTAGCTATTGAAGGCTTGTGACATTCTGTTATCCTTGGGTCACCTATGCGTAAGTCCTATTTTTACTACAAAATTGTCAATGCTAATCCACCGCGCGTACTTACCGATTCCCGGGCGAAACATTCCGACAGGCATTCCGCGGCTATTTTTACGGACCACGTCCTCCGCGATGGCCTTCGTGAAGGTGTACGTGTTGGGCCACTTGCCGAGCAGTCTGTGCAGCGTGCAGGCCGAGAAAGGGATTGACAGACATGAAGACATGAAGCGGGTGCGGACGAAGGTCCTCCCGCCACCCCCAAAACGGGGGCGCGGGATAGTGATCGGTCGCATCGAGGAGCACTTACACGGGGGTGATCTTTTCGATCATGCCCTCGGTGACGCAGTCGCTGAGGTGGATCATCTTCTCGGAGTCGAGCGGCGGGTCGTAGAACCGCTCGTCGACGACCGGCTGCGGGCACTGTGTGTACGCGGTCGAGACGTAGATCATCGACTTGAGGTTCTTCATCTCGTGGCACAGGTCCAGCACGTCCTGGCACGCCTTCACGTTGATCTGCATGGCCGTCTTCATTTTCTCATCGAATCGCACCGTGGCGGCAAGATGAAACACAATATTGACCTGTGATAAACGAGAGAGAGAACGAGAACGAAGCTCAGCAGAGCTTTTACGGGCTGGTAACGGGAGGGGTATGAGAGGCTTCCGGTGGTTCCGGGCGGTACATTACGTTTTCGGCCAAAACTTCCCGATCCGATGCGCTGATACCGAGGGCCGGTTGCATACAATCCCCGGCGACGGCGCGGATTTTGTGGTCGTATTTCGGACAGGCTTGCTTCATTTTGTCAAACATCTGAGCGAGAGGGAGAGAGAGCGATAATCGGTGAACTATCGTTCGGTGTTTTGGAGGTCTACCCGGGGCGCTACCTACAGCATCGTCGAAGATTTCTTCTACGCGTGAAAAGATGTCCTTGCCGCGCTTGCTCCGCACCAGCAGAAAGATGTTTTCGATCCCCGGGCAGCTGGTCAGCAGTTTGTAGATGAGAGCTGCCAAAACACGGTAAAGGAAGGATAACTTGAGTGAGGGACAAAGGACGACCAGATTTTATGGCGACTGGCGAATGGTGACGAAAAGCTGTCAAAACTGCTTATGTTAATCGTGATCGGAATATTTTGCTACCAACTACGAAACGCATAAGGATCAATGTTCCGAACAGCTTTCGGTTCCCTGGATTGTGCCCGTAACACTTCCAACTGAAGTGTTCCCCGGAAACGATCTTTGCCTCATTCTTTCATTAGCAGCTCCGAGCTAGTTGTTCGATGTCCGTTCGCTCACGTGAGAACCACCTGACTAAACATCGAATTCGCAGATAGTTCAACTCAAAGATCCGCCAAAAATTAGCTTCATTATGCGACTTTTCTATCGCGCTTTTCCATCTTCGTTCGGGGGTTTGCCCTTCGATGAGGGGCGCGGATCACTAAACCCCCCCACTGGCAGTCTTCATCGGGTCGGGTAGCTTCCTTTCTTCTCTGTTGCTAAGGGCAGCCCGCTGGACAATGAAGATTATGGGCAGCGATGAAAAACAGGTTTCCGGACCGGAGCGGACCGGGGCCACTCTGGCTGACTCGTCGGGCGGCGTCATGCTAAAAGCAGCCGATTTTTTTCTCTCTTTCCATAAAGACCATAAACCCACATCGATCGTTTAGAGAATGGTGGGATCTTTTTTGGGAAAACGTGGACGTCGCAAACATTAGATCACCCGGCAGGGCTGCTATCGCGTGACAATGTTTGACAACATTATGCTCTGCAGGGCTGGTGCGGTTGACCCTGAACTTGCTGCTACACCGTGGGGGGGGGCTTGAATTATTCATCCTCGGGCGCACAGATAAGCGAAAGCATTCTTGTTCTTGCAGGTGTTCTTTTCGGCCGCGCCCAGAGGTTAGTGTAACACGGCCGTCTCATCGAATCGGTCCGGCTGAATCAGGCAGCTTCAGGGGAAGGGTGTGTGCGTGTGAAAGGTTGCGGTCCTTTCAGCTCGTTTCTTTCTCGTTTTCTCCGAAAAAACGGCCACAACCCTCGGCTCATTTGAATAACTGGTTCTGCGCGTCTCCATTCGCATCCGTGGGGGCTAATGCAAATCCTTGGCATGTGTCATGGAATCTTTCGTCCATAATTCGGAATCTCAGCACCAAACGAACGGCGGGCGGGCGGGCGGTCGGTCAGCAGCCGGAACTAGGGGACGGCAGGAGAATCGGCAGCTTTTATGCGTTCCGCCAATCAGGTGGAATGGTGCCACGGTTCCACGTCCACGTGGTCCTCATCCCGGTGCTGGCGATCGGCTGATTGCTGATTCTCAGAAAGCCCAACCGCGTGTGATCCATAAAGAGCGATGATTTAGTGGACGCTGCCTAACGGAGCCGTGCCCGCGCGATCCCGGAGCGCGATCTTCCGAAGCGCGTGGAGCGCATATGTTAAACCAGGCTGTTAACCCCGGGAATGTTTTGTGGCCACACGCGCGTGTGCGCAAGCAGCTTCTAACCCGTACAGCTAACGGTTTTTTTTGACAAACGATGTTACACGAGTGTCAAAAAACATGCTCCGCAATCGTTTTAACTAAATGTCCTTTAATGTTGGGATATCCCCAAACTTTTTTTGTGGTGAACCTCTTGACCAATTCAACGGGAACAGGAACATAATTTGTTTACCTCCGGCTTTCTAGCTCAGTCATGCAGTCTCCTTAATTGCTGTATACTGCTTGAGTCGGGTTTTATTGCGTGCCTTGGCTTTTGCTCAGTAAATTAAGCTCTCAAGTGTAATCAGGGCCGTGGAAGAATCTCACCTTGAGGAACGAACGAACGAAGCACCACGCGGTTTGACGTGAGGTAGAACTTTTATAGATTTGTTTGTCCCTTCAGTAGATGTGTAGCTTTTATTGTTTCATTTGCTGACAACAACGACAGCACAACACAACAGCACAGCACAACAGCGCCGGCTTTCAGGTTGTGTAACTTTGCAATCAAGCCGGAGAATGGCGTAGAGGGGTTCTGTTAATTTATTTTGTATCGCCGCCCCGCCAAAGGTTCGTCGCTTAATTCTGCCGCATTGAAGTCTTTCGTTCCGGGGGCACAGGGCGTCCAGAAATGCAGTGACGAACGGCCTTTTTGGCGACCGATCACTCGATCCTCATTACGAACGTTGGGTGCGTGCGTGTGAGTATGAGTGCGGCCAGGTTTCTGGTTTGCTCCCAACGCGCCTCACCTTCTCGCAATTACAGACTGTCGCCAATCTTCCGCAGTACTTGCAGTTGCAGCATTGCAACAGCAGCAGTGTACCACCGACCGACCGACGGGACTGTAACTACGGGGTCCGCAAGTCATTATGTAACCCGACACCCCGAACGCTGCTGCTCCATGGGTTGTCCTCTGCGCGCGCCCGTCGCACCGGTCCTCTGCGGTGAAAGCTTTCGGTGCAACCTTTGCACGGTGCAACGGTGCAATTGAACAGCTGATCGTACGCTGAGCTGCGACACTTACCACAAGAGAGCCTTTTTTTGCGCAGCGTTCTTAAGTTGACAGCCCGGTCGGTTGCAACAAATTGTCGCAATTGTTGCAATTGGCCTAGGCCCAAGCCGGAGCCGATCAGTGCCAGAATGAAAGCGATCAGTGCCAGTAACCAGAAACGACGAAAACCGGGTCTAGTGGTGCAGGTCGATCACCGGTCGGTGGTTTGTGCACGCTTTTTGCATATGACATGCGTCCGGGGCGGGTGCTGGAGCCATTACGCACATTGCAACATTGCTCCGGCGCCTTCGGATCGACGATCTACGGTCGAGCTCGAAAAACAACAAAAAAGGCGGGCAAAAGAATAACGGTACACAATCAGCTGTGTTCTGGCTGGTGCCACGATGGCTGCCAGCACCGGCAGGAAATGTGGAAAGAATTATGCAAAAAACGCCGTCCGGCAGCAATAAGACAAGAACTCGCGACTCGCGAAACCACTTCACCGGCTCGATCGTCCCGGCTCGGGTTTTGCGAAATTCGAAGTCCACCCTTCTCCGGGTGGTCCGGGTCTTTGGGGGGCGGGTGTGTGCCGTTTGGTTTAGCGCGTCGTGTATTTGCATAAACCAGTCCTGCCCGTTGTGGTCCATTGTGGTCCGTTCTGGCACCGACGACAGGCACAGCTGGTTTTCGCAGAATCGTACGTTTGGGTTGCTTTCACCCGCGCGAGGTTCCAAAATCGAAGATGACTTTTCGAACGAAAGATGAGATTGATTGGTGGAGCGATAAAAAGAGATAAAATATCTTTGGGGAAGCCCATAAATTATTGCTTGTGAAAGCCATTTTGCAACACTCCGGAATGGGAAATTTAGTGAATCGACGTGAATTCGTGATCATTCCTTTGGCGAGGGCTTTCTCTACGGCTTTGGGTTTGAACGAAATGGCTAAAATATTCGAATTCTACGAGAGTCCCCTGACATCATCATTTTGCCATTCTTTTGTATGGTAAATTATGATGCGAGGTAGTGTTCACCAGCCACGGACGGTTTCGGTATTAAAATACATGAATTATACGATCATTTAGTGAACGCATTATTATGCTCCCAATTTTAACATAACACAGCACGATCCGTTTCTTTCGTTGGGGAGGGCTTCTGGGCATTGCACTTTGCACGGACAGGATCGTCCAGCGGTGAAAGGCACTGGCATAAACAAGAGCAGCAGCATATCGTCGCAAATCGTGGCAAAATCCGGCAATGTGATAGTTGTAGCCCACTTTCTGTAACGCCCGAACTGCACCAATTGAGTGCAGTCGTCGAATTTTCGGCTCGTTTGTCGGTCAAGGTGAAGATGGTGATGGCAGCAGGCGGACGTACAAAAGCCTACGCACCCCCCGGTCGGCGGCAACGTGCGGGGCGTGTGGCTTACGTAACCCCCGGGGTCCCCGAGGGGGTCCCCGATCGCCGCACACAGCAGTACGGTGACCATTTTTCACCATTATCGCAATTTCGCTACGTTTTGCGCCAAGATTTCCTACCTTTCGAATGTCCGTGCATCCGTGGGGCGGACATTTCTAGGCATTCGCTAGCTGGCTGGCTTTTAGTTGTGGATTTTATGAAAATAAGCCCAACTGATCGGGCTCTTTTCGGGCAGCCGATTGCGGAGAAAATCGCGATCGCGACGTAATGTTTCGTGAACACATGCGCCCAGCCGATCAAGAGGGACACAGCCCATGCCAGGGATTCAATGAAACGGAATAAAACCAACAGAGGGACAACACACACACACACGGGGCTAGTGAAATGTAAACAATTCACACATTCCCTTCCAACCGAGAGGCACGGTGAGAGAGCGCATAACCGGGGCGCGTCATCGAAGTGGCCGCGGTGCGAAAGAGAGATTATTTCAAGGTTGGCTGCAAACGAAGGCTCCACCCGGAGTCGTCTCCTTTCGTCGTCGTCCATCTGCGCCACAAGAGAGGCACAACACAGTGCACAGAACAACCACAAAATGGGGTAATTTTGGCGAAATTTTATCGCACAAACGACCACTTTTACGATCCCTCGTGGCGCGCCTGTAAACCCCGAGCTACGTAACCGTGTCCGTGGCGGCCACGATTGAAAAACCGTCCGTCGTGATCCGTCCAGTCAATGCCACGAAGACGGGGACGACGGGGTGGTGCATCAGATGGGCTCAGATAATGGACTTTTATTTGGCTTACGACTTCGCCACTAGACTTCGGCCCTGCGACTTCGAGGTCAATCCACGGCAAGGAAAGGGCCCTGCACTGCACTTTGTTTAATTATTATTCCGATTTTTTGTCTTCTTTTCAGGTGCATTAAGTGTTGCACCGATCTACGGCTCGGTGCACAAATGCAGCGACGTGAAGCATCCTTTTCTTGCAATCCTTCCGCTTGGCAGATTAAGATTGAGTGTGCTTCGAGGTTTGCGAGGGGAAAAAAATGCGTTGCAATATTTAATAGGCATTTTAATGTGTTGCCTTCGGTTTGGCTGCAACTTGGAACGGCTCACTAATGAGGTCAAGATGGTGTGTGTTTGAGGTCCGTTGGTATGTTTACCCATGCAATGAGCACGCCATTCACTACACTTCCTTTACCACTATTTTCCTGTGCGGCGATAAGTGATGGCAAATAGAGCGCATGATGCGCGATAAGTGACGCAAAAAAACGGTTCTATTTAAATACGATCATCCATCGCGATCGCAACACGGTGGCGACAATACTCACTCTTGCCAAGGAACCCGGTTCCACCGGTGATGAAGACACTGCACTTGTTGTAAAACTGCTGAACCTCGGTGAGCTTCTCGTCGAGCTTGACCGGTGTGATGGTCGGTGGGCTCTCCTGCTGGCCACCGGTTTGCTGGCCACCCAGCAGCTCGTCGTCGTAGATCGACACGGTCATGTTGTCCGAGGGACGGTCACTGTGAACGCCTGACGGTGGAGGTCTTTCGCTTTCGGTCGATCACGTTTTGCGCACCAAATGTGAATTTGATGCGACCCACAAACACACTCACTTACAATTGTAACTGTAAACAATGGAAGGAATTTGTGAGCATCCTATAAATTAAACCTATAAATAATGTTAACCTTAGCAACTACACTTAATAAAAATTAGCGAAAGTGTCAGCAGCGCACCGCTCACAGAAGTGTCATCTCTGTCCGTTCGAAGCGTCACGATGCTGTCCACACACTGCGCTGTTGTTGTTACAGCAGCACGATAGTGTGAGGGTAGTGTCGTCATTTCGACAAATCCATCCACAAAAGACCCGTTTGATCGGTCGGTCTCTGGGCGCGAAAAGGAACGGTCCGGACCGGAGTGACGGAATTAAAGCCCACCGGGCAGTCCGTCGATATTTGCACTTTTCTTTACATAACGTGACGTATTTTGCACACCGTAAGGCGTGCGTACGCGTTAAGTAATCTGTGTTCAGCACAAGAGATGCGCCGCTTCTCTTCTGGTGACATGGTGGAGTTGGAGCAAACAAAGGCCCCCCCTATCGGAAGGACGCGACGCTGAAGGATCATAAGCTAATGGGATGATTAATTGCAACTGCAACAATTTACACAGAGAGAGATACGGGTTCGAGAACACGGTTTTTGCACCACCGACCGAACGGCACACAGCACGCACAGACACACACGTTTTCTAATTACACTCCTTCCTTGTGCGCGGGCCGGAAGTGACCGATCGTTTGCGAGGGGTGCGTGTCTAAGGACGATTAAGCTACGGGCCGTTGTGCGTTATTGATCATTATGTCTATCTGGAGAGTGTCAAAGTGTGTTGGTTGGAAGGAATCACGCCACTCGCCAATCGTAGCTTAACTAAATTAATTTAAACACTTAGATAAAGTTTCAAAATCACAAAAATCCCCGGACACGTATATGAGGCACAGAGAACGATCACACGATCAGTATCTATTTTTATGCACAAGGTAATTGCATCACTCCAGTATGCTCTTCAACGATTTGATCTAGTCTCTCGGTACTTCGATACTAGGCCAGAACCTATTTAACTTCCGATCACGCACGGTACACAGGGCGATTTAGCGATGGCTAGCGTTCCGATGCACGTGTCCGGGGAGAACCGGAAGCGATGGTAGCGTGTGTGTTGTGCACCTTTTTAGCACGTCGACGTGCTGTGTAAGACACCGATGCGCTGTCCACGAACCTCGGCTGCAGACTGACACCGGAACACGCGGTACACCAGCACCTTAATACACGAGCTGCGCCTGGCTGTCACCTGCGCGCGCTGGCCGTCTGACTGACTGCGAACTGTCCGTGCGCTGCGACCGCTGTGGTCGACGGTCAATCAAAAACTGCTGATCGATAGCGCTGGGCAAGCGAGACCAACGCTGCCCCGTGCCGTTGCGCGCTGGTTCGTTTGTTTTTTGGGTGGCAGCGAGAGGTAGATGGCGGGCGGTCGGGCGGGTGGTCGGTCCTCGAGCCGGTCGGTCCACTGCTATATCGTCAGCTGTGGCCATTTCGCGCACAGCACGGCGATTGGCAAGAGCGAGAGCGAGAGGGATTTGGATATGCGAAGATAGGAAGAGGGAGAGCAAGAGAGAGAGTTTGAGGGAGAGACATTTTCGAAGAACTAAGAAAGTTGCTTGGAGAAGTTCAAAACCGACGAAACCGGGCGCACGGACCGGGCGTGCGAGGATCACATTAATCGAATTAATGTTCAATGCTTTTTTTATGTGTCACGAGTATAATTTGTGTTTTTGCTTTTAATCCGATCGATTATTTGTTTCCCGAATTCTATGTATCGCCGGATGAAAGCGAAATATTCATTTCACTATCGAAAGACTTGCGTGCCGTATCAGCGACGAACTCGCTAAGAGAGAAATAAATGATTTCTTTTATTTTACTAATAAGAATATGTCACTGCGTCTGTCTGCAGATGAGTGGAGGGATGAACATTTATTCTAACACCCTTATTCTGGCCAGAAGAACACCTCTTAAAATGGAAAGATGTTGGAAAGCACTTTTCAAAGGGATCTTCGTAGTCCTGGTAAGTCCGCGGCCAGGAACAAATCAGAGCGTGAAACGTGTGAAATGATCGTGGGCAAGTGAGAGCTTCTACCGTGTTACTCTTACTTTTATCACTCGTTCGCTCCGCGCGATCCTCCGGTTACTTTGATCTTTCTTTGCTCGTTCGTACTAAGTCCAGAGCGGCGCCCGCACAGTGCATTATGTAATTTTCGTGCAAATGCGCGAACTGGCAAAACATGATCGAGTGCCCTCTCGGCGCCTCCTGCCTTCACTCGGCGCCTGCGCCCGAGCATGCAGCGAGCGCAGCGAGAGGAGGAACGCCCCTAGTGTGAATTGCGTAGCCAGGAAAACTTGTTTTCTCATTATTTCCCACCGTGCGCCGTAAGGTGTGCGCTGGGAAATCCACTCAGAATCACGCGCCAGCGATCACTGATCGTTTCCGCTTCATATAGATTCTGGTAGGACCGTCGCCAGAAAAAGCGATCGTCGCACCTAGAGGGGCCTCGAGGGGCCACCGTGACACCGTGTGTGTGGCAAGTTGTCCCTGGACGCGCCGCCTACACACCGCTTTTAATTGTGGCTTCCTCTCGGCAGCTCGGCAGAATGTGCGTCGGCAGTAAATTGGAAAGTAAGGTCGTCAAAGTTGGGAAAACCACTGACCACTGACGACACTGGTGTCTCCGATCTGCGACAAAAAGGACGACTGCCAGAATGGCAGCAAGCAAGCGCTGAGCTGCGAGAATCGTTTGCGTACCGTCCTGAATTGCGATGGGATATGTTTGAGGTGATCAAATATTTTGGCACCGATTTGGCTCGCTTGCGCGTGCAGCGACACAATATTGAACCATTAAATACGTAGATTGGTTGGGGAAGTTTTGGGGTTCTCTAAGTTAGCTTACCGACGACGGTAAACATTACACAGCGGCGGCCATTAGTCGGTTCGTTCGTTCTTTGTTGACCCAGCCGGGGGCTCGAGCAGTATGATCTCATGATGGGTCGGATGGCAGGATTTGGTGTTCTGGTTCTTCCGAAGCGCAGCCAATGATAATAGAACCATTCAGGCTGTGGCCACGATTGAAAGCTGCGTACCAGGAAATGACGAAAGCCTTATTTTGCGTAGCGTGCCCTGCTGCTGGAACGCCTTCAAAAGCTGCTGCTGGCACCTTGGTTACCTTCCGTCGGCACACGTGGCCACGGCGAAGGTCGGACGGCACGACCGGTGATCCGGTGTAATCATGAGCCGAACAAGTGCGGAACTATTATTTGTAACACACACAGCCCCCGCGTGTCGGGTAAGTGGTGCCTGGTTCTCCTTAAGTTATTGCCTATTTTATAACAGGCGATAATGATAACCCCACCATGCAAAGGAGCTCGGTGTCTGATTAGAGGTTTGGCCGCGATGTCTGCGATTCAAATCGCGATCTTGATTGACGTTGCGATCGTTAGGTTCCCAACACATTTGCTTTCTAGAAATTACGGCCTTCGAAGCGACCACACGAGAACGAGTTGTACCTTTTATTAAAAAGGGTTTGCGAAAGGGAATAGAATGGGAGTCGATTCAATCTAACAAAAAGAGGTACGTTGTGTAATGCTGCTTCGGCGTCCCTAGTATTTGCACTGCTTGGAGTTAATTAATTTTAAATTAAACACGATTCGCTTGATTCGCAGGGCCCATGATTTCGTGTTGCGATCGCCAGCCACGCCAGCACCAGTTTGTAATGAGTTTGTTACGAGTTTTCATCGCTCTCTCTCTCTGTATCACGTATGTTCACCCATTTTACGGCCCAGGCTTATCGGCTACAAATCAAACCCATCCGAACGTACCTCAGACATGGCAATAATCCGGCTCCGCTCTCCGAAAGCCGGGCATATATTGAGCAACGAGTTAAAGTACCGTCCCCCGTCACCACCACGACCACCAACAACAACACCGGTCGCTCGGAGTGTCCTGTTGACCCGGGTGTGCGGCGACGGCATACATGGCAAACAATGCTCGCCGCAACATATGACACCCCTCCGACCCGACCCGAGAGTGACAGAGCTTTCGAGCTGAACCGAAAGAAGGTCGTCGGTAATTAAAACATTACGGGACACGACTCGTGACGACGAGAGTGTGGGAGAGAACGAGGTAGAGAGTACTGGACAGCATACGATCACCGACTGGCGTAGCGCTGACAGATGGGTGATCCGTGAATCTGTTCGAACGACGCTTGCATTCACGGCGCACTGCTGGCGAGTGTAATCATCTTATTATTGCTCTCCGTGACAGAGAGAGAGAGAGCGCAAAGGCTTGGCCTCCCTTCCGAAGACCTGGTTGTCTGCAAAAGGAGTCGTGTGATGATGATTATTATGATTTTCGCTTACAATAGCACACTACTGCCTTCACAGTGTGTGTGGGAATGAACCTGCTGAACAAGAAGAAGGTCTGCCGTTCCTCGAGGTGTCGAACGTTCAGGAACATGTTCAATGACAGTCCGGCCAAGCGAAAGTACTCGCGCGACACGGAGGATTCGTTTACTTGCGCCCGCGCGACCGGACCGCCAATTGCCGCACAGCACCGCACGTGTCCATGTCCATGTTTGGATGAATGTATTGTTTACTTATGGTCGCCGTGGACGAAAAAACGCGGGTGGTTTATTTTTGTCTCTCAGCAGTAAGGTCTAAAAAAGGGGTACACTTGCAGCTCGCCAGAGAGTTTGTGGTTTTCTTCTTTAAACAATCGTTGGATTGTTTAAAATTAAGCAGAGAATTGAAGGATGATAATTAAACCACACTTTTGCCAACATCCCATTCTCGGTTGAATGTTGCGCGATCGTGTGTTTCAGCCTGGTGCGTATGCAATCGGCATTACCGACCATTTTATAGCAGCGAGGTTTAGCATGCTATAAAATGTTCCTTTTTATGGCTTTGGGATCGCAACGCAGCGAACTACCACGCGCCTCCATTTTTTACTTCTTGTATGTTTTTTTAAAGCAAATTTGAGAAATGGATGACTGGCATTATTCAATTTATGTGTGATATGTCAGCATAAGCGTCAGCGGATTGAATGAAATCAATGCTCAGTTCCAAATTGATTGTCTTTTATGTTTGTTTTATTAAGATGTTCACTTTACAAAATACATAAACGAAATACATCTGCATCGTAATCGGCTGAATCTGTTCTTCCTGCGCCCCATCGTACGCATATCGCTCCCGTGCCGATGTTTACCGGTGTTGCATGCAAATATCGCAAATCATTTCGCCGTTGGGTGGCACGTGGCCATCCCGTTATTGATTTTTTTCTCTTTCTTTCAAACCCCTAATGCCTATGCTCTCCTGCCTCACACTGTCATCACACCGATGCTTTGTCGCCGTTGCTTCGTTGTTGTTGTTGCTTCGTTTACTATTTACTAGCTCCTAGTTGCCGATCGAGTAGCAGCCGATCGCGCCGCGGTCAACGATTTGCGTTTCGGCCAACGTTTTTTTATGTAAAAAATATATATATCAACGGCCCCCGACATCGACATCGAAACATAAAAGCCGTCGCAGTTCTACTACGTTCTATAACTTAAATCCAATAAATTAAAACTCTACACAGGTGGTCGCGGTGCTCCGAAGCACCGAGCTCGCCCCGATCGTCTGTGCGATTGTTTTGCTTGCGTCTTCTCTAATGAATCGGACATCGGGCGTTTTATCTTGTTTTGCATAGTTCACTACCTAAATCGTGGGGTTTCTTATCGTTCTTTTCCCATCGAGCACATCCCGCACATTCGGGGGATCGCTTTGGGATCGCGTGTGGTGGCCGATCCGACCACACCCGAACACTACGCTACGCGGTACGAGAAGAAAAAACGCGACTCTAATATTATGCGACACAAAAACAAAACATTCGTTCAACGATTTTGTTTTTGCGATCCCGGTCTGGCTTACGTTAACTTTTTTTTCGTTTGTCACCTATATTTATCGCCAGGTGTTTCACAACTCTTATCGAACTGTTTCACACACTCTCTCTCCCTGTTTCCCTTTCCTAAGGCCAGACGAAACGCTAGACACTAAATCTTGTATGATGCGCAATAGTAAAAACAATCCATACTAAGGCAGAGAGGACTAAGGCACTAACTATGTACACTCTGAACAGATAAGCAGTTTCGGATGCCAACGGCGGGTTGTGGAGACGGGGACATGAATGAACCCCCGGATGACGGTCCATGACTTACAAGAGAAACGACTACAGATTATGCGGAATTAGGTGCCGAAAAACGAGGCAAAAAAGCAGTGTGGGCAGTATTCGTTGTTGTGCCGAGTTTAAAGCCGAAGGGCCCCGGGCCAATTTTTGGTGGTGCCGGCCGAAAGGAGTTTCTTTTGCTGCTCGTTGCTGGTTGGTTAGGGTCACTCTGAAGGCTTCCTCCCGATCCCGGCCCAGTCTCATTGCTGGTTGCTGATCAGTTGCAGCTGTTGTTGCTGCTGAAGCTCCAGCTGCTCCTTCAGGTGTTGTAATCGCTTCCGTTTGATGGCATTCATGAAGTTTTTGTATCGCTTATCCTCATCATCCAAAGCTGCTTTTGTGAGAGAGAGAGAGACAGAGAGAAAGAGGATGCAAGAACAAAAAGCACGCATTAGAACGATCACACGGTTTCACTCGTGCGAAGAACGCTCGTGGTGGTCGTGATGCATATTTATAATGCCGGCATCGTGGTTAGAGGACCGCAAGGCGCCACTAGCAAGGTGTGTATAGTAAGGCGAGAGCGAAAACGCAACAACATGATACATGATGGATTACACTATCTACCGAGATAAATAGGGGCTATGTGCTTTTTAGACAAATGTTCGCTGCACGGAGAAATAGGACTATTCGATTTGTTTCGAAAACTGACGAACGTGTACTGGATGGCCGAGAATGATTCATGCTGTGTGTAAAGGGATGATTGATAAGAGGATGCGATAGCTGAATTGTTTGAGACACGTACATTGCGCCAGCGCCAGCGGTTTGGCATCATTTTTGTTTCAATAATACAGTGTGCTGGGGTTCGGCTGGTATTATTTGGATCGAACTAACCTAAACCGCAAACCACCGACTAAGTATATTTTTCAATAGGGTTTTCCACTACTATGTGTCTCTCTCGGGAGGGGGAAACAAGATTCATTAATTTATAAATCGAGCTACGCAAGGGAAGCAATGTGGAGTTTATCTTTTATGATACAAATCGTGTCGTTAAGCTGTTGGGTAGCATCGCTTAGCCAAACGGCAGGGCTTATTATTATGGCTTTACAAATAATTACAGGAATACTTTAATCATGCATACGTTTCTACGGAATCTAATCTAATTTGTTTTACAACAATACTGAATATTAGTCAGCTACTCAGGATCGATTTCCGTATTATATTCTGATATGTTCTGATTGCTACGTCATTTTATCATTGAGATGGCTGAGAACGAGCACAGTGCTTCAACTAGGACAGAATTTATCAACGTAGCAGAGATGCCGAATTCGTGTTGAAACTAACATCAACTGGATGTAAATGGGGAAAGAAGGACGACGCCAAGCTTATGAAGTGCTCAAAAACCCCTGGATACAAAAGATGACCATGTAATAGAGGTGCGAGTCTTTGAACTTAGCTGCCTTACTGTCTCAAACCAAATGGAGGACGGACATTCATTTCGCAGTACTGGGTGCAAAGGACGACAGTGTGCACTGTGCGATAGGACTCTCGAAACACGGTACCTGGTTGCGGCAGTGATAGGCTCGGTCGTTGCAGCGTTTCGAGTTGCAGCGACGCGTTAAAGGGTTTTGGCTTTTTGTTTTCGATTTTCGTTTCTCATGGATAGCACCAGCAGTAGCACCACACCTATACACATTGGCTAAATTCTCCGGGAAGGTCCCTCGGTTTTGAGTGAAATTAAAAGCCGGGCCGGGCCAGGTTCAAGCAAGCGGACTGGTCTACGTCCGGCGGAAGTAAGATCGTTTGATGGGGTACACCATCAGGTATAGCGATGGTTCCAGGTGAACCTTGCGGAACGAGGCCTTAGGGAATCCGGTAGTATCTGAAATAAGCCACAGAGTAAAAGCATGAAGCAAGGCTTTATGTACAAAACCGCGGTTGTGCGATCATCCTCGTGACTTGATTTTGGTGCTTTGCCGTGTTGTTCTGATTGAAGTGCTCTTTGAGTGTAAGGAAGTTGATGATGTACGGAAACCTTTCTTGTGATTTGGTCGTGCTCAACGCGCTGCCGTGCAGTTGCTATCGGTTTCATGCACTTATCGTTTAATGTGTTGCCTTACGATTACAAACTAATCTAATTACGGGGCCGCTAAACTAGTTCTTAACGTCTAACAAAGCCATACAGGTTGTGTTTTTACAGTACATTCCATCGCATTACAAACTAAGGGGCTAATCCTAGATGAACGGGCGCAATCGATAACAGATTGTTTGCGCCCCAGGTTGCGGAGGAGTTCTGTAACGTGTCAGACTAAGTACCGGGAAGTATGGACAGGCAGGTTAAGGGCAGCTAAGCTTGCTAGTAGCAGGTCATTCGGCAGAATCGAACTAGAGTCATTCAGCGAGCGAGAACCTCGGAGGTTCACACGTATCGAAAGATCGAGGGACACTCGTTAAGACTACAACCTAATGCCCCGATGGATGCGAGGTGATCGAGATCTAAAGCGATGCGATATAGGTATGTGGGAGAGCAAGCAGTTCCATCGATGGCGATGGCTACGCAACTTTTGTGGTCATGTGGATGTGTAGTACACCACTGGAATAGTTCAGGATAGTCAGAAGGTAGTCGAAAAGTAAGTGGAAATGTATGGTGGTGAGTTGGTAGTTGGTCACATAGTTTACGTAAGGTTCGAAGAAAGTAAGTAGAGGTAGGTAGAGTCGATCAGTTGAGGTTATAGTTGAAAATCGAACCGAACTCTTCGAGCCGTCGATGAAGGCGATCATAGAGCGATCGAGAGTAGAGCCACTAGAAACCAAAAGACCAGTGCGAAAAGATCAGAACGGGGACAAAACGACGATGCGTGTGACGAGTGACAACTGACGAGTTCGCGTTCGCTGCGGCAATGACCGTGCCTGTGAGCGTTTGTGACTGATTTGAGGTGATTCAGCTACAGGTGAAATTTACAATCAGTTGCGTACGAAACCTGTTTAGTGTGTGTTCCAACGGCCGAGAGTAGGTGGTCGAGAATCGGAAACGGATAGTGAGACTGTACACAGTGTGTATGGACCGAACCGAACTCAACCGAGTGCCACCGAGGGGGTGATCCAAGAACCGAAATTGTACAGTACCAATAGACGAAGGATGTCCCCAGAAAGGTGAGAGGTGACGATGATCGCCACAAGTCCGGCCTGGGGTGACTGGGGCGGCCACAACGGCGCCCACAGCTACTCATGCACAGTGAGAAGCGACAGGATAAATCAGTGTTGGGGTCAGTTTTTTGAGTTCGGGGGCTGGTTGAGATTTGTTTACAGTTTTTTGTTTGGTGTGATAATTGAGAGTATTCATTCTTACCGGTTCCGATCGGTGCGTGTCGGATGTGTGTGCGGAAACCACGCGTGTGTTTTTGCGGCCACGTGTTTCGATTGCTCTTGTCGCGTCAAGAGCTCTTTAGTTTTGCGGGTGTTTTGGAACCCCGTAGTCGACCCCGCCAATTTCAATTCCCCAATAAGGACCCCCTCAAATGCGTGATGCGTTTGTGTGCATGATGCATGTGTGATGCGGTGTGGCAGTCACTTTTCGAAATCCAGCGAAAAGTGTGCCCACCCGCTTCGAGTTTCTGTCTCTTTTTTGTTTTGTTCTACTCTTAAGGTGCACGGTGTTCACCAACTTAGTGTGCTTCCTTTTTCTAATTCTAGTTTTACTCATAAGATTTTAGATTACTATTAAACTAAAGGCTCTCCGTTTCCATTTCTCGCGAGTTCTTTCGCTCGCTCTACCTTACGGTGGAATGTGATGGGTTTTGTGTTGTGAAAAATCATATGACAAAAAACAAAACAAACAAAATGAACCTTAAACAGACCACAGTCTAATTTTTGTGCAATTGGCAGACTTTTGAGTTCACAAACTTATCAACTTGCTGTACCAACGCCCGGACCGGTAAAGAAGAACCGGTTGAAAGCCAACGGAGGCACAACGTTGTTGAGGCAACAACCAGAATAAAAACTAAGAAGAAAGTCGGTGGAAGGTAGCAACAGCAAAGAACTAGTAAAACTTTATGAAACTATCAAGAACAAAACGGTAAAGTGGTAAAAGCGACACATATAAAGGCAAAAGAAGTAACACACATAAAAAGTAGTGCAAACAAAAGAAGAAAAAAACAGAAAGAAAGTGTAACGAAACTAAACTAAACAGAAAGTGAGTGCAAAACACAAACACGCAGCAGAAAGGCGCGCAGAACGCATAACATATACAGCATAAAGGACAAGAAGAAAGGTGCCATAAGCAGTACGGGGGCGCACCGCACAAATCGAGTGACTTGCGAGCAAAACGAGAGAGCGACGCATTCCTAAAACGAATGCAGCCTCCCCGGGTCTGTGTGTCCAGGAAGGTGCCCCCCGGTAAATGCCCCCTGAAGCCCAGAAGCAATCCCCAGAAGCGGGTTCGTGCGGTGTGGTCAGTGATAATACCGGCCAGTGCGCCCACCAGGGGCGGCAGCCGGTGGCGGGTCCTGGCCACCGGACCGGACCGCACTGAGCTGACTGTTGGCCCCGAGGTAGTTGTTCAGTGCATAGTTGCTGTTCGAGCCGCTCCGGCCGGAGCTGCCCGTGCTGCCCGTGCCCTGGGTGCGCTTGGCGAAGTACGCAAAGTTGTACGGATTGCGCGTGGTGGTCTGTGCGATCCGGTTGAAGTACACGTCGAACACCGGGTGGTAGGTGGCTTTCGGTTTGCGTGTGGTGGTGGTGCTCGGGGCGGGCTCCGGGTCGAGGTCCGGGTAGCCCTCGCCACCGTCCTCGTAACCGTACTGGTTGTGCTGAGGTTGCTGGTGCTGTTGCTGGTGCTGCTGTTGGTGCTGCTGTTGCTGATAGCTGTTGTAGTGCAGGGCGTTACTATTGTCATCCTCACGGTTGTTGCTGTTGCTGTGGCTGCTCCAGGGCGATCGCGCGCTGGTGGTTCGGGTGATCGTCGTCGTCGTTGGCGTCGGCGTGGGGCTTTTGGTCGAGAAGGTGTATTTACTGAACACGTACGGTGTCTTGGTCGTCGTTTTCGTACTGTACGGCGTCGGCGACTTGGTCGTCTGCGGTTGGTTGTTATAGTGGTGTTGGTTGTTATAGCCATTACCGTTCCCATTATCGCTAGGACTAGGCTGACCCTTGGCTGAATGGTAATCATTGGGATAGGTACTCGTGGACTTGTGATTGTAGTACTGGTAGTAGTTCCTCGTCGTCGACGTCACCGGTGGCGGTGCTGGGGTGGTGGTGCTCGTGGTGGTGGTCGTGGTGCTGGTGCTGGTGGTGGTCGTTGGCGTGCTAGACGGTTCATAATCTGTCAATTCTTCCTGCTGTTCTGACTTGTCGTCGTAGTTATATCTAAAGAACGTTGATGCCGTTAACAATTTGCGTTCAAGACTATGGACTTTACTTGTAGTGGTGGTGGTGGTTTGGTGGTGGTGGTGATGGTTCTTGTTTGGTTTGGTCTAAGAATCGATCGTGCGATCGCTTGCGTTACGCGGACAGACTGACAGACTGATGGAATGGGGGGACGGACAGAGATGAAAGTGACGGACCGACGGTTCTGGGAAGATGACTATTTACAAACGGATGAACCCATGCCAGCCCGTGACGATCGCACTCGATCGCAGCGGACCCGTGCTCCTGAGGCTACGTGCGGCCCATCCTACTCCTTGGCTCCCGCTCGACCCACTGGAGCGGCGACGTAGAAAGATGAGTGAATGGAAATATGTGGTTTTGGTGGTGTTGTGGTGGTGTACGTGTTTGGTCGTGGACACGGGAGAAACGCAAATGGCTTTCTGAGGGGGTTCGGTTCGCGGTTCGCGGATTTTTGGTTCATACGTACTTCACAGACTGCTGATTGTAGCGCGTGTACGACGGAGTATGTTGCGAGTAGTCCGGTATAATGTTCTCGTGCTCGGCAACACATCTCCCGTCGAGACAGTGCTACGATGAGGGGGGAGCGTTAGAGTTTCGAAGGGGCAAGACCCGGGGTCAACCGTTCAGACATAGACATAGACGCGACAACGCCAGAGAGCAGGAGAATGATCGAAAAAAAATGGAAAAGAAATGGAAGAAAGAGAAGAAAATCGAAACGTTAGTGACTTGAGGCGAATGCAGGAACTCTCTCTCTCTCGGTGAGGTGAGGTGGGGCGCTCGTCAATACTTGTCCGTCTCCGCAGGAGGATCCTTCGGCGGCGGGCCGGTACGCGACGCAGTAGCCGCTGGCCGAGTCGAAGCAGAACAGCTGCGCGCAGACCCGTTCGTCCTTGAAGCACGCCGAAGTGCCGCGATCCCGCCGGCACTGGGCGTCCAGCGAGAGGAGCGTTCCGGGCAGGGCCCGGCCCAACGCTTCGTCCTCGTGCGGTGGATTGTGCAGGCAGCTGGCGGTGTCACCACTGGAAAAAGAACAAACCGGTGAACCGCAATCGAAGAGACGGGTCCTTTGCGGTCCTTGGACATACTTGAGGAAATGGTGGAAACTCTGCACACTGCATGGCGACCACCGGAAGCCTCGCTCGGTGTGCCGCAGATCGGACATGATGTAGCCGTCCTCCCAGCGACACTTCTCGGCGCCCGGGCCCCCGAGGTAGCTCGGCGGTGGCGACCCATCGTGGACGGCGCCCAACCTGTGAAATCGGACCAAGCAACAGAGAGCGGGCGGTTACTAAGGAGTTCGTTGACCGCTGACGGAGGAAGCTACGTACAGATGGCCAACTTCATGGGCGGCCACAATGATACCGCTGAAGCCACCGGTGTCCTCGATGATGGCCACACTGTTGACCTTTTCCAGCCGCTTGTTCACCACGCACGCCCCGCCGACGTAGGCGAATCCTGCGAATGATGCCAGCGAGCGACGTTAGCGAGGGAAGAAGGCGTCTGCCTGTGTCGGCAACTCTATCGACAACCCAACCCGGCACAACGGCGGCCTCCAGAACCAGTTTGCTAGCCGCGTGCAATGAATGTAGTACCGTATCCCACCACCAGATGGTATTAAACTTAAGAAGTGAAGTGAGAAGTATTAGCGGGGAGGATGCGCAGCGGCGATCCCTAGTACCCGTTGCTCCACCGCCCCGCATGTTAAGGATGTTACCGGTTTTAGTAACTGTACAGGGAAGTTCATAAAGGAAGCGCAGCGCGGTGTGATTTATGTGGTTGAAGCGCATGCAATTGCGAATATATAAATTAATGAAACAAAACAAATGTCCTACGGTGTTGGTGGTTGTGGTGATCACAATTCTAAGAGAAGAGCTGAAGAAGAAGGAGAAAAACAGTTTCCAACAGCGGAACAGAGGCCGATCGTACGAAAGTGAAGAAGGAGAGCGCAGTGCCGCAAGAAAGCTTCGAGATCGTATCGAGAATGAGGTGACCCTGCGGTTCTCTAATTGTTGTTGACATATCAAAATGCTTTCGCATCCTTGTGTGTTTCTGAGACCTCAAGCACAATTTCTAGAGGACAGTGCTACCACCTACTGAAGGTAGAAGGGTTCAATTCCGGAGCTTTCTTGCAGCACTGTCAATACCAGATGATTACAGAGAGAGTGGAGCCAGAGGTGAATGCTGTGAAGAGAAAAGGTTGAGAACTGGTCGACGGCGAAAGGAAAAGATGCTGTCTAAAACACTTTGAAAAAGATGACTATTTTGATACAGTGTAGCCTCAGGGACACAGTGGTCTATGTACACACCCGCACACGCCCTGCCTTGCGATTCCTTGATGAACAACTTCTCAAACAAAAAAGAACACAGACACACGTGGAAGCATTTACATGATTTGTACAACGCCGAGCAACGATCGATTTCGGCCGTCCACAGGGTGATCATGAAACGCACAGAGAGGATACCTTGAAAGCTGCTTGTGTGTGTGTATGTGCGATTATTTACATTCGCTCGAGATAACAAACGTGGCGATGGCCTCGCTTCCTTGTAATGTACACCCGCGACATCGGCGGCAAAACCAATAGATACTTTTGTTTGCTAAAAGTCAACACTCTGCGGGATAGTGTTCAGTTGGTATGTGTAGAATGCGTGTGAATAGAGAGAGAGAGAGAGAGAGAGAGAGAGCAAGAGAAACGAATCGAAATTTACAATAGCCCCATGAGCGACAGAGCGATACACGCGAATGTGTGAATGAGACAGTGTAGCGAAGGAGAGAGAGAGAAGATGAGGACAGATCGATGAGGATCTTCCTTGAGAAGAGCAATATTGCACAGAGTGGCCACAAGCTCCTCAAACACACACACACACACGCACACACAGGGTGATGGTTGCGAGCTGCGATCGAGTTGAGAAAGATCGGGTGGTTTGAATGGGGGTGTTCTGGTGGTTGGTGGTTGGTGGTGGTTGGTGGTGGGGTGGTGTTCTGGTGGCACACCGGGTGGTGGTTCCGATAGCCTATAATTACCTGCGGTACCGCGATTACACGCGTCATTTGCATATTGCCTTCTACACATATCTAGTCTGTAATGGTAATAATTAATGGTTTTATGGTTAACGATACTGCCACTAACAACGGGAGGGGCGGAGCATTATGGCCAGTGGGCAATGGGCCACCGGACTCTGCCTGTACCGCAGAATCCTCAGGACGGAACAATGCGTAAGGGAGGAACTCGTTTTCTCGTTTCGGCCAGAGCGTTCGTTGTGGTCGAGGATATTCAGTATTCAGTCAGTCTTCGGGCGGGGGGAGCCGTTACGAACTACGATCCTTACCGTGCGGCGCCACGGCGCCGAGTTGTGTGCTTGGGGTTAAATGCTACTTTAACCCGGGGCCCGACTTTTTGAAATGTGTACTTCGCATCCAATTTTCCAATTAGTGAAAAGTAACATTTCCAGTAGCCCCGAAACCGAACCGAAAACACAGAGAACCGAAGCCGATTAAAGCGGTTAACTCGATCTAGGTAACTCTCTACCGGCACAGGGGTCAGTAAAAGTTAAAAATAAAGTTAGGGGCAATGCTACCAACAGTAGTACTAATGGTAGTGAATAATAGTAATAGTAGACAAACGCAATAGGTACTGTTTTGGGCGAGGTGGATTAGCCAGAAACACAAAAGAAAACTCGAACTAAGGGGTAAGTTAGGTGAGGAAGCGCTTAGAGAAAGGAAACGAAAGAAAGATTGGGGAAACATTTACCAGCTGTGCCCTTCGTACAGCGGCCACCTTTTCTTCTTCGGCACATATCATACCTGCGAAAGAGCTCGATTAGTGCGAAATTTGTAGACTTGGTTTTTGGCTGACGGAGAAAGAGAGAGAGAGCTCGCTCTCTCTCTCTGTTTGAGAGGCTCTCTGGCTCTGTCGAGAGCGAGAGCGAGCGATTGGTGGGAAGACCACCAATCTCGAAGAAGAAGAAGAAGAAGTTGGTACGTGGAAATGTAACACAAAGAAAGAAAGACGAGAGTATGACGTTAAAATGAGGCTTCAAAAAAGGGCCAATACTACTAGCAGCTACTTCGACAAGATGAAGCACTAACAGAGAGAGAGAGAGATAGGGAGAGATTCACGCACGGGGAGCACTCGGGGCATGAAACACTCGGTGTATGGTCGCTAAAATGTGGTAGAATGTATAGTCCTTTTGCCCACCGGGGGGGGTCCTTTTGTACTCCGTCAGGTTCCGGGCTCTGTGGAGGGTCCCTTTCGCAGCAGCAGCAGCAGTTCTGGAGCGGTTCTTGGTCCCGTGTCTCGCGTTTCGTAGTGCGTAGTGTGTTCGTTTTGCGTGGCGTGAGCATTGTCCAGGGGCGTCGGCTTCGTGATACTTACTTCGTGATGGCGACCGCTATATCGTAGACCGGCAGCCTTCGCTCTCGGAACAGGTACTTGCCCATGTCGGTAAGGGCTGCGGCCGAATCGATCGCGTCCCGCCCGACCCGATTCCGCTCCAGGTACGGTGTGGCGTCTCGGCCCTACCGGAAGGAAGAAATGAGACGGTGATCAGCCACTTCAACCAGTCGTGCCGATGGAAAGTCGATGACGCAATGACGTAGGTAAGAAGATCCTCTCTGCGCAATGTTGCGCAAGCTTCCGAAGGCCACATGGCGAACTCATGCTCGATGCCGTCGCCGAGAAATGTCAATTACCCCGACATGTCATCGGTGAACCGTGCGGGGCTTCCGTTCGATTCGCATTGAGGAAATGCAACGTGAAGTGAAAGTGCTGCGGGTGAGTGCGGCAGAGGCCCATCATCAACGAAGCCGAGTCTCGGTCGAGTTGTGTCATTTGGCGGGCCCCTACAATTTACTGGAAGCGACCCCACGCCATTCGGAACGGACGCTCTAGTTGGCCTTCGAAGGTCGTTTGAGTGAAAGGGCCACTCGAGGGCCAGATAGCGAGGGCACTTGAACGAGGAAGTCATCGTCAAGGCGTACACGGGTTGTGCCATTTCTTTGTTGCGGGAAATCTCACAGCGACCGACCGAGCGACAGTTCCAGTTTTGCGTCCGACTTTCCGAGTCGGGCCCGAGACGGGCCTCAGATCTGTGGCTGGCTGATCGTGTTTTATGAATGGACTCATTTGCATACGAAACACCTTTTTGGTCGCCCGTGGGCAGCGGTCGCCGGCCGGAAGGAAGCGGAAAGGCCAGGCGGGTGGCATGGCCAGCAGCGTGTTGCTTCGGTGGTCGTTTAGCAACGCCAACGACGCTCGCAGAACAGGTGTGCAGATGTGACACACGGTTGGGAGGGATATTTTTGGGACCTCACGCACACACACACACGAGACACGGTGCGACATGGGCCCGACCAAGTCCCACTCGTGGTGGGGGGGCCGGTTGACCTTCGCGATCGCGCGCCCGGCTCGCCGTCGTCGTCGTTGCTAAGAAGATGGTTTTTTATCATCACATCAACAAATTTAGATGTTTCGCCACAACCGGCAAGGCACGGAACGCGGGGTTAGCGCGAGGTGAATGGCTGACAGCCGGGCAGGCCGCCGCCCTGAAAAACCCAAAACACACACAGTTCGCCTCGGAACGACACACGGGCACAGGTGGTTGACGAATGCTGGTGGTGGTGGACCGAAAGAAACCGGAGGACCCATTAAAGTTCTAAACCAAGCATAAAAGTTCTGCCACACGTGCTCGTCAGCGGAGCTCGCGATCGCGATCAGTCACTGGTGGACCAAGTGGGAGGGAGTGGCGAAAGAAGTTCGATTCGAACATAAAATGGCCAACTCACAGGGGAGGCGATTCAATGAATGAATTTTTACGAAAATTTATCTGCTTGTTTGGTGTGTGTATTTCTTCACACATTGTAATGCTAAAATTATGAGCATAAACATAAATATTCATACATATTCTACAACTTTTGATCCATTGCCCAACGCGAAGACAAGGTATCAATTTATTTGGAAAATACTCGAATACTCGATTTGCGATCGGCTGATAGGATCGCACTTCTCGAACACGATAACAAAAAGATCACTAAACGTCATGGTCGTTTATTTGGAAAAATAATTGGTTATGTGACAGTAATTTTTGGCAGTAATAATTTACGGTTTACCTCATTACTCTTTACAACACCCCCTTTTTTATCAGGAACAATCAATTCGTTGTCGTTGCGTCGTTGTCGATCCCAAAGAGCCACAAAAATTGGCCATGCCCTCGGCAAAATATTAGCCGACACAATAACAATTTCTTCAATTATGCTTTTGCTGGCGCGTCGTGTGTGACGCAGGAAACGAGTTAAATTATGTTTCTGCATCGCTTGTCAAACGAAACTCCGCGGGAGGACCCCGGGGCGCAATAAAGAACATATCCCCGTGAGTCGTAGCCGCAGCGGAACCGAAATCAATTTAAGACCCCACCCCATGGAGACCCTTACTTCGCGCGATAAAACACGTCGCGCACTTCGACGACGACGGATGGGCAAATTAGTTCCGCGAAAGAAATCCCGCCGGTTCCTGGGCAGCATAATAAATACAATCCCGGCTCAAAAGCCGCCCACTGACCGACCGGCCGGCCGCTCGTTTATGCTGATGGCGAGACGCTTTTTTTGTGTGCCGGCGGGCCGTCGGCCGATAAATTCTCCTGGCCACCCAGGAGCACCTCCCCAGGGTAGTTGCGGTAGTTTGCGAAAGTAAACCTTACCGGACCGAGCGAAAGAGGAGAAAAGAATGAAACAGGCTCGAAAAGCAAGAAGGAGCAAACTGGGCAAAAGCCGAGTCAAAGCCCCAAAGGGACACGGGGATCGGGTTGATTGTGTGCCGAGCCTTTCTTAAGCAAATAAGCGCGCGCCGCCGTTTGGTTGGCCTACGAAAACCAACACACGTTAGCGTGTCCCGATAAGCGAGCGTGCGTAGAAGAAGTCGCAATTTACGACCTATTCTCACGACATTTAGCGCTTATTGATAATTTATAGTTATCCGCTCGTTTTGTCTTCCCTACCAGCGGCAACCAGGGCCAATCTTCCGGCACCCGGCGATCCCCGGGGTGGCTTCCGCCTGCGGCCGGTGAAAAAGTGTGCTGTTCAATATTCTCTTAATTTACGTAGTTACAACGCGCGGTGGCGCGGCCAGCGAGACGGTCTGTGAGCGTGAGACGCTGTTCGGTGCTGGTTCAGTGATTGTCCAAACATAGGAGCGCCCGGGCGCTGACGAGACACTCTGACATCATCGGCCATCATGTTGTTTGTCTCAGAATGGCCGGCCGGCGTTGGTCTCGCGATAGCAAAGCACCTGGCACGACGAAGCCGGCACTACGATGGCGTATTTCGAAAATTGGACCCCTCAAACAGGCAGCAGGTTTAAAGACCCCGGCAGGTTCAGCGTGTTCCTGATTGATCTCGGACGGCAATGACACCTGTTCCGTGAGTCCAACTGTGGCATCTCGAACGGCTGATCCTAAAGAAATGATTACTTGTAACCACCCACCAAGATCGTTGAGATCGGATTCTAAGCGTTGGAGATCCAACCGAAAGAACGATGAACTTGATTTGCATATTCATATTAATTGCACTCGATCGCCTAGGTTTCGCTCTGGGGGAAATCGATTAATGAAGCGAAATTTATTCAAAAATAGTTTATTATTTTATTGCAGCTTTCTGCGCTGTTTTCTAGGGAGCAACTCGAGCTCTCGTCTGTTTGGCGGCCCACCGGTGAGGTGAGAAAAGCACTCAGCGGAACTGAGTCTATCTAAAAACCGGCATGCAGAACAATTTAACGCCATCACCGAGAACGGAGAGATGTCTTCCGCGAACTTCACGCACGAGCCACAGCGCGACCATTGAGGTGTGTGCATTGAACTTTACGCTATCCGCCTCGGGCCGGGAGGTGTTAAGTTAGCAAAACAAACTTCACCGCCAGTGACCGCCACCGACGTTAAGACGTGTCAAGAACTGCGGGGCCGTAAAGAACTGGAACGGAAGTGGAGCTCGTGCAAGCAATTTGCATCGCCACTCTCAGGTCCCAGAAGAGGACCTTCTCGAGAAGGCCCCGACACGGTGAGGTGCCATTGTCTTTGGTCCGATGCCCGGAACCACCATCGGTCGGTTGTTCTGCGCCAAACGCGGGAAAGTACCACTACAACACCGGGGGGCCCGAGAGGGTCAAAACACCAGACATCGCCACGGAAGTGCGGAACACGATCGCAGTTTTTTCGTGGGGGGGAAACAAATTGTGCTGCGCTTAACGAAACGACCCGCGTTACATTGTGTTTCCGGTGCCGGGGTCGGTGCCGCCGGAGAGCCCTTTGTTCTTTGGCCAAAAATCTGTGAAGAAAGATTTTTTGTTTCGTTCCTTCAATTGAATTGTTGTTAGCGATGATGTTAATGTTGATTTTATTTGCCATTCCAACCGGTGGGAAACTCATCGCTAATGGCCCAAGCATCGGCCCAAGAACCCAGGACCTCCCCCGGGACAGGAATTCAGAATCATAAATTCCACATTGTTCCGCGGACGAATTATCCGAATTATTTGGACCCATAAAATGATGAAATGAGTCGCAAAAACACAAACGACTCAGCGATGCGGAAGCGACGAACCCGGGGCCGGCGTACGATTCTTCCTGACTTTCGGCGTCAAATTAGTAGCCGATTTTCTTCATAAAGTGCTTAACATTTCCGCCGCGACCGCGGGTGGCATCTTCCCTTCCTCGTTCCCCGTTGGAATTTGGTGTTGTTTTTCGTGGACCGAGCTATCCGAAAACAAATCGTTAGCCTTGTCGCTTGGTCGCGTTCGAGTTTTTACGAGCCTGACGGAAATGAATACATTTCCTCATCGCGTCGTATTTGTCGCGGACGTTAGGTGGCCGCGCACTAGATAAGAAAGAGATGAAAAACGCCAGACACTTGGGCCAATCGATTTCACGTGCATTAATTAACGCTTAGCGCCTGCAATCGAATGCGTGATCGGGAAACCGTTTTGCTAGAACGCGATCGCGATCCACACACCGTTTTGCATTATCATTCTCTCGCTGACACGGTTGCTGTTTATGGAGTGTGGCGACCACAGGCGTGATAGTGGCGCGTCGAATTGGCGGTGCAGGTAGCGGCCCAGATTGAATCAGATTAGCGTCAGATGATGGCGGCGCGCGATCGTGCTGCTGCAACCCAATACGCACACCCGTATTTGGTGGGTATAATCCAAATATGCTAATCCTGCGCTGCCACTCCGGCTCATAAAAATGTGTCCAATTTTACGATCCCAACAGCACCAGCACAGAAATTAGGTCCAAATTGGACGATCGGATTCGATCGGAGTGCAGCATGCAAAAGGGGGTGCCGAAACTGGACTTAGGCGCCGAGGATGGATATCCTGCTTTCGTTGCCCAATGCAAGGGGCGGTTTCGCTTTTCTAAATAAATCCCACGTCCTGCAAAACGGGGACAGCGCCGTGGGAACGACAGGGTCTTAAAAGTGTAACAATAAAACACTACGCTTAAGCTTGCGTTCCAGGATGTAGGCCAACCACAACAAATGTCACCGAAGTGATCTTTCGCAACATGCGCTTAATTCGGTTTCGGCCTAATCGGGACCATAACGCTTTTACATACGCCAATTTGAGCTTTTACAGCTCGGATCGGATTGCGTCACTGTTGGTCGCCCGTCCGCCGAAAGATCAATTTATTTTATTTGCGGCTGCAATAGAGATCAAGGCCGTGGTTTGCAAAATCCCGCTAGTAACGGACAGGGTAGAACTACTTCTAACAGCGCCTTATCACATCGCGCCACCGGTTTGATCCGGTCCAACATCCGGTTGGTGAAGTAAAGGGCGAAAAAGGCCACCACGGGAAGTGCAATTTCCTGCTTCGCACGCTCCATTATGTTGGCCATTTCACACTTTCCTTAATGGGCCAGATTGCCACCAATCATCGAGCTTCATAGTCTTGTGCCAAAAAGGACTCGGGGCAACAATTTCATTTCGCGTGATGCAGCACTATCTCTTTTTCCGTTACAATCCCTGTTTTTATCTCGATTTCTATCACCAGATCGCCAGAAACGGGGGATAAGGAAATGAATTGCATAATATCGAAACAAATGTGGCCCCCGGGGGAGGCGTGGACATAACACAACATAAAATATTGCACCGATTACTTGCACGACTTGCAGGACGGCGCGAGTGGCGCAATCCCCGGTGCAGCCGTCGACCCGTTACGAAAAATCTTAATTGAATCAATTGGCTCGATACCACGAGCTCGAGCAGCCGCAGCAGCATGTATGTGGGTCATCAATTCCTTCGTTCGTTCACCGCGCACCGCCTCACGCTAATTAGTGGCCAGCAAAGGTCAATGCGGGCAAACTGAAGCATCCGTGGCCGGCAAAAGGCTCCGTTGGCCAGTTGTTGGGCTGAGATGGGATGTTGCAACGCGTTAATGTCGGCAGACGCAACGAAGGGACTCTCGACAGGGTAGCTACCCTTTTACGACACCCTCTCCGGCCGCGTGCGCCTTTCGTGTTATGTTCCACCTATTTTTATGTGGAAATTCAATTCCGTCACCCTTCTTTCGTGTGCCGAGGTTTGATTTAAGAATCAGCGAGTGCAAAGCGATTAACGGCCCGGTCGACGGGAGTTATTGCCGCAATTTCGACCCATTTTTGCGCCGGTCGGGCCGGAAATGACCATTAATCTACGGCCAACGGCGGAAACTCGTTTTGCGACAGCCGCATCAATCGATCGGTTGATCGAGAGTGAGTGTGATAATTTATGTTAATTGTCGTGCCATTCCTGACGATTGCATCTACACCGATTGAGACGTAATGATGCGAGGCGAGTCGAGCTGCGATGCAGTTTGCAGCACGGCACGTGCCATTAAGTGTAGCGGTGAATTACTGCGATCGTCAGAGGATCGTAATTAGACGGAACGGGCTCCGCAGTGATTGCTAATCACCCGCTGTGTTCTAGATGTGGAGCTTCGAAATCCCGAATCGGTTTACTTTTCGAAGCGACCGGTTCGTGATCTTCGTTGGGACGACAGTTGGAGGAAGAAAACGCGATCTTCGCCGCGCAGAACGGAGCGAAGGTTCGTTCGTGCAAAACAGAATGTCTGCACAAATGTCGATCACATTACGGCCACCATTCTGTGCTCTCAATGCCACACTGTCGCCTTAAAAAGGATCTACGGCCGTGCGATGGCCAGTGCCGTGCTTGATGAGCCCCCCGGCCAAACATTGATTGGCTAGCTGACGGCGTCTGTCAATCATGGCGTTGCGCAACCCAGCGCTCACCGACAGCATCGTTATCCAAAAGCCATCACCGCTCACCGGCACCGACGATCGCATGTAGATCACCGCCGTGCACATCCTTCGCGTACGTCTTTATTGATAAAAACGACGCCAAAGAACCGCAGAGAGAGGCATGCTTCGGTTGCACCTGCGCCGTTTGGCACGCGGACGCATCGGAATTTTGACAGCCAAAGAGCTGCACAAACACGGAGCTGCTCCTCGTACCGGCTGCCGTCGGTGGTTGTTCTAAAGGTTACGGTTACCCAGCGGTTGGCCAGCGCGCGCCAGGCACGCTATGCTCCTGAGGGCACGACCACCATAGGTCACCACGCGACGCGACGGTCTCACTCTCTTCCGACCTTAATCCTCCCGCCGCCGGTGGTGCGAAGTGTGGTGATGATGATGATCAAGCGGATGATGACATGCTTCGCGAGCGTGACACTCGATTTTTTGAAATTTTAGGAATCTGCTGGCGGAGGAGGACTCGAAGCCGGTCGGTCGGTCGGTCGGGGGTCGGAACCGGTCGTCGTTCACCCGGTCAGCGAAGAACTGGCCAGAACCAGCCAAACGGGTATGCTAATTGGCGCGTTCGCACAGCCAGCCAACCGGTCGGCTCGCCGTTGACCGCGTCTCGTCGAGGTTCGAGGATCATCTTCACCCCCCCGAAGGAACGGCCATAAAACTGTAGTTTATGTCGCGCGTTTCTTCGGTGGGGTTTGGGGCAGATGGTCAGCAGATTCAGTTGTGCCGAGTGGGGCTTTCGCTTCGATCAGGTGGATCGGGATCGCGCGCCCGTGAATTGGCACAACTTTGCCGGAAGATAAATCATGCGATCGGCGGCGATCGATGCTGGTGTCCTGGCCTCGATCCGATACGGTTGCCCTTACAAAAATAGGGTCACACACGACACGCACCACCCGCTGGCGATCGTTTCGACATCGCGCGACCTTGAAACACTCGTCATCCGTCCATCGTCGGCATGACATTAGGCAACCGGGACAGATGTAGATCATCCGAGACACGTTGCTGAACGGGTGAAAGGTTCCGAAGCTGTCCGACAGGCTCCGATGACGACGTAAAGGTTACGCGCCCCCTGCCGGGTGCGAGTGCATCGCTTGCCTGCAAGTCGATGATGAAATTCGGATCTCCCCCCAGGTCGGATGACATTTTGGCCCCGCGGCCAACGATGTTCTTGGGGGAGCCTCCGAGGTGGGAAGGGGTTACCGGTTCGATGGCGGTCTTTCCGCTGTACGTGATCTGCAACTGATGTGCCCTTCATATCTCTTCATCATCAGATTCAGCGGAAAGTAAAAGCCTGATCGTTCGCAAATATTGCAAAATGCGATCAATCAAACCCTTTGTAGGTACAGCAAGTACATCACAGCAAGGTCCGTGCCGGGTGCTGCACTTGATCATCCGATCACAGATCTGGCTGTCAACAGTGGCTACAGTGCGATTAGATAATACGTCAGCTTCTCGGTGACTCAAAGCGCTCAAGATCGGCACGGAATGGCAAAAACAGCCACAGCCTACGCAATGCGTCGTGATCTTGAAGCAAGTGCACCAGTCTCGGCCAGCCGCCGGCATTCCCCAGCTACCAGCATGTGTATTTATGTGTGAGCAGACCAGTGCAGAAGCCGGGAAGAAAAAAAACGGAGCCTCGACCTTGACTGGGACGCACGAGATGATGTATGACACATGCGGCTGCGCGGTGACCGATTCAGGTGTTGATTAATTGCAAACGCTACCATTAGTGTCAAGTTGTCCGTGCATCAGGCCGATCATGCGTGGGCACTGCTGCACTGGACACTAAAAGAGTCGCCTCCGTCGCCTGGGAACTCCACCGGAGGTCTGCGGTGTTGCGTGCGCGATCGGACTAAATACTGACCACGCTGTTTGCCCCTGAATTGATGAACCCTTCACGGATTCCAAATCAAGTTGCATTTGGGACACCAGGGAGACCTCACGTTGGGGCTCCCCATAAATCAGTGACTTCTATGCCGGCGGTCAGTGTGTGTGCCATAAATTGTTAACCTGAAGAGCCTTTCAGACCTCCAGAGAACCGAAAGGTGAAGGTTTTTGGAGCATCCTTTCGCGAAATGTGACCGCTCCGGATGTTCAATATGTTTTGCCAGCTGTTTCTCCCGTTGACGTCCCGTCTGATCGTCTGATCACCCGTCTGATAAGCCCCGCAAGTGCTCATAAATGCGCCTCACCGATTCGATCCGGATAATTGATCCAGCACCTGGGGGGAGTCTAAAAGCGGACGTGCCCTTCGAGCAGCCATTAAGCATCGGCCTTTTTAAACGGACTTTACGAAACCATCTGCCAGACTCGCGGGATCCTCGCGAGCGCTCGCGGGATGACCCCTGGCACCTTCGGAATCGGCGTTTTATAAATAAACCTTTATTGCCCGACTGACGACTGAGTGGTGCCTAGCAGTGCCAACCCCGCCAGCTTTCAGTTCTGCCTGGGAGCCATTTGACCCACGGTTGGCCCCCACGTTCGGCCGTTTGACAGATGGACTAATCGTCCACCGTGTTCATCGCGTCACTGTGCACGTGATTGGCATCGTCCGGCGGCAGCACTACGCTGGACTGATGGATGAATCTTGGCCCCAAACATGGCCCAAAATTGGATCCGTGTTGCGCAAGACGCGCTCGGAGGAGCCACCGAAAAATCCAACGGCGGTTGCTCAGCTTGTCCCCGGCGATATTTTTGGGGCAGCACTTTTCCTTTGCTGGCGCACCTGTCAAACGCTTGCAAATGTCAAACGCAAAAATGTCAACCCGTCAGCCGAGGTCGCGCCGGGCTCGCATGGAGATTATTTTTGGCTTTGAGTTTATTTTCAACCATTTTCCTCGTCTCGTCAGCTGCCGCTCGGTTGGCTTCCGTCGTGTTTAATTTGTTGCGGAGCTGCACGTCGTTTGGTCGACAGCACGTCGAGGTTCGTGCCGTTCCGTTAATTGGCCGCGATACGGACCCCCAGCGATTTGAAAGTTGCACAAAACTTTAATGGAATTAATGATTTCGTCACCCAGGTGGCCAGCACGCGCCGTGGAAGATGGTTCTAGGAGGTGGCCATCACTCTCTGGCGGGTACTGAACAAAAACACAACACGATGCCTCTACACCCGCATTTCTTCGCAACCTTTCTATCGGCGCGTCGAATCCTTCGAGCGAAGGATTAATGGCGGCAATTAGCAGAGCACTTACGACGCGGCTCGGTGCATTTTGTTACTTTGGCCGAAAGCGCCCCACCATGGACACTTACCCGCGAGATGATGATGCCGGCGATGCTGATGCGAATCTTCGGTCCCTTCAGCAGCCGATACCGCAGGTCGACACCGTTCCAGAAGGAAACGAAGTAGCGCTTGACCTGCACGTTGTCGCCGCCGTGCAGCCGGTAGCCGTCGTAGTCGACGATCACCAGGATCTCGGGGTAGATGGTTCGATCGATGGCCCGCGAGCTCTTGTAGTACGACTGCGGGCTGCGCTTCGACCGAAATCGCTTCTGCAGCCGGTCCGGCTCCATGAATGCTGTTGAGGCGGAACGGAACGTTAGACTGAGAACGATATTCACGGGGAAATTCAGGACCGCAATACGTACCATAATCACTAAACTGATCGTTGTGCTCTTCGTTGTGTGTCTTGCGCTTATAAATAACATGATGAACACTTCCATCCTCCTCCTGGGAGATTTCGGTTGGCACTGGCTTTATCACTAGTTCATGACCTATACTACCCTCCTGCGAATCAGAAATAGAAAACAGAACATTAGTACCCCAGAAGTGAAGGTTCCCATCGGTGGGGCTGCGGACCCCACAACATTTTCCTTAATTTACGCACGCTCCTAAACATAGTGAGACGACCACACGAGAGACAGACTCGCAGCTGAGCAGCTCGAAAGGTTAATGGTCGCAAGGGCACTTGTCCGGCAAACGGGCAACATGGTTGCCCGACGGCTATGCACCAACCGACCGGGTGGCTTTTGGCATTTGGACTGTCGAACGGTGCGTGTCAGTCAGTAGCATCGGCAGAGATGCGTACGAAGGCAAATGTTTCGGTTGGGGCCGGTAAATGCTATGAACTCAACTCGTGTCGCAATACGAGCATCGATTGTGTTTTTGGGGGGTTTCTCTCGAGCCATTTAGAATTGCCATCAAGACAAAATTTGCATCAGAATTTTGAAAGTCGCGAAATGCGTGAAGCAATCCCAGGCTTAATTATTGAAGCTCAGCCAAGAGCAGGATCAGCCAGCTGCTCACGATCACGTAACACCCGTCAGTCGGGTTAGTTTGATTTAAATTGTAGATAACTCCGGCACCGGCCTTGACCGCGCAATCGGTCCCCTCGGGAAGCCGGTCCAGCTCACAGCCTGGATTGCCCAAAGCGCACCGGTCGTGAAGATGCTTCTAAAAGCGTTGACCTTCACCGCAGAAAGAGGTGCTCTCTCTGCGCATCCCACGAGCGGATCGAGTGGCCACACGATAATTTACACCTCACGACACGACCTGGCACAGACGGGGTGCTCCGTGTCTTCCTAATCTGGCAACGACGACGATGGCGTGGGCTCCAGAGAGTAGAGTGATTGGAAGTTTCGAAAAATCCTCCAAGAAACCAGCTCATCCAGAACTTATGTAACCGAACGGCGGCGAGTCACAGTTGGTCACTGGGTCAGTCAGTTGGCGCCGCCGCGTGCAGCGCAACGTGTCCTGTCCTTGTGCGCCCATTCGGACGTTTCTAGATTGCGGCGGATATCGTGGCGGCCGCAACCGCAACCTGTCACCGGCCACCACGGCCCGGTCCGACCGTTTTACGAGAAGGAGAAGGTGTGAAAACGCAGCCCCGGTCCCCGCGAGTCCCGGTCGGGTCGGGTGCGAGGTTCGAGCCGTGCTACCGTGTCGCGCGCAGGAGCAGTCCGCTGGGATTATCTAATGCGGTCAGGCGCAAGCGATTTATGCTGCAACGCGGTTCGGCTAGGGCCCCGTGAAAGTGACCAGTTGTTTGATCAATCGAAACGTTTTAAAGCGTATCCCAAAACAAACAACCTATTAGCGGGCGATCGGTGTGAAGAAATCAATCCGTCGCCGGCCATACCGGGCTTGGGTGGGTCAGCGAAATATTCAGCTTCAAAGAGATCACTGTTTGTGACAGGGAATTAATGATCCACACAGAGAAAGAGAGAGAAGCAACAGAAGAGGCACGAAGATTGAACAAACTCTGACAGAATAGTGTCGAAGCTGTTTAAATTGCGAATGAAGTGACAAATCATCTCATTGCCATCAACGCGCGATCCGGAAGGGTTCGTTTAAGGAAAGATAAAATTGTGTTCTTACCCTTCTCCTTGCCCTTGCCCATGCCCTTCTGATTGCCTATCTGGCTGCGGAGATCTAATCTCCGACGCGTGTAAAGGATCTTCTTGCGGTTCTGCTACACGTGCGCCGCCTCATCGTTAACCGGATCCCCCGATTCTTCCGATCGCACGCGCGCGGCCAACCCTATCGTAAAACTCGATACATGTGCTAGTGAACGGCGGCCACCCAATGCGCCATTGATTGGCACACAAAACATAAACGCGAATAGCGAAACATTTACTGCCGTGTGGACATGTTTTCCTCATGCTCTCCCGGAGCGACCGGACCGGAGATCGGCCTAACAGCAAGCCCCATTGACAGCTTCCTGGAATTCATCGGTGGTGGTTTTCCGAACACCGATTGAACATCGATTTTTTCTCGGCCCACCATATCGGCCGTATGCTAACGAACCCCGTGGCTCGAGAGGCTCGAGTGTACTGAATCACTCGAATGATCTTTGATCCGCCCGGTTCGGTAGGTGATGTTCCGTGCATCCTTCTTACGGTGATGAGTGATCGCTTTTTGCTTCTTTACCCACACGCTGATGCCGGAGTTCCTTATTGGGACTCCTTCTTTGCGAGCAGCAGGTGCGTTATTCGCATCCGGCCGTTGATGGGTCTTAATCGAAGGTGTTATGAGCCGCTTGGGAACTGAAGATGAGGCCAAGAGAGCGAACGAGAACTGTGATCAGTGTTCGTTGCAAAGTTTAAGATGCTTTCAAGGGGCTTTTGACAAGACCATGTGAAGGGTTCGCATCGTGCCAGACTCGAACTGGAAGCCGTAAACCTCAATCGGATCGGCAATAATTCATTCGACAACATCGCGGTACTTCGAAACCCCGAATACCGCGTAAAAAGTCGGATTGTAATTGACGCTGATTTGGTGAATGTGCGTTGCGCACATCGTCCCTTTTTTTCTCGCAAAATAATCGCAAAAACCGGTGCTTTACCATGCGCGCCATTCGGCTCGGTACGTTGCTCTCCTATGCCAAGGGTAGAGACGACGATGTGCATCGTGACCAACCGCAAATTAGCTGCAACGAAAGTGAAACCCTCCACACACGAAAGCCTCACGAAGATGCGCGCGTGAGCAAGACCCTGTCAGACCCACTCAGAAAGAAAGAGGCAGATACTGAAGAGGCTCATCACCATCGTCATCGCGGCAACGGGTTGGTAAATCACGAGAAAAAGAGAAAGGCCATGCGCCAGATAGCCTGGACGGCTGTGGAAGGGAAAGTGCTGCGGACGCCGCGAGACCTTGAACCTTGGCGAGAGATATTAACCCACAACCGCCTAGAAAGGGAGTCCGCCCGCCGGCCCGGGTTGGTGCAATTCCATTGTTTTTTGGGGTGAAGGTGGTCCACCACACCCCCATCGTTCGAAGGGATGCCTCGGCGCCATCGCCGATGATACCCACCAATTATGCCTGCCCGAAACCGATCCCGAATCGAATCGAATCGAACATTTATCGACTCGATCTTAATGCTCTGGCAGTCATCGTTGGGTCGTTGGGTTGGATGTGAGACAAAAGACCTGAAAATTAAGATCATCACACAATCCCCAAACACCACACGCTATTATCGCGATCGGAGTCAGCGGACGAGACGAAACGCGACTGGGAGCGCGTTCAACGAACCATAATTTGGGGTGTCGTTGTCGTCGTCGACCGTCCTAGCGTTATGTAACTGAATGTGTCGAAAAACAAAACAACAGAAGCATTCCTTGTCTCGAGCCCGAGGCGATATCGTCAAGATGACTCGTCGTCGTTGAGTTTAATAGTGGTGACTATTTTTGGCGACAGAGATTTTGAGTTGTCTCGAGCTGGGTCTATCTGGGAGTCCCCGACCCCCGCCCGGGGGCGATGTGACATTAACTGTGAACTGTTTTGACGAAACCCACAAACACGCTGGAGGGGTTTTCCCGCGGAGATCTCGGGGTTCCAACATCGAGGTGACCATCGACAGAGGCGCAAAGTGATCCCAATTCTCAACTCAAAGCCCGAGGTTGTTGACGGTGCAGGAATTACGCAAACTCCGCGACCGCCTGATACGAAACACACATTGTTGCCACCGTACCGTACTCGCTTATCGCCTGATTAATGGAGTCGATCGCTGGGCGCGAATGGGCATTGGAGATGGCGATCGTAGCGCCAAACAATTCAATCGGCGTATCACGGTAGTCGGTCGACCGTACGACCGGGGCTCGATTAATCACCGAAACCCACTACTCCGAGAGGCTGTTTATCTATCATCGGGCTGCACTTCCGCCGCGCTGACTAACTGCGCGAAAAGATGCATCAGACACAGGCCGGAGCTTTACGCTTCGATGGACCACGCGGACGAGCACAGTTCTAATGCCTTCTAGCTGGTGCAACGCGATTCATTGACTGTGACTTGCGCAACCGTTATTTGCCGGCGCAAGGCAAGTCAGCAACATTACGAATCCTCGTGCGCGAAGGCGCGCCACACGTCGACTGGACAGTGCCGACTGGTGGAATGCAATTCAATTTGAACGGATGGTTAATTAATTAAACATTAGCCACGGCGACGGCCAGCTTGGGCCAGCATAATCAGCAACCAGCCGTCAAAAGGGCAGCATTCTTCGCCCGAGGACGACCGGTGTCCAAGCCGCGGGGGCTTGATGTACTGCGGCCTGAGGACCTGTAGCATCAGTGGATGCATTGTCGAGCTCGAGCTCCGGAGGTACTGTTCTGGCCGGAAGCAGCGTCTCGAAGATCTAACGGCTCTTCCGACAGTGGCCGGCTCATTCATCAATCACTCAACTTAAATTGCGCTCTCCATCGGCGGCGGTGACAGTTTCCGATTACCATAAGAATGGGTGGGCAGCATAAAGGAGTCGGTGCCACGAAAACAACGGAAGGTTATGTATTTGATTTGATTAGCCAATTGAGCGATCGCCGAGGAGGATCACCTACTTAGTGCAAGCCGCCAACCTCCGGGGACTCTCCGCGGTTGGTTCTTAAATTATGATAGTTTTATAATTGCGCACTGTTCGCGTTCGCGTAACAATCCGCTAAAGGTTCCGTGGAGTTCCCAGCCGTAGTCCACCCCAGTGTCCAGATCTTGACGGAACGCGTGTCGTAGGAGGTACTTGTTGACCTTTCCCACGAAAGATCTCCTCGCTCTCTCGTTCGCTCGGCCGGCCTCGCACTCACTCACTGTCGGCGTGCATCTCATCAACGCGTAACGGGCGCCCGGGGCGCAAGTGCGTGAGAATCACTTTCGATCGCTCCGCTGGCGGTGGTGGTGCCACGCTCTGCCACAGTTTCGACACCCGGGCGCGTTCGATGAAATATGGACGTTAATCTGCATCCCTCCGCAGCGCGAGCCGTGTTCAGCCATATGTGAGCCATCCTCCAGCTGGCAGAAGTATCATCAACAACATCAGCGTGACATGATTCATTAGAATGTGTGCGCAATTCGAGTGTGCGCAACCTCGTGATCGGAATATTATAATTGGCGAATGGACCCGACCCGACCAGAGAACATCTTGCCGCGCGCACCGCCGATTAGGATCGCGAAAAGAGTGCACAAACGGCACTCTTTTCGCAACGAAGGATCGTGATCGGTTGATTTGTTATTGGCGTAGCGTAGCTGAGCAGCGCAGCGAACATTCTCTTTGGCTGTGCGCAAATTATTTTGCACACAGGAAGTCGCTCAGAGGGGTGTGTGTGATCCTCAAGATCGGGCTTCGATCGGTTTGCCATTTGATCAAGGATGCGCCACAGCGGGGTTCTCGACTTCGAAGTGATCCAATCTTTCATTTCGATTAGTTAGTTTTTTTGGGGAGGATAGTTTGGAAATTAAATGACTGACTGCGACTGCGATCAATCACCATCCTCCTGGGTTCTTCTGAGAGCTAGGCACGTAACCTATCATTAGGTGCAACAAATGGGTTGTCGATGTCGTAACTGTTCGCATCGCGCTGTTAGTGAGAGGTTCCAGAATGCGGGCTCAACAACGCTAACGCACGTAACGCTTCCTTTCTCCGTTCGGCCCGGGAGATGAGGTAATTTCGCCAGCAACACCTCGGTCCGTTCCGTAACGGATTGGATTGTCACACACTTTCGCCCAGTCGCCCAGGAGGCTTTAGTCCAGATTTAACTCCTACGAGCTGTCGATTTACTGGCCGTGTCGTGATGTATTCGATTACTGGCCGTGTATTCTCTTTCTTTATTTGTTGCAAAAAGAAATGGCCCTCCCAGGGCCACTGGACCTACTTTTGACGATCGCTGCATCCCCAGGGGTCGCCTCAGACGGGAATCGGTGTACTTGTGTTCCATTAACTGGGTAATGTGACACTTATTTTGACTGTACAGCTCCGTCAGCTCCGTTAGCGGTGCATTTTTAGCATAAAATGCGACGAGCGACGTCAACAGTTCGTTGCGCAACATTGCGCAGAGACCATTAAAATGGACGACACGAAGACCCAGTAACCGAAGAGTGGAAGTTCCGCGTCGCGCGCTCGAAATGCGAATTGTTGTCGTGTTGTCCACGCACGTCAGCGTCAATTTGCTTTCGTTTCTGGACCAATAGTATGTTGCAGCGCGGCCCGCTGGCTGGCGTTCCAAATGTCGTGATCTTGAATTACCCATGCAGGATCCCGCCGGTCGATCGACAGCGGACCGGACCCGGCTGCTGCAGCTCTGGTTGACTCAATTAACCTTTACCAGAACCGGCTAATTATGTTCCTTCTTGACCCCTTCCCTGGTTTCGTTCTCGTGCGCGCGTGAAGTGTGAAACTGGAGTGGCTCGCGGCTCGGGGTTCAATGTTAGGGTTCGAACCGACCTGAAGGTCTTCTCGGTGGTGGGGCCCAATGAAGCCGGCTTGGCTCCAATTTACCCAACAATGTTCGGCCGTTGCTTGGCAGCTTTTATGCTCATAGATCAGGCCATTTCACGTTGCGTTGCGTGAGGAAGATCAAATTGCAGGCCAGGCAATGGGTGGGAAGCGTTCTGGGAGCAGATAGCCGCGGCCACAATTGGCGTTTGTTGGGCGTTTAGGGAGCGATAAATTACACACACCCTCGGCGTGGCCATCGACAGGCGATGATCGTGATGATGATGATGAAGGTGATGCGCCGCCTTGCGCCCGATTGAGAGATACCCGCACGCGTTACGCACGTCAGAGTCGGACGGAGTTTATGATCCAAGGCTTAGGCCTTCTCCGGGGGCCTCTCCGCTTCGCTCGGTCGCATCGTAGCGAGCGATTGTTACGTAGTTAGCGGATCTAACGAGCGATCGTATCGCCGCCACCGCCCAGTTGCAACAGCTTGTTTCAAATTAGGGAGAATAAAACCAAACCCAAGTTATTGGGTCTTTAATTTTAATTACTTAATTTTGTAACAAAGTAACACCAACGGGAAGTGACATTTAAAAATAGCGTCAAATTGAAACAAAAGGGACTAATTCTTTAAAGGGGTGTCAGTAGTCGTTATGCTGCGGACAGGTGTGTTCCCGGCAAGATTCATTGCGATCGCAGCGCAGCAAACGGTAATAAATCTTGTGCGATCGCACGCCGGCAAATGTGTTACGAAATCGCTCATTACATCCAATTACGCTGGCCGTCGATCGATCGCGTTCAACCGGGGTGTCCCACTCGGGGTGCTGTCGACGACCCAACCACCGGGATGACTTATGCCGGGGCAGGAAGAACCCAAGTTGCCCGGCCAGAGAATGGCGGTCGGCAGAAATTATGAGTGGAGATGATTGGAAAAATCAACTTCTTGCGCTCCACCAAGTCGCAGCGTACTTATCCCAAAAAGGGAGCAACAGCGAGCGAGCGTGGCCCACCGTGGCCGCCTGGCCGATATTGCGTCACTGTTGTTCTCTCCGTCGCCGTGGCCGCCGACATCGATTATGTTGTTTCGCGCGAATCAAGCGAATCGAACGATCGATGACCGATTTATCTCGGAACGCCGTTGCTCCAGTTGCGCTCCAGGACCAGTTTATTTTGACCGCACCGCACAGATAATGGGCGCAGGCCTACCGCTGTGGGTAGGCCTTCAACGAGAGGGCCGCCCACGGAGGGAGAGATAAAGTTGCCGTGGTCTGGAACTCCACGCAACATTACGGTGCGCAACCACGTGCGCACCAACATCCGCGAACCGCGAACCAGTTTCGCTGGCCGCATTACTTTTATTTTCAATTTTTCGCCCACTGAACGTAGACGTCGAGGCCGCACCCTCTAGCTCCAGATGCGCCGCGCACGCGGTTCCACGAGGACCACGTCGTCACCGAAAGAAAGTGAAATGCAACCGCTCCAAACAGGTGTTAATTAGTTTCGAGCATTTCTTCCAAAACCGTCACAGCTGGCCAGCTGGCGGACGGAGGGCTGTGGCCGTCAAGCCGAGGTGGTGCCAGAGTGGCCGGTACGCAACAATTCACGGTTGTGCGCCAAATTGAATTTCAAACCGGCGAGAGGTGTGTGTGTGTGTGTCTTGGGGGTTTTTTTCAACTGCCGAAGATATCACAGAGCAGCACGCGAAGCTGTTATCTAATGCTCGCATTAAATGAGCCCAAGCCGATGCGGGGCACGGGTTTTATAACCCCGCGAAGCCTAGGCATCGGCCTGGCATCCGAGACACGCAGTTTACGAATTTTTCTCGCTAACGTTCGCAGCCGAAAAACTGCGGTGGGCGAAAGTGTGAAAAGCGTCCTCCCTTCCAATGGGTGGATTTTTGTTGCTGTGTGGGAAAAGTGTGCCATTTTTCGTTGGTCGTGAACACCGCGGTTTGGGCCTCCGAAGCGTTTATCCTGAGCAACGTAATCGCCGCGTCTGTGACGTCGTTGGGACAGTTTCCATTTTTAGACATAGATATTTAATTAAACTCCACTTCCTGCACTTGAAAGGTCTGCGACAGTCTCTGGGTCCTTGTTTCATTATACAATCGCGACACATTCAGTCACTAGAAATTCTCTGATAAACTCCGGAGCAGGTTCCTGTTCGATGGCGGATCGATCGATCGAATCAAACCGCATTTTGCACTCCGACTGACAGGCAGGCTACACACTTGCAGAACACCTGCAATCGATCAGACGGATCTGACAAATGGGATCTCAATCGATAAGACTCATTTCAATTATTGGTTGTCGATGGTGTAAAAAGTTGACCGTAATCTTGAACCGGATCAGAGCTGCGTCAACCAGGAATGGGTAGAAACGTAGCTCCAATCCCCGGCAATGTTAGTGGCAGAAATCAATTTCATAAAATTAACAAGAGGTTGTTCCAAAGCAAGGGTTTAAAAATAAGGGTCAATCTTTCTGCTCAATTATTTCGCACGAAAAGAGCAACAATATATTGACTGCAAACATTGTTTGGCTCAAGCGTGGCGCCTCGTTTGACGTTTGCGTCATTGTAAAGGAAAAAACTATACAATCTTGCCGCCGGATTGCAAACCCTACGCACCACGGTTCGAGCCCCCGGTGCATTGGATCTGTATGATTAATGGAAGTCGGTTTTCCATCTCCGTCATCCCGGTCCGCCACCGTCGCAGAGCGTAGCAGTGCCGCGAGAGTAATTGCGATCAGTTAGCAAATGGATGTTAAAACCGATGGCGCACCCGCCGCCCGATGGGAGTTCGATTCGAGTGTTCGAGTGCGCAAAAACGGGGCAAAAACGGCGCAAATTTATCATCATCAGCACCAGCGTTTACACCGCGCATTAACATCCCCGCACAGCGCGCGTCGTAGGGTTTGCAAGGTCAGTGCTCGGGCCGGGGGCCCTATTTTCGACCGAATCGACGGGGCACCGATTAGCACCGCGGACGCCGGTGGACGTAATGGATCCGCGGGCACGTGAACTTGAACTACTTCTGATCGGCGCAGGAAACCGTTGGCCACTCAACACCACTGTCGGTCCCTATCAGTGTAACCGATGACTGATCGAGATGTAAATTCAATACCGGAGCCCGGACCGAAGTGGAAGGCCGGCCGACAAGCCAAGGCCCTGCCCGCCACCGAATGGCTGCAGGCTGCTGCTGCGGCACGTCATGCACGGTAGTTTCTGGCTCGGAGATAAAGAATCACTTTACTAGCCCCACGCCACGCCACGTCACGCTACGGAGTGACCTGAAACCGCCTGAACGCTAACGCGGCTGTGCGAGGATCACGAGGATCGGCTGGCCAAGATAAAGCCATTGCTTCTAATGCACCACCCACCTGAGCCTGTGTAATTGTGCAATAATTTACGATTTACTTTATTTTACTATCCCCATCGTAGAGCGCATGACACACAGCACCGGCCAGGCAGGTCCTTTCGTTTTTTCTGCGTTCTCGTTACGCAACCCCGTGATTCGCAGAGGGTGTTGTTTCACTTTTCACTGCCGCCCCTCTAAGATCGATGCAAAGTTGCAAGTGGCAAGTGAAAATTAAAATAGACACAGCAGAACCCGTTCAGGTACACCCGTCCTGCCCGGCCGCCGCGACTGCTCCTGCGCGTATTAATGGACGCCTTTTGATCGAAAGAAATCTTACCCACGGCCGGTTTTATGAGCCGCTGACTCGTATAAATATTCACGTCCCAGACCGAGCAGAGCCCAGAGAGAGAGAGAGAGGTGAGATTGAGGTGACGATGATTTAGAGAACTGCTGGTGGCAGATTTGAGTCTCCCCCATTTCGTCACACTTGTGCATTCCGTGGGCTCCTTTCGCCATCGGAACGCCCAACGTGGCGCTGCGGTGATCCTAGAGTGTCCAAAACCTGTTCAACGACGGACGCAACGCAAAACCCATAATTTAGCGGCTACTAAGCCCGAATGGCCCAGACGCCCAGACTCTTCGGAGAAGCTGCCGTGCGAAATGCTGCCACTCCCAAACGGAAACGGCGCCCAGGGACATCACTTTCCAAAAGGCCAACCGGCCACACCAGCAGCACACTTTCGGTTTCAGTTTCGATCAGTTTCAAGTTCATCCCGACTCTGCAAGCTCCACTCCGTGCTGCTTCCTGTGTGTAGCGGGGTCCCTCAACAAAAGCCAAACCTCTGCGGCTGCGACGCGTGTTGATGGGTGACCGTCAACACGGATTTGACGATCGTCCGAGATTACGATCGACCCACGCATACGGTGTTCGTTGAACTTGGACCGCGACTGGTGTGGCATGCAAATGACAGATTGACAGCCGCCGGATGGAATAAAAACTGTCTCCTCGGGCGGTCAGGGAAATTACCATAATGTGCCACACCTCGTTCTTGTTCGATTCACGTCGCGACGGTTTTGTTCGCCCCGGCTCGGACTGTTCCGAAATTCTACTCAGCACTCCGACCGATTATTCTCCTGCTCATAGTGGACATCTTCACGAATATTCGAGGGAACGCACAGGAATGTGCAGCTACTTGGCGCTGAGCTGAGAGAGGACGTTTGAGGACGATCCCCAAAACGAGTCACCGTATTCCTTATCAACCCAGTAACCGTGGCCAATTTGATCCAATCATTTAATTAGCCACCGTGTCACTGGCTGCGTACGTTAGCGGCCGGCACAGTCAGCAGGCGCCTGAAAGCACCTTCACACGGTTCCATTCTTGCTCCAATGGATTCTAATCGTGTGCAGAGAGGGAGAGAGCAGAAAAAAGCTACCGAAACGAGACCGTCACTAACTCCATTTGACGCTCGTTTGTTTCACATTCGGGCAGGTACGTGGAGGAATGCCGAGTGCAACGATGTCGCCGTCTTGCTGGACTTGCCATGCTGCGGCTAATCAGCGTGATCGTAAAAACCGATGAAAAATCGACCCACAGCACCGGCGAAGGATTAAAAATGGATCCAAGTACCAAAAGCACGTGCTAATGACGAACCGCGGACGGCCTTTCAATGCGATCCACGACATCGATCCGACGATCAATATGGTTACTTCGTTCATCGGAATGCTTCAGAGACGCGAGTCCTTTTTGGCGGCTCAGCTTCATTGAGCTTCATGGATTGCGGTTTTTTCTGTGCTATGGCCCAAATTGAATGCTTTGTTGTTGCGCTCCAAACCCCACAAACCCCGTTCCGCTGAGTAGATCGTCCGCGCAATCACGGGCACTTCCGACGTCAGTCGAGGGAAATAATCCCACGCCGTCTGTGCCGTGCCGTCAGGAACAATGGTAATGAATTAATTAGTGGCCGCCCCAACGATCGCTCGCCTGGTCTGGCGTTTTGCGATGTTCACACTTTGCTGGGCGATGTTTTCGATGTTTTCGATGTTTCTTTAAATCATGTGCCGCTTTTGACTTCCCCTGACGATCGATAATTCAATCTAAAACCGCACAGGCTTATGAGCATCACATTAATAATTTAATTCCGAACCCACCATTCGTTAATGTCCGCGCCCCGAAGCGATGGCACTCGGCAACCGACGCCCACTTGAAAAATGATTGATTGACATCCGTGCGTGTGTGCCGAAAGGAAGGAAGCAAAACGGTGGGAAGAAGAAAGAATCCAAGAAATCCCGCTCCAAGAAACTTAAGAGCATCGCAACGTCGCAGACCGCGCCGACATTGACCTCCATTCGCGCGATCGGCCGAGTACCTATGCGGGGTCTGGGTGGCTGGGGTGCATTAATGGAATCGATTTCACTTTCATTTCGACACACCGGCCCGGGACGGGTTTCCCGACCCGCGTTCCCGCAACCGCAACCGCTCCGGACCTGACCTGGGTCGGCACGGTTTTTGTAGAGGCACCACACCGTAGGCCACCTAACCGGAGCAAAAAAGAAAAAAAGGGCCGCAGAAAACCGGTACCCCGGCGGCAATCCGGGAAGCCGCGATCCGCGGAAGGATCTCCTGTTACGGTCTGTCCTCCGGAACGGCGATCTGCCATTTTGCATTAATGATTTATTAATGCACATCAGGGCGGCTAAGGATAGGGGTCCCATGATACGCGCGAAACGATAGCCATTAAAGGATCCGTCGAAAGGGCGCCCCTCTGGAGGACATCCGATGCACCGTGCTCCCCGAAGGCTTTCTGCTTCGGCGGAACCAGTCCTTGAGCCCCGGAACCAGTCCTTCTCTCGGCGAGGAGCAATACCAGGCGAACCGACCTTGGTCAGTTAATCCCCATGATCTCCCGGGGGTGTCCAAGGATTTGCAGGGCAGTAGTAGTCACACGCTGCCGCTGTGACGGTGAGACAACAATTGATCATAATTGGCACACGAAAAACGTCAAACGAAGGTGAACCGGGCCGCGGGCCGGCCGTTTTCGATGATCGCCACAACAAAAGAAGAGCCAGCGAGTGAGTGAGCAATGCGACGGCAACAAAAAAAGGCAGGCACAAATGTCAGGCCGCTGGGCGATGCTGGTCGGTGGAATCCAGCGATCCGGGCCGCCTGGATCGCGCCTCAATGTCAGCGGCGACGACGGCGACGGAAGCGATCGTTCTTGAAATAGGTCGACCAGGCCACAGCGCGGGTCAGCGGGTCACGGAAGTGGTCGGTTGCTTCCGCGTTGCTTCTCCGTCTTCTTCGGCGCGGTGTTTTTCTGTATTCCCCATTGCCACTTCCGAAAGGGCTCATCAGACCAAGGAGTCCTTTAGTTTAACGTAAGCCGCCACTTGGCTTGGGGCCGATTTTTCTTAATTCGATTTCCATCATTATTCCGGATTATTAGAGATGACGTGTTTATGCAGCTACCGACGGCACACTAGCAATTACTATTTAATGCTAGAGACGCACGCGGCCACTTCCGCTTACATTTATTTATGTGAGTTTTTTTCGGGGGGTGGCACCCTGGGACCCTGAGTTCCCCCCAGCAGGGTGGCTGTCGGGGATAATTGAGAACAATCGACGTCGTCGGAGTGTCCTTGGCAGTGCCGCTACAGGAACGAAGGGCCCCCGTTTGGGGAGTGTTTTGCCCCGGGGAGTCTAGTTAATATATATTTATGCTGTTGTTTATTGAGGCGAGAGGCCTTCTAGGCTCGCAGGTCTCGCAGGCTTCTAAGGGTCATGGCTGCGACAGAATAGAAAATTTGGACATCACTGCGCGAGCGTATTGTTTAAAGGATGGATAGTTAATGGACGTGCTTGTGATCCGCTAATTGGACTATAAAACTCTGTGTATTCCCTGCCGAATCGGTACACTTTGTTTCCCAACTTTGATCAATAAATTAATTCGGTTGTCCAGCTTTTTTTATTGATCCATGTTGGATGTCCCCACTTCGTCCTTCGACTGGCCATTTCAGCAATGGCCCGAAGAAATGGGGTCAAAGTTTCTGACCGCCACCGCCAAAAAAATCCAACCCAACTCCAACTCGATGGACACGATCCGGCCCGATCTATTGTCAAACTTGTTGCAAAATATGGCGAACACGAAGGCACGGATCGGCCATCGGATGAGCATATTTGGATACTCTTTTAATGCTCGTTAGCACCACTCCACCCTAGGGGGCACGAGGTTTTCAAGGTCCCCCCGGCGGCACTCCTTTTCGGGTGTGTCCGGGTAATTGCAAGCATCACCGCGCCAGCGCTGCTGCGTGTGTAATAAAAAAGTATCGAACCAATTAGCATACGGACGGGGCGATCGATGGCCGTATGACACTGACACGCTGCAATGCCGATGTTGGGCCATCGGATGGTGCAATGTTGCAGCCATTATGCAGCCGTTCTGAAAACCCGAAATGATGCCCGTGGCCTTCAATGAAAGTGGAGCTAAGAAAGTAACATATTAACGGACAACGCGTGGCCTTCGGGCTTTTAAGAGGATCTTGTGTCACTGTTGCGCACACGAATCTAGGTGTGTTAGGCTTTCGCATCACGCGTGGCGCTGGCGCCTTACTGCGCCATACGACGATGAGTCCATTGATATTCCCTGGCCATCGCGCAATCGATCGGTCGGAGACGGTGTAAAGTCTTCTTCCTCTTCAACACTGTGTGTGTGCAATTTCATGTTTCTTGTTTCGAATCGCTACTTCCAACGCTATGCTTTTGCGATATTAGGTGTGTGAATTAATTCGTGCTGTTTTAAGCATTTGAACATTTCAAGTTTTGTTCCTGGTAAAGCGTTTTTGCGGGGAGTACTTTTTCATTACTGCTTGCACGGCAGAAAAGGGGGTTCTTGTACCGAATCGTCACTGATGATGAAAAGGGGAGTTATTACAAGAATCCTAAACGCAAAAAGGCCTAGATACAGCTTGGTGAACCAGGTCCATCGCAACCAAAGCGAAATATTCACTGCGCAAAGGTTATGGTGGGGTCTGAGAGGTGTGGTGCACTATGAGCTTTCAGAACCTAATGAAATTATTGAAGGACAATCCCATCAATAACAATTAATGCATTTAAATCAAAGCTTTGGCCATAAAACGTCGAGAATGGGATAAAAGACATGATAAGCTGATTTTTCAACATGACAACGCTCGACCCCACATCATAAAACCGGTCAAAACCTATCGCGAAAATGTCGGATGGGAACTGTTGTCCCCACCGCTGTTTTCACCAGATGATGCTCTTTTGAACTACCATTTGTTCCGTTGCATGAGTAACGATTTGACAGCACAGCGGTTCACTTCTTATGAAAGTATTGAAAAATAAGACTCTGAGTGGATCGTTCCTAAAGATAAGAAGTTCTATCGACACGGAATCGAGGAACTACCTAAAAAATGGCAGAAAGTAGTAGCTAACGACGAACAATACTTAAATTAAAGTAGTCCAGTGGTTGTTGTAGTTAGATCACAAATGTTGAAAAAAAACGGCACGAATTAATTCACATACCTAATTCAATCAAAGCACATGGCCCGGGTAATGTCGGGCTTTAATTTGGGCTAAAACGCGGCCCGCCCCAAAAAAAACCGGAGCGATGTAATTGCAAATTGGGATGGTTGTAAATTAAAGCCCCAACGAATGACAGCGAAAGTTGCCGTTGCCGTCTACCTCCTCTGGGCGCGCGCACCGTCGTCTATTGCGTTTCCGAGGCACGCGACCGTTGTGTGGCGTGATCATAAATAATTCAACCCACCTATCGCCCACGATAACCGGCACCAGCACTCTTACGTGTGCGATCTGTTAACGCGCCCCGTCGAATTGAAAACGGAGCCCTCATACGCAGCAGCAGCACCAGCAGCGCATATTGTTTTCGTACCCTCAATTTCCAAGATGTCACGCTTGGCGACGACGGCGAAAAGCGCGGAAATGGATGGGCAATGGGCGAAAGGGCCGCTTGCATTCATTAGCCGCACGCAACGGGCTGGTGGTTAATGGAGTAAAATTCCCATTAATCAACGCGCGAGGATCATCATCATCGTGCCGGGCCAGGGTTATGAGACGTACGGGGTCACCCGGCGGGGTCACAATGTCACCCATGGCGAAGGGGAAAAATGGCAGCGCCAAAGAAGAAAGGACCAGGCACGATCGTGCGCGAAACGCGCGATCGTGCACCGCGCCTGCAATTAATCATAGCCTCTCGGGGCAATTTTATTGTTAATATTGTATTGCGCCTTGCGCTGCGTCAATTATGTGCGTGCGTGCGTGCGCTGAAAGAAATTGCGATAAAGCGCTTCGTAAGGCTCCTCGTCTGGGTCGGCAAGGTCGGCGGGCAGCATACAACTCCTGCCGAAGCGATCCATTAGTCTTCCTTTGCGGAGATCCCTCTCTGGTGTCGTGCGCAAAAGGAAATGCATCGCTTTAGGCCCCGACGAGACGTTAAATAGTCTGCTTCGATCGTCCGCGGCACGATTAATTGCTTCATTGCAGGGAACCGATCCGACCAGAGAAGAACCCAAAACCCGGGGAAAAAAGCCGCGCGATCATCCCCACGATCATTGCCTTGAGTGGCCTCCTCTTCAACTCGGCCATTATCGTCGGCCGTCGGTATCAGATCAGATCTTTGTGCCGCGCCTGGTCGGTGCAGATCAAGCGATCGCCACTGAGGGCTTCTGTAATTTGTGAATTGTGATTTCAAAGTGAAGCACGCCGCACGCGGGAAGGTTTCAATCGGGCGTTCCTCAGGGCCGCCGAACAGACTTCTGTTCCGGACACCGCCCGTTTGTGGGTCAAGGATGTTGCTTTCGTTGGACGTGCGATCGCGGAAGTGATGGGCTTGTGACCCAACCGAAAACCCCCGTGACCTGTGAAGGGTACCCAGGGTTTCTGTGAGTCTCATCGTGAGCTGAGATTGTGATCTTCCTTCCTCTACAAAGCGGCGTGCCTGGCGTGGGGTTTCGTAAAATTTGACAACAAAAGCGTGCTCCGCGATACAATAGGGCACGTCGCAAGTCTCACGAATTGCTCGTGGAGTCGGACAAATGGACAAACGCCGGGTGCGCATTTCGGTGATCATTTTTCTCGCTCTCTGTGCCTTCCGATGGCATAATACTAAACCATCGGCATAACAAATGTAACATGGACTACGGACCACGCCGCGCTACGGAACGGTAGTCTGTTGGTTTTGTGGACCACCAGTCGGCCACCGGTCGATTTCTCCGCCAAGTCCGCGTTACGACATGGCTACCGCTACCGAGCTTCGCGTGCTTCGTAGCTCATCGCTCATTACTCACCATCATTAGGTCTCCACTTTCCAGATGCTTGCGCATGAGGATTGCGGCCATATTCTCCTCGTCCTGATAGATGTCACCGAAGGAGTCGGCCGGCTCGGGGTCCTGCAAGTAATAAACGAAACAGAGATTGATTAACATTTGCGCGTTCTTCATTCCGCCCGTCGGACGATTCCTAAGGTCGATGTTGTAACTCTCGCCCGCTGATCTTCGTGCAAAGGTCCACTTCGATCAATCACGCTTCGGTGCTTCTGTCATCGGGTAATCGATCAGGCGCTGCCTTCTCGCAAACGAATCGGCAGAAGGGCGCGCTAGTCAAATCGGTTCTATGACGTAACTCCGGGCACCGAAGCCCTTCAAAGAAAGTGAGCGTCGTCCCAAGACCGATCGTTGACCGAGTTGCGTTCTTGCCTAGCCACGGCGGCGGTTAACCCCCGTGAGAGTCGTCCTCGATCGCCGTGCGCCGTGGCCGTTGCGCAACTTCAGGGTCTTCGGCGTGACTTTTGTACGTTTGCACAGGCTTCGGCACAGTTCAGTTCCTTCAAAGGGGAGGCAATAAAAAAAACGGCCGTAAAGCCCACCGACCGATCATGTTCCTGCCGGTCGATGATTCTTCGGACTGTCACCGGCAGTCTCCGCGGCGTAGCGCGTAATTCGAAGCGCGACTCGTTGGCCACCCAACAGCGACCAAAGTGACTAACTGAGTGGCCACAAGATGGATCGCCGGTGTCAGTCGGCGCTAGATTAGACATCGCCGTTTGACGTCAGCCCCGTCAGGGCCGTCAAAGATGCAACGTGAAGCCGAAAGGCAGAAGAGCACCTCAGCAAGGAACTACGGTAGCAACCGAGCGGCCGCCTTGAGTCCGTGGATTTGATGCCCCAAAAGAGGTGGCCGCAAAAACTTTCGATGTCAGCCGTAGGTTGATCCGAAGGTGACCACCGAGACAGATAGATTTCCTGGCAGTGATCTTGATAATTAAAACGACGTGATATGCACGATGATGATCGTCTAGCGGGGAGCACTTTTCGGTCCAATTATAAAGAGATAGGAGTGTCAGTCCTCAGACCTCAGAGTGAGATCAGTGTTCTGGGTGGATAAATTGACGTCATTGACTTAATGTGCCACGCTCTTTTGTTCGACTTCCTTTCCTAATTCTAGGCTACTTTCATTTAATTCCACATAAATCAGCTGCCAACATCTCAGGAGTAGAGTTGGGAGTTCAAATTACACAGTCCTATGACGTAGTGTCCCGGAAGAAGAACGCCACGCCAAGAAAGTGATACTTCCTCACGATCGGGGCAGAGTGAGTGACAGCACAAGATCAACCTGCGGGCGTCACAATGGATCCGAGGCTCAAAACCCGGATCTACGAGGCATCACGAGGTTCGGTTCACGGTCCGATCACGGCTCCCAATTACCCCGGTACCTTCCGTGCACCGTGCAGTTGCCGGCCCCTTTCATGCGGAACATTTCACTTGCGGATGATGAAGCAATAGAGTCGCAATTGAACGGTCACAATGTGCGCCAACTGACCGCCGATTACTCTGCAGAGCACCCAGAGCTGATGCCCAGTCCACGAGTAACAAAAGGCGCCAACCAGCCAACCAACATCCGGTACGTCAAAGTCACAAACCAGCTGTGAACTTGACATTTCATTTTCTCGTCCCTCTGTCTCGCTCTCTCGAGTGCAAATTGTTTGCGCAGATCGTGCCGATGCGGTGCTTCCGACAGGTCCGCACGGTCCGTTCGGACAAAGCGACCCACCGACAGGGAGAAAACATAATGACCACGCTGGTAACTAACCTCTCTTCAGCGAGATGACGACTTTTGATGCTGCGTGAATGATGAATTCATTCCTCCGAACTCCGAACCTACCCCTCTTTATTGACCATCTCTCATCCCGCTTCGTGCTCATTATCATCCGCGCCAAGTTGGTCCAATTGAATGCAAGTTTTCGAGCACTTTTTGACAGCCACCAGCCGGAGCCAGCGGAGTCGGAACTCCTGGTTGCTTTCTGGTGCTCGGGCTCGGGCCACTCATCCCGCAGAGCACCTACGCTTCGACTCGCACAGCATCAGAGCAGCAGAGGGAAGCGTTACAACATGACTGCACTCGAATAGACTTGGCCGGGCCACTTGGTCGGACCACGTGGAGGTACACTAGCTGCCGGTGCTTTTACTTTTCATTGCGCAGTGAAACCAGTCCGCAGCAGCCTATTTCCGTTACTTTCGCAACCCTGCCAGCATACGGGCCAGCGCACGCTTCCCTCCAGGCGGGAGGCAGCCGTTCGAAATCGTGGCAGGGAACCCATACTTTTACCACCAACCACATCCTCCTTCCCGGGCCGGCTACAGGTGTCGGTGCAGAATATGGTTATGGGCCACTTTCGTTTTCGCCGCGCTCGGCTGCTGTGCCGAGTCATCATCATACGGGTGGCGGGTGGCCTCCCGCCGCACCGTCGCCGCCAACGGACGACTTCAAACTCTTCCGGTTGCAGGTTGCCCCGATATGGGCCTCGGGCGCCGCGGGAGGAATGCGGTGTGTGTTACCGCATCGCGAGAGGGTCGAGCCGGAGGGACTGCACGCCGCCAGACCCGACCCGACTTCTTTCCCACAATTTTACGCACCCCCTCACCGGAATGAAGGCACGTCGAGATAAGCCGAACGACTAACCAGCAGCAGCATTGCGCAGAGGTTGGGAAGCGAAGCGGGTTGGAACCGGAACACCGGAAAATGTCAAACTTTTCTCAGAATGACCCGGTCGACATTGTGTTCCGAAACTCGTCGTGGTTTCAAATAGCTTCCAAGGGACACTTCCAGCTCCAGGAAGTGATGTTATTCGGAAGTGGCCACGAAGCTTCGTCAAGTTAGCCAAAGCTTCCTTCCAGTATTCTGTAGGAACTTGGGCCACAATTTGAGTGTCCATTACCCGACGAATCGAGATGACTTACCGTACCTAAGCCCTTGTATAAACTCGAAGCCCCTTAGCCCTGGGGACCTGGTTGCTGATTGGAATTCCAGATCCTTGCTCCACGCTGAGTGTCCTCTACTTCTCCATCGCCCCACGCCCATGGGTAGGCGTGTTTAAAGTGTCGCAAAACGCATTTGGAGCGGCCCTAATCACCTGACAAATAAACACTGGCTTATCAGATGGAAAGCTGGTCGATCTGCGCCAGGCCATAATTGAACCCTTCGCGTAATCATTTACATACAATATTGTTGCCCCTGCTCGTGGTCCGTGGGCTACGGATTCCTGAACCGTCGTCCTTCGGGTGACGTTCCGGGCGACATGTGTTTTAGTAGCTGCCAACAGTAGCCGCGCATCTAGTGGTAAGTAATTTGTGTTTGTGCCCCCCGAGGGTGGTGGTCTCACTCTGGTGACAAAAGGGCAGCAATTAACACTTGCCTCACTCACGGGCCGGACCTCGTTTGCGTAAGACCCGGAGCAACGCAAGCTGGTTGTGGACAACCCCCGGGATGTAATTGACATTGTCCAGTCCGTGGAGGGCCGGGCCAACTATGACACCTTAACGAGCTGTAACTCCCTTTCGATGTTCGGATCAGTCGAATCGATTTAGCTACAGCCAACTGATCCGCCGTTCGTTGTCCGTCCGTTATATAACAACAGCCAACGGATGGTCGACATCCTGTCCATTCTAATTCAACCTTCTCTCCAAGGTCGCACGCTACCGCCACTGATCCAGAATCGGCCACGGCGGGTGCAGATCATTTCGCGCTTTGTTTTACCGCAACGTGCGGTGCGGTCTAACGATCAATCTTGCGCTGTGGCTGTGATCACGTCCGAAGGGATAACAACACGGCACGAAACACGACACCTACACGAGCATTCCTTCGGGGACTTCGGCGCGGTGCCACTAAACTGAGAGGCGCTAAGGCCGAACTAGAACCCCGGCCTCTAGAACGGCCTACGCTCTGCATCGCCCTGCGCTTGACACCTGCCGAGGAAAGAACTGCGACGGCCCGTGCCCGACCAGGAGTGGAGTGGAGGGCTGGCTGATTTATGACTAATTCTATTCAATTCCTCTGACGGATCGAGGGTGCCCCACAAGAGGCGTCTCGGAGCCGACCTGGAAAACCTGTTCCATCGGGCGTTTCCCATGAGCAAGTTCCGAGCCCCACGGTGTGGTTCTAGAATTAGAAGCTGCTGGACCTACTGCCGCGCCGACCAGAAACGTGTTGTGCACCGCACGCAAGGACGCACGGGCCCGCGTCCCCGTGCTGAGAATTGTGCATTTATTTATGGATGCAGCTTTGTGGATGCTGTGACCAACAGACACACACGTCTTGGGCGACCTTGGGCCACCTCTTGGGCCACCCGCCAGGGACGCTGAGGCCGAGTGGTTGATACATAAACATTGGCGCGCCAGTTGCCGTGGACCTAATGGACCCTGATCCAACTGCATCCGTCTCCTGTCTTCCACCGGACACCAGACGAAGTGTTTGCGAATGGCGGACCGCAAACAACCAGCCGGTCCCTCGCGAAGGGCGTCGAAATATGCTGCGGTGCAAACGGAACCACACTGCCAACGAAACGGAACCACATTTATAGCTCAATCGAGCGTGAAAACCTGCAGCTGGAGCCGGTGGAGAGGTTAGTGGGGCTGGTGCTGAGGGAGCGGGGAGTGAGATAAACAAATGGAAAACGCACCGGCGGCCGCGCTTGTGGCGCAACCTTCGCGCAACAATCGCGCGCAAGGAATGAAGCCGTTGCATGTCGTTAAACGCGTTGCAGTGCGCGGCTGCATAACGATTGGCGCTCAAATTTACATCGCTACTGTGGGGCCTACGCCTCATGAAATTGCAGGTGGGTTGGTTTGACCGCAGCGAGCGTTGGTGGAAAGCCGATAGATAGCGCGCGCGGATCGAAGCCCCCAAGGTATTGATTGGCACAAAAGAAATTCAATTCGCCGGGTACATTTTGGTAACCTTTTCGGTAGGTTGTTTTAAGGTCGGTCTGGTCTGGTCCCGGGGCTGGACTCAAAAGCTACTCAACCGCGTTAAGGATCGATCGGAACGCTTTCTGCAATTGCCTCACAACCAATCGATATGCGCGAATAACCAATTGATTAGCCAACAGTGCCGTCAGTTAGACTCTATTCGAAACATCAACTTCAAAGCGCAGCTCTTGGCGATCTATTGATCCATCGAGCCTTTTGCTGTCGGATTCGGAGGCTCTTAGGTGGCGCAAAATTCCTTCCCGGAACGGAAGATCCATCATAGGCACGTGACGGAACACGACCCGACATCCCGTGAACATCCTTGGTTCGGAAGGGTGGCATCTCGGAAATGGAAATCGATGTCTTCGGACGATGACGGACCGAACTCACGTTCCGGGGGCACCCCGTAAGGTGATGTCATCGGAGGACGGCGGAGGCCACGGCCACGGCACTCATAATTTGACTCAATAATCAGCCAAAAGGGTGTCCATTAGGTGTTGGGGAGGTGTCCACTTGAAGCAGGTTGGTTGTGATCCATCATCGTGCGTTGGGCTTTCGTGCCCGGAGCTGTCCGATGTGTGGCCGCCGGTCGATTGGAATGTCTTGCACTGGACTCGTTTCTTAATCCTTCCGACCACGTTTGTGGGACGTTGGGGGGAGTCCCCCCCAGATATTATGTGGCCCTGATGCGGCGGCCCTTGGCATTACGCTTAGTTCCGCTCGGCGTCTCGAGATGATGAAGATTGATGTCGATAATGCAGATTATTGAGTCCCGGAAAGAGAAAAGTGGTCGCACCGAAACCGGAATGTGAGCCACCGGTGGTGGAGCAGAAAATTGAGTCGCCACCGGGTGGCGGATGGAGTGCCAGGGTTTCCGCCTGGTGCAGGCGAAGATGAGGCTCCACGAAGTGGACAGCAAAAATGGGTTGGCCAGCCGATCGGACGTTACGAAACACGCTTCCGTCCTTCGCTTTCCGTCGGGTTTCGCTTTCGTTGGTGTCGCGCCGGGCGGCGGAATGTGAGTCGGGTCGCCGCTGTGACGACTTCCGTCCTTGCATTACTGACTCACTGACGCCGCGGCCCATCACGGCGGTCGATCCGATCCGGCTCAGTTGGCGAGTCTCGAGGGGGCTCGATTGGACCACTTTTCCGTGCGCTTTATGTCATCTAATTGTGTCATATTGCGGTTGCAGTTCCCGCTTCCCGCTTTGGCCATCGGTTCCATCTTGAGGAAGCAACCTGAGACGTCTCGGCCGAGTTAACCAGGGAAAAAGGCCGGAGTTAAGTTAAATTAAATCACCTATCGAATGTATTTTTTACAAATACGGTCCAGTACGTTCTTCTAAGATAGAAAAGAAACTCGGGACGCAGCGCATTGATTCACTTGTTTGTACTTTACTTTGTTCTTTATTTACCAGCCCAAAGTGGTCCTAAAAGGAAGGTCGCTGAAGCCCACAATTTCCTTGTCTCACGAGTCCTTCGCTCAACAGGTAGATCGGTAGCCAAATAGGGAGTCCACAGAATGCTCTTAGAACCGATCCTACGAGTAGGGCGTCTGAAGAGGGCCACAGTCGGACTGCCAATAAACAGTTACACCGCTTCAATCAAGTACCTTCCACCGAATGAGGTGCTTAAGCGACCAAGGCGCAGGTTTTTGTTGCTTTTTGTGTGCCGGCCCTAGCCGGCACCTGCACGATGCCGATTGATTGTTTCAGACCAGACCTCCCCAAACAATTGCCAACAAAAAACATTGCCGACTCGACCCATTGAAAAAAGTGCAACTCTCCGAACCGATCATTATCGATCTGTTTGCACATTGCACCCTTGAACAGATCGCCACGATCGTGAGTCTCGACGACGATCTTCCGGCCCGCGACTTCGTTGCATAAGCGAACCGAAAAAAACGCTACGTCGCATAACTCCACGAGACATGACCAAACGAAACCAAAATCGGAACTGCCGGTTGTCGGTTGCCGGTTGTCTGGTCTGGTCAATTAAGTCACAAAACAACCCAGTGTGAGTGTGTGTCATAAAAGCGGTAACAAAGCGGTCTGCTCGTCCACCGAAACGGAGCCAATCGGATCGGATTGGCCACCGGTGGACCACCGGGGGGCCTCCGAAGCAGCCTTATTACCGGCCACCGTATGGTCGTCGCCTGAGAATGGCATAGTGGCCCACCGGACACCAAAAAAAGACAGGGAAAACACTGCACCAACGGAACGGAAGCGGCTGAAAATTGAACGCCACACGCGACGACGATGCGGTTCCTTCTCCCAATGTCGATGAAATGTTGTACAGGACTGTCCTCAAAGACGCTAATTAGATCAAATCGATACCTTTCTTAGCCAACCGATCTATTCGAACGAAACTGATTCCGCTGAATGCAAACACAAACAGCTTCTGTCAGTCCTCCAAACATCCCGCAAAGCTACAACAAACACACAAATGCACCGTTTCGCCGTATGCTAGCGAGCCGGCAAAAAACAACAACTTTACACAACCGGAGAAGCCGTCGAGCGATGCCCGAGTTCCCGAGTTCGTAACCGCGTCTTCGCAGCGAACGAAATTGGATGAGAAAAAGTACAAAATCGTTGTGATTATTACACAACGACGAGCCGGGGCCTAACGACCAATTGATTCGCTTCGCTCCACTTCCAGCTGCCACGCGATAGAGCTTTGGCTCGTTCCCAGGGCACCAGTGCTGTGTGTTTGTGGGACTTTCATGCTCCGTTCCGGAACCGGCGGAGTTCCTCGTTTACTGAGCTCGTGCTCGTGGATGCTGCCTGATAAGGCGATCTTTTGGTGCGGTGAGTGGCGACCTGTTAATTGTTTCCGAAGGACTTTTGATAACGGAGATTTTTGGCAACATGCCCCAACGCTCAAGCGCTTAATTTTCATACCTATTTTTTTTTATTCAATCTCGATCGCTGGTCGATAAAACACCCTAAACCGCCACTTAGTGAGTGAACCGTTGTTGACTCATCTGCCTCACCTGTCACGCGAATTAAATTTATTTGTTTGTCGTTTCGCTATCGGGCGTTTAAGTCTTTCTTGTTTCTGCCCCGCGATACGATAAGGATCGAACGAGAGAGAGAGAGAGAGACGGGGGCTGTTTCTGCGCATAGACCGTGCCTCAGTTTCTGCAGCGCAAAAAGCAGGTGCTCGTGATTCGGTGTGGCCGGCCCAAAAACCGGCGGTCTTTAAGGCAGCAATTTGACTAGGCCGTCTCCAGTGTTGCTAATAAATCTTATCGCATCACACACAACAAAAAAATGGGCCTTCCGAGAAGCCAATAAATATTAAAAGAACAGTTGCGACAACTCCGCTCAAGAATCTGCATCTGGCCGACCTACGTGACCATTCCCCAATCCCCATCGACGGGAATCCGAGCGATCGACTTCCGCGTGTGTGCATTAGGCGGTTCCGTGCGCCGTGGAAGATTGACACCACGATACCCGGGCTGGGGGTTGGGCCGAAGGCCACGGTGGCCATTAAATGATCGCACTATTGAGGAGGTGCCCACAACAGCCTCACCGAGTGCCATCAATCGCCGTCAACGAACGTGCGTGGAGATTTGGGGTGATTCATTAACAAAAATTCAAGCCAAAATCTATCAACCGCCGCGAGGAGGCGAAGCAAAAAAAACGGCCACCCAAATTTGCATAAGTGGAATCCCAAATGATCTACTGATTTTGGGGCCTCAAACGTACGTGGAGTCCCTTGGCCGGAGGTTTTTTTGTCCACACAACACCCTCAAGGTCCCCGAGCGAAGGGCGAATCTCCTCCTGCGGCACCTCGAACGCGAGACAAGCGCGATCAAAACATGTAATTTATGCCCTTTTGCCCACCCAACCCGACACTGGGAGGTTCTTATGCTGAAGCACATAATACGCTTTGCCCTACAATCCTCGCTCGGTGCCCGAAAGCCCGAAACGCATAAATCTTCGCATTTCAACGCGACCCGATGGGGATTCCGATGATCAATAGTCATCGAACGAATGAGTAAAACAATGGAACCCAACCCAACCGTCGACGTGTGACGCCATTAGAACGCCCCTCGGCGCGCTGGAACGTAGATTAACGGCGATAAATCTCCGGCAGCTTCGGGGGCACACCACGGACACCGAAAGGACTCGGCCCCTCCTTTCGGGTAGACCTTCTGGTGTTCCGTTCCGATTGCTAATTATTATTTTAAAGCCTATCGGCCCGGTGGACGGTGCCTCAGGACATGATTAGGATCGTTTCTCGGGTGTGCTAGGTTAGGTCACCGATCCAGCCTCGGTGTGGCCATTTAGCGAAAGGCTGTTAAATCGATTCGACGCGGCACTCTCGGTCGAGCCGGGCTCGGAATTAATCCGCTCGCGCGGCCGCCCGGAATGTGTGTCAACACTTGTACTCGTTAAGCGATTTACGAGCGGCGCATGACGCAGGACGAACAATCTCTTAGGCGGTAATGGACGTTCGACATCGCCAAGGGAACATGTTCTACCGGCCCCCCGCACCGCCCCGGGTCACTTTATCACACCGGCCGGACGGGCGGCGATCATTTAAGGTCTTAACACCTGGGAGCCAGAACAAGCCGTTTTGTTCTTGCTCTTCGCTTGAACCATGTTTTGGAATCGGCCCACGGCTGCGGGAACTCTGCGGAATCGAGCCGTGGACCAAGCTGCACATTTCAAAGGCCATCCAGAAGCCACCCAGAGCCGCATGTTGATTAAACACACTTACCAAGTGCAGCGCCAGCCGGTTGTATTTATTTACCGTTTTTAGCGCCCATTTCTGCGAAGTCAAGTGCAGCTGACTAAGCGGCCACCGGGGCCGAACCTCCCCGGGGGGGCAGAGCAATTTAGAGCACGTTTCAAGATCGACGCGGAGGTGAGTTGAATTATTTAAATTATAAATTAAATCAAACTCCCCGGATCCCCGGATTGCGCGTGGTCGGTGAACGGTGGTCGGGTCGCTGTCTGTCCGCGCCAAACTGTCAAACAAACGGCCGAGGCTGAGGCTGTGGCTAAGGGGGCTTTTGCATCTCGCGTACATCAACACGCCACGCGGCCAGCCGGTGGCCAGCGATCGGCGGCGTGTGAAAACCCCATTCCGGTCCGGGTGATATTTAGAGCAGCGCCAAGTGGCGACCTTCAAACTAATTACACATGAGTATGCTACCGTGCGCCGCAGAGTGCTACTTGAGGTGCTGGCCCCCGCCGGGAGCGAAGGGTGTGCAATCGATCTGTTTGGCGTTGTGTCCGTCACCACCGGCAGTTGGTAACCGTCGGATCCGTCATCCATCAGGCCAGGCATCACCAAGAACCGGCCCCGACCCGGGGCTACCTACTGACGAAATCCGGCTAATTACTATGCACATCGGATCGGGTGTCGGAGGTTGGGAAATTATGGGGCCGACCGAAAAGGACGGAAGCTGGCCTTGCATTGAAGATTTTGGAAGTTGCTTCAGATGTGTTGGGCTCCGGACAATGGCTCCGGCTTCAATCCGGAGCCCAACCCAATTCCGATTTCAACACCCCTGGCTCGTGGCTTACCTCGTCGTGGATCTCCTCGTAGACCAGCCCTTGCGTCGAGTTGGGATCGGACCGTACGTTCCACATCCGCAGCGAGTGCGGCGGCCCGCTCCGCAGCAACCCTTCCGTCTTCCGGAGCGTCAGGTTAACGTTCTCGCCGAACGCCTCGAACGACACCCGGTGCTCGTCGATGTCCGCTATGCTGGGCTGCTCCGCTGGCTCCAGAGCAGCGTCCACGATCGGGCCGGCCTCCAGTGGAACCGGACCGGCATCTTCCCGAGTGCGCACCGACGATTTGAACGGTCCCGGTCGCTTCGCGGTCAGTTCGCTCGCCTTCTCGCTGAAACGCACCTTGCTGAGGTCCTTTTTGACGTGCTGGTGGTGGTCCTCCGGCACCGCGCCGAGACCGTTTGGCGATGAGGACACGCCCGTTGCGGTGCCAGCATCGATGCTACGTTTCCGCCGGACGCTCGCCAGCGACGGTTGGTTTGTGTGGTGCGTCAACTTGACAAGCTCGTAATGTGGCACCAGCTCGACGTGATCGACGTGAAATACTTCCTGCAGCTGGGCAGTGGACATGTGGCGGTGGATCTGTAAAAGAGCGAGTAGCATTCGATTAGAACTCGTTTCATTTGGCCTTGGGGGCATCCCCTAGATGAACTGAAATGAAGTACACGAATAGTGGCGAACTGTCAAAAAGGTTGTTTCGGAGAGTTTTCGAACTAATTACGAATCGCGCACAATCAAGAACGACTTCGACTACATCCCCGGGCCACGAAGGTCAACCAGGGGTTGGGTATGGAAACTAGCTCAGGACTGACGTGGACATTTCTATACAATTCTCCCGGCGGCCCAATCGGTATCGCGACCCGAAAGGTTGCGCGGCCATTTGAATTCCTTCGCCCCTTCGCCATTTACACGCTGATTTGTTGTCCAGTTGTCTCTACCACTTTCAAGCCTTGTCATTCGGCTGGCCAAGCATGTACTCATAGGAGAATAAATTATGTCTCTCGCAGCCCCCAACGCGTGACAACGCGGATCCAGTTCGGGTTTTGTCCGACACCCGATTAGGAGACAAGATCTTAAAATATCTGCCCGCGTGCGTCCCGCGCGTCAAGCGCGCCGCCGATCGGACCGTGTTAATGGACCATTTGCTTGCCGATTCAAATGATTCCCGCCTCACTCACTTGCCCGCGGCCTGGGGTTGGAATGCAAGGGGAGCACGTCGACGGGGTACGCGGTATATCTCGCAACGTGTCCCGCACCCGATATGAGGCTCCGGCTCCCCGCTTCGACACCGATTAGTTAGGCTCTGTGTTAGGCAATTGTCTCACGGTGGTGTTCGTGCTCTCCCGGGCCGACCTTGCTCTGCTATCAACCCCCGGAGCCCCCAGAGACGCATGTTTGCACGCAACGGCGGATCACCCGGTTCGATAAGCCCCCGGACGGAGCTCCGAGGTTTTCGGTGAACAGGTTCACCGTAAACAATCTCTTTACTGGCCGTCGTTGGCCGTAAATTCTGGCTAATGTTTTCCGAATTCCGAAAGATTGCTAATTTCAACATTCAAAAACGTGGCTTCCAAAAGGATAGCAATCATAGCGCGCCGCAATTCAAGTTCTCCACACAGTTCGCCGGACTCGAGATCGGAGCACGTACTTTTGTACCGAAAACCGTATTCCACCTACTCCAAAACGGGGCCGGTTCCGGTATCACCTGTTTTCAGACACACGACAGGCTCGCGATTTCTTATCAACACTCCCTGTGCATAGCCTTCAGCCTGGTTGAGTTTCCTCTTCGCGCACTTCTCGCGCTTCAAGCGGTAGCTAATGGCAAGTGACGTGTCGAGCTGCTGTTTTACGATGCAAATTCGCAAACACTTGACTGGCTGACTGGCTGGCTGGCTGGCTGGGTGTGGAACGAAAAACCGCGCCAAACAACGTCAAACATTGCATCTCCCTCCTCGAAGCCTAGGAGCGCCCAGCCCATCGCGGAGAGGCCGGGTGCGCGCGCGCGCATCGGGGTCAATTATCGTGTCGACTGACGAGGTTTGCATAATACAAACACTCGCTCGGGAGCGAGAAATACGCGATCTAATGCGCTTATAACGCGTAGGCAAGGAAATCAGTTCACGTGCCATCGCACAAGCCGTCGGAACGGCTGAGGCTGAAACAAACGACTTCAATCACGGCCGATCACAAGCGACGAACCCGTTCCGGAGTGACTGCAGAACACAGATGGCGATTCGCGTGTTGTGATTCATTCTTGAATTCCGCAGCTAACAGATGCTAATGAATTGACTTCTGGCCTGTTTTTCACCATGGACAACACTGTGTCGTTAGGTGAAACGGGTCTGTAGCGAGAAGAAGTAACACATTCAATGCTTGTGTTAATGCTGTTTATTACAACCTGGGTCATGGCACTGACATAACACCGAAAACACAATTTCTTCGCTATCGACTTATAATTGGCCGCCATCTAGAGTAAGGACAATCGGAATGCCGCGCGCCACAGTGTTAAAGATACAAATATTCTCACCCAAGATGGGAACGCGTCGCGTCATGCTTGTTGTCGCTGACCCGTTTGTGCCACTGCCAGTGATTTACGCGTATCCTCGAAAAGGACGCATAATCGCACCGAGCCAGCCCGCCACGCCATCCGGCGTCATCATTATGCGTCTCGTGTGCGCGTGATCGCGCTACAAAACAGGAGTTCATTAAATGTTGCCACTAAGGCAACCGAAGGTGTAAGGCCCGCGTCGAACGTGTTTCGGAACCGGTGCCGTAACGTGGCGAACACTCTCGGGCTTGAGATTTGCGTTTCACGCCATTGGAAGCTGCAGCGTGCACTTTTATTGTAAACGTTCATTCAATTTGCAACAAAGTGATCAACGATCAAGGTTGCTGCTTTGTATAAAAGAGTGTTTGGGTTTTAATTTTATTGCAAAAAGTGTCACTGCTTCGTCCTTCACATTCAGGCCACCCTTTATTTGCGGTTATTTTTGGACGCGGACGCGCATCTTAAGGAACCAGCTCGTGAAACAAGTTTTTATTGAACAACTACCGAAACGGCGACAAACAATTGATCCCGTTTTTTATGGAGAGCATCGATTCGCAAACTCCTTCGCCCAGGCCGACCAGTCGAAGTTCGATCGACACCCTGGCACTCTAACCTAGACCCAGACCCAACCCCTACGCTGGGAGGCGCCACCGGGTTGGGTAGACGTCCTTGATGTCCGATCGCCGGTGAATTTGTTGAAATCCTTCGGCTGCGCCCAAGTTTGGCGCCTTCTTATTAGCTCGTACTTGCTCGTTATTGCTTTACTTGTTGGCGTCGGCGATCCACAAGTTGAATGCTATTCGAAAACAAATCGAACCGTCCGCGTCCGCTCAATCTTCGTGCTCAAACGTCCTGCTGTCTGCCTCGACCGCCGCCGCGTCTGCCTGTCTGTCTACGAAACAGATGCTAATAGGGTTCGAAATTTGGTTTTATTATGACGCTAATGGTCGCTCCCCGATAATAGTCGCCGGCCACACAGAGTGTCACGCGCAGTGTCGTGACCAACCCGCTGCACACGCCGCCCGGTGACGTAAAAACTTCCGCCATCGGTGCGTGAAGGCGCGAGGAAGAGGTAATTAATTACTCAGACTCAGACATAATAGTACGTTCCGGGCCGGGCCGATGGGCGAGCCGATATCGAATGCGCCTCCTCGAGCCCGACGAATGAAGCCATTTCGATCCGCAGCTAACACGTGATAGATGGCCGGCCGCTGGCTGACGTCTTACTCGGACGGCCTCGCGCAGTAGATAAGACCGAGCCGGCCGAGCGCGTAGAGGTGCCAAGGTTTTTGGAGGCTCTTTAGTCGACGACAACGACGACTTCCATTCGGGGTCCGGACACACGCGCCGGAACACGGAGGATAATTATGGGCAAACGGGAAACCAATAATCGAGAGTCAACCGATCGGAGCGGATTACTCAATCCGCGAGGGGCGCGATTCCGGTCCGGAATTCGGAAAAGGAAAGAACCGTGGCGGGCGGGTGGCCATGCCACGCCACACGTAATTACACGGCCCTGCGATGTCATTGCGTTCGGCGATCGTGTAGCACGATGCAGCGACGGCGGAGGTGAGGTATTTATCGTCGAAATAGAACCATAAATTTGTACCGTTACGAGATGATTGCCGCCGTGACCACTGTCATTACGCCCCGTGTGCAAGAGGCTGGCCGGTGGGCGAGGTGGTGTAAAAGGCCACCGGTGCCGGAGGTTGAATAAAATGTGTCATGAGAAATCATTGAGCCTGCCTGCCGGGTTGATTGAAAAGCATTTTTCGTTGACGGTTATACTTGTTGATTAATTTGTTTAACGTAAAGCGCACGGACTTCCAAGTGACTTCCATGGGCGAATGCGGCCTATTTTCGCAAAAATAAATTTATAGTAATAATATTATTGCTTCGTGTGGCCTTATTCTCCCTTCCTACCGCGCCGCTAAGGTACATTGGAAAGCACGTAATTGAGGAAAAAGGTGTATTTACTTGCACTTTCGGCAAGGTTCGGCGTTATTAGGTCACCGCCAGAAGCGTGGCAAAAAGCGGGCGAAATAAATTGCCGCCCAGCTCCTGTGGCGCGTTCCATTATGTAAGGCTCCATTTGTAGGCCGGTTAAGTTAACGATGCGATGCGGTTGAGCGAATCGTCATCGGCGAAGCGTTTAATCAGCCTCTTTCATGCCCATTTTTGTTGTTTCTCTACCAAACGCGGCTCTGGGGGCTTTTCTCCAATCGGAGAGATTTACGGAATGGAATAAGAGTTGAAGAAATGCAGACTAAAACGAGTAAATCCATAAATCGGAGAGGCAAAACAATCTTTTTTTAATAAAACAAAAACAGTACCGATAAAGACACTTTCTTTACTGCATTGATACAACCATATTTTCAAGCGAATGATTGTCACGCACTTTACGTAGAAAGCTACGATTTAACCTCTTTTGGTAATTCCAAATAAGGAAAAGAATCAGTAAGGTGAAGCAAACTTGTAATCCAATGTGGTTTAAAGAGGCTTAACAGATTCAGTGCAAAAGTTCAACATTTTATTTAGATCAATAAGTCGAACTTTGGACCATGATTTCTGATTCGGTAGATCTCGGGTCAAACTATCGTAATGACGTAACTCAAGACGAATTTTCTGTAGAGAGACTGCATTGAAGGAGCAACATTTGGGAAATACCCAAACTGATATTGGCACTTCGAGGAACACGTTTTGTCTTTCGGAGTGTTTTAAATGTCAAAGGTAAAATTGAATTACAACCATTTTGCTCAAATTATCGTCAGAATTGTCCTACAACTTGTCGCAGTTGCTGGAAAAGGTAGTGTTTACTGGCAACATTGTTGACAATTCATCGACATTAAGCATAGAAAATATGGAACCCTTTGACAGTGATGGGACGACCGGCCGTAACCGAGCGAGAACGATAGACTTCTTCATTAGCAACAACGATCAGTATTTATCACTCAGAGTAAACTACAATTAATCACCGACGGTCTGATCTTTCGGCACAGTTAGACTTTAATCATCGGATCCAATTTCATTCTTCCTAGTAGCAGCAGCACAAGCAGCAACCTGCCAACAAAGGTTTGGGTTGAAAAATCCGCTTGCCTATTCTAACTCTGGCTCCAGCATACAATACTTTAACGGGACGATGACGAAGCTGGACATCATCGTGGGGCCCGTTGATGATAAAAATTCATCGCTGACATTTGATCTTTTTCCGATCTGCTCGTCCGGTTGGCTGGCTGGACAGAGGCTGTGTGTTTAGCCGACCGCCTGAGTGCACCGGTACCGGCGGGACCTGTAGCTCTAGCCGCGGGACGGCGGGCCCCTTCGTAACATAATACATAAACGCTCGGTGACAATTATCATAAAATTTAGCGTCAGAAACGCTGATCGTTCGCTGGAGAGTGGAGTGGACGTACGATTCTTTTTTTCCCTCCTGCCTTAAGCCCGTTCAAGCTGCCGGAGGTTGGCACCGTTCGCATCCGGTATTGCTCCGGTGCTGGGTAATTAAACGTTATTCTGCGGAGCAAGTGAGGTGAGCGCAATAAAGCGCAAGTGTACCCCTCCGTGTGAGAGAGTTTTGCGGTCTTCGACGTTTCAACGCCATCAACTTTCCATGCAAATTCTCTTTCGGGTGGAAAACCCTGCGTTGCGAGCGGATGTGAAAGGAAACGCTGCCACTGACGCCACCGCCGCACAGTCGGCAAAACCTGTTCCGGAGACGGAAATGGGTAGTGTACGGCCACAAAAAGGCCGAGTCAGTCGGCCGACTGACAGGGGGGGCCGACGTGTACGAATTGAAACAAAAACCACTCTACCACCTGCCGCCCGTCAGGGACGTGGAAAACTCGTGCGTGAAGAAAAGCTGAATTCACATGCTGGCCTCGGGCTCGGTGCGCTAGTATTTGTGCGCTAACTGAAACCTTCAAAATGCAGTCGCCGTCGCAACAATGCGGCGTTGCGCAATTTGTTACACTTCTCAAAGCACACACTTCCCACTGCACTCCGCGCCGAGGTCTGTGACGAAGGTTCAGCCTTTTCTGTGGTTTTAATGCTTCTCATGCTGGGTCACGTTCTTGCAAAAATCGCACACACAGACACCCGTTTCGAGAAACAGGAAAAACGGTCGCCCGTCGTGCGCCGGCTAAGAACTGTGTCGTCCACGCGCCAAACACGATTCGGGCCTTTTTGGGGGGCTTTCTTAGGCTTTGGGTTCTGTGTATCAACCGGCCGGGTATGTGGAACGGCACGTACACGTGCCCGGGATGTGGATAGTGTAACTGTGTCGCCAATAAGCAGAAGTAGAGGGGTTCCAGGGATCCAGCCGTTCCGCACTATACTTACATCTGGCGTCGCTGCACTGTAGGTACACAGTAACGTCCATGACGCTGCAAGGTAGAGCCCGAGCCGCATCATTTTGTGGCTCGGATCGGCAATCTGCAACGGGAGAGGGAAAAAAAGGGCTTCGTTATTACGGTCAAATACATAAATTAATCACAAATGCGCCTATTTCGATTAATGAGATTCTTTTTCCGTTGTTCCTTAACAATTTCTGAACCGATAGGTCTCTTAAATTTTAGCTTAAATACAATATAACAAACTAATAAGATAATTTTGCGTCGTTACAACGTTTGAATAATTCACCAATATGCGTCCGGTTCTATTGGCAAAATAATTGCTCCGAACAGAGACGACGCAAAATTTGAACAGAAACAACGAAGTCACCTTCGGCGATCTGCGCTACTCTCGGAGATGTTTTTGCAGCCCCAAAATTACTTATTGTGTTTGGGAAAATTCCCACAACATAAACCATGTCAAACAAATTAAAAATTCAATTCTACAAAACCGCCTTCAAAAGAAGACCGGGAACAGCGCCCTGCTGGTTCCGAACGATTTCTTCCCAACGCGGAACAGGTTTTCGGCGATCATGTGTTTTTCGGTCAAAAAGTTCTACCCCTCTAGAACCCATTGACAGCTCGCCAGGCAGCCCAGTTGTTGTTTGGCAGTCATTATAATGTCGCCACAGCCGGACCACCTGAACGCTGGCCTAGCCGAGACCGAGGGTGAGTCACCCACAAGGGTCCACTTTCTGTCGAGATACCTACGGGTGGTTCTATTATTAGAATATCGCTATGCTAAAGAACCGGTCGTTGGGCCAGTCGGACTAGGCGAATCGGTGGCCATCCGGAGAAATTCGGCAAAACCCTTCACCAGTCCGGGTGGAAGAGAAGATCATCGCTCTAGATCAGATCATCAGGCGAGCAACTGATCAACTCATTAACAAGAGGATATCCAGCAGTTCAGCAATTTGGACTCGAGAATTGTGGCAAAACCCCTCCAGAAAGAGAAAAAAAGACCCATAAAGTGTTGCATATTCATTCACACCGACCGTTCGAATCGAGGAATCGGTGAAATGGCAGCAACACTCCTCCCGTACACTTTGGACCCACGGGACCCACGCGGTTGAAAGCAGCATTGCGAATTCGATGCTTCAATGCTGGCCAAGAAACTTGTTTTCGGATGATCCTCTTACAGCAGCAAAACGGGCGTCTGCAAAGTGTCGTGCGACTTTTCGTGTCGTGGGCCCGGTGTTTTCGGCGGGGCTCTCGATTTCGATCGCTTCGGACCGCGGTGGTGAACGGATCCCGGACTTCTTTGCCACTTAATTTCATTCATTTCATTTCTGGCTCCAGCACCTGGGATCACTGGGGAACACCGGAACAGGTTTCACAAGTTTCGGTCCACCGCGGGACAAGGAAGCTGCTTAGTTGCCGTGCCTCGTCGCCGCGAAAGCCATTCAACCGCAGCACCGCGCCTGGAGGTCTCCCGCAGAGTGTCGGTGTTCGGTGTGGGGTCAGAAGTTATGATATTTCAAGGGACAATTGACAGTGGCCGGTGCACAGGCTCCGAAACCGAGAATCCCAGAAGAGGCAATCCAGAAGAAGGTTGAAAAGTTCAAACTGCAGCCCGTAGCTTAGCCTCAATTATCGGCCAGAACGGAACGGTCGAATATTAGGAAAAAAGGCCGGATCTTTATGGCTCAGCAGCATTCGGTTCGGAACATCCAGGAATGGAGTTTATTACATTACAATCAACCTCTCTTAAATCATTTTACACAAACACCCCGAGGCGGCCCCATAAACAGCGGCCCGACGTGACCCGAACTGACCGAGTTGTAACACCCGTTGACAGGCGGTAAAAGCGTCCCTAATTGCCCCTGTTATCGATGGCAACGTAAAACGATGTTTTGTCGAAACAACGACACCTCTCATTACGACCATCATTACGGGCCTCGATTACTCGAGGTAGGCAACATTCTGACACTACCTGTCCCCGGTGTAAAGCAACCAAAACAGAAAAAAACCGAGTCGCCTGCAACCTGGTACACAGTGCGGCGTAAGGCATACGTGAATTCTCGAACCGTTGCGTGCCGATTGGGTCCGCCGTCCCCAGTGTCCGCGTGTCGGCAAACATCCTAATTATGTACGGCGGCCTGATTTGCATTCGGCCAGTCCCGTGTTGTCTGCGGGTCGGTCAACTAAACGGGAACATAAATTCGCCGGTGACTTTTAATTAAGCGACGCTTCTGCGTCCGCCGGAGCTGGGATCCCAATGGTGCGTCAGAGAAAAGAATTCTTGAACCGAGTGGGTCCGAGTGTTTCACGCATTTAATTAATGGTCGGTGATTTAACGACACATCTCACCGCGGTTTGTGAGCTTCAGTTGTTGACCAGAAGGCACTCCCATTGGCCAGTGATTTATCGCGATCGCCGCACTCGGGTCGATAGTTGTCGTGGATCTGCTCCTAGTAGCTAGAAGGTGGTTAAGATCACCGATCATCGTCGATCGCAACGCTCTCGCCCTGGACATCAAACGCCCAGCATTACTTTCCCTTTCCCGGGGGCTAACTATGCTTTGTGAGTGAACGCAGTGACGGTTGACAGAAAGCCTGGGGTTGCTCTAGTTTATTGATTCGGATTCTTCGGAACGTCGTCTCTTTAAGTCGTTGTTTTATCTCCATCGTTTTTTTCTCCTTTCGACCAACAAACAACTGTCGCGGTTGTGGACGCGGATACCCGTCACCCGGCTGCTTCATTCTTTGCGCTGACACGTACCCTCAGCTCTCGGAAAGGAAGAACCTTGACTGGCCCCTGGGCTAGCGCGGTGGGTCCGACTCCGACAGACACGATCGCGGAAGGGAAACCGTGTGCTCACGAACCCGATTCCCCACGATGCCCGGCACCCACCGTGGTAATGGTGCCGTTACGTCAGTCGACCCAGGTGAGTAATTGCCGTAGAATTTCCCTTTCGTTCGAATGCGGTCCACTACCAAAGGGCTCTAATTACGTGGCTGTTAGGCAGTTGGAATTGCTTTTTGTTTGACACTTCCACGAAGGGTTATTTAAAAGATGAACCCCTAGAAACAAGTGTTACCGAGAATAAACGGTGACCGCTTCAGTGAAGGAGGAAAAAACAGGAAAGAATGAATATCTAACCAGAAAGGCCGAGAGGCCCCAGGTGGGGTTCTGATAAGGCGGTTCAACCACGACCAAATGGGGGGGCCAAAAAAATGTAACGCTCCTCACGTTCGTAAGCGCACCCCGCGAAGCCATCGGCCTCAGGTCCCGGGGCCTCCGTGACGGGCGTGACGAAGAGGATAAGAAGATTTGTTAAACTAAGAAGTGAATTATGGTTTATGACTTCTTTTGGTGTTGGCGACTCGCGTCACCATCCGGTCCTCCGGTATCAGGTTTTACGATCCGGACTGTAGGGAGCGACAAAAAAGCAATCATTCTTAGGTCCTTCTTGGGCGTGGCGCTTTAGCGGTCGGCCCCCAAAAAGTGCCCACGGGCCCAAATATTAGCGCGAACCACTTGCCCGAACACCTGTACCCCCCTGTACCGGCGGGTGAAGACCCGGGCAGCAAGCGACGAACCCCGGACGGTGGCCTCCAAAACCGCCCCGGGCGGGTGGTACCAAATTTACTACCGGATCCGATCCGAAATCGTAAAGTTGTTCTAGTTTTTATTACACCACTGTTTTACATACGATACATATTCGATCGGAACGAGCACCGATCGGGCGCACGATCGAGACGAATGGACCCGCGAAAACACGATGTTGACGTTTCAATTGAAATACATTTCCTAACCGGCGCCCCGGTCCGTGTTGGCGCCGATTCCGAGCTTGAATCGGCGCATTATATAAATCAAACAAATTTCGGACTGAACCCTGAGCCTCAGGAATGTCCCCGAAATGGTAGTTAACAAACTACGCTCCCCGCGTATAGTGGTTGCGACATGCGCGGCTCCAGCGATCGGTACTATACAACGCTGCGACTGCAACAGAAGCCGCACCGCCGCATGTTTTGGGGCCGATCGAATTTCCCTATGGCCGCTCGCCAACAAAGTGGTGTTCGATTGCCAATATTCCAATCCATTCGCTATCGCGGACGAGTCAAAACGGACGAGACACGCGGAGCCGCTATCAGCGCGCCGGCTGACCCGCTTCTCGCCGGTCTGCCGGTGGCCGCCGCCGATCACCACGGGAGGGCCACCGCGACTAATAGGAAATTAGGTTAGACAAAATTTATTAACCAACACCAGACCGAAACATCGCAACACGCGGTGGCTTTCCACACGGTAGCCACACGGTCGGGTTCGCGGGTCTCGGGGGTCTCGGGGTGTGGTGCAATAGAAAGGCCGCGGCGCCGGCCTGGTCCGGGTTAGTTGTCTGGGGTCCGGGCGCGACAACTTTTCGACTTACGCAATCCACACGATCGATATTCGATTCACCCGGTGCAAAGTAGAAGAATTTGGATTTGGCCAAACGGAGATATCAGGGCGACGGCCATCGATTGTGGCCACCGCCAACTCCGGGTTGTCCGGAATTGCCAGTAATGTCTTTTTAATATGTCACGCAAATCTCCGTTCGCAAATCTTGGGGACTGGGTTTTTGGGTTACGGATCCCATGAATTGTGTGTCAAATGTGTGTTTGCCGATCACTGACTAGCTGGACATTCGCATATTTCATCACCCAGCATCACGATCACCGATCCTGGACCGTTCGGAATCGCCCGAATGGTTGTCCTCGCAGTGATCGTGTTTTGGGTGATGTTGCAATTATTTGGGGTGATCGTCCGATTGTGACATTTGAAGCCAGGATCTAGCTATGATTTCACCTTCACACGCTACATCTAAAGTAGGCCTAGAGGCCCTGAGGCCTAGAGGCCCTGGAATGCGTTAGAAACGGGGACTTAACAACGTTTTTGGTCACATTCTAAAGGCAAACGATTATCGACTAGTTTCACCCATTCCAGACGCATAATGATAGGGTTTGTTATTTTTGGTCCAAAAATAGATTTCTCTAGCCACCAGTTTAAGCCGGCGGAACGTATCAGACGGATGGGACCACAAATTAAGAAGAAATAAATCATAGTTCCTACCCCAACAGTTCAGCAGTCTAGACCGGCAGGGTTCGTCCCCCTTTTGCCTTGGCGCGAGAACGGAGCAAAATGAGTGTAAAAGTGGGGTTTTTGTTTTTGGCCTAAAACCTATGTTCTCTCACACGCATCTGTCGTGCGCGTGAACATATTAAGCGACACCCGAGTCCGTCCGTGAAGTTGCTCCTAATAGCAAATAACATTGGGCTAATGAGTAGTGGAAGAAAAAAAAGCGCGTTCGATGTTCGCGAAATTGATTTCGCTTTTCGCCGCGCGATCGAACCCGCGCGAGTTCCGCGAGTTCATGAATAATTTAACGCAAGCGATAGCTCCAAATCCGAGAAATCGATTTGTCTTCCGGCCGAATCAGCAGTAGAAACAATTAAGCGATTGTTTTCGGAAAAAGGTTGTCTGGTTCTTGTCGAAGTTGGCAGCAAAAATGGCGGCCAATAAATTCTGCTTCCGACCAGCGGAAGGCGCTTAGGAAAATGACAGCATTAGGGTTTACAAATTGGAAGCATTGTTCGGCGTGAGGACGGAGCGTCAAGTAGTTCACACACAGCTCAGCTGAAGTTTTCACTTTCCTCCAAGAAACCGCTGATCGATCGTTAGCAGCGTGGCTGGTGGCGGTGATCAGATGGCTGGCACATATGCTCCCAACGAGCGGACCAACCCACTGGCTGGCAAATGTCACACCGACCAGCCCCAAAAAGCCCAGCCGAGAAGCGGAACAGCGGGCCGCGCACCACCACCGAAATCAATAAGTTGAAAACTTTATTCGATTTTTATTCATATTTATTCTATCGGTTTCTTCTCACATTTAAATATTTGCCATCGGGAGAACTGGTTTTATTGGGCGACGACGACGGCGGCGACCGAAATCCCAAGCCCAAGCTGAGTCGAGAACCTGCGCGAAAATTTTCCTCACCACGACCAGCCACCGTCGGTGTCCGATTGCCTTTCTTAATTTTATTCTTATTCCCCCCGGCACCGGGACGGGGGTCTCTCGGACGGACGGAGACTCCTCCTCGCAGTCTGTCGCTACGACGGCTACGGATTTCTTCGGCTTTTATGACACCGTCAACATTCTTCAATTTTGTCGCGGTCCCGAGCGGTCAAAGGGGTTATTAGACGAGGGGGACGGAACCGGGTAAGCGGGGGGGGTACGGCCAAGCCAAGGGGGTTTCGGATCGGACTCGATCATCGTTATCTTTGCGGCCCCATGGCGGCGAAGACCGCCGGTACTTGATCGTATCCCGGCCACCGGGGCAAACACCGGGGCCAGCAGCAGCAGCAGCGGCGCACATTAGGAACAACCTGTTTCGGGGGGGCCCAAGTTTTTTTCCGATTCCATTCCCTGTATTTGGGTTTGGCTCTCTAGCTTCTTCCGCTGCTTGACTGGATTGTCGGACCATTTGCTTAAATATTCAAACATACCCATATGACCCCGCCTGTTCGTCCGCTCATCGTCGCACACGGGAGGGGATATGATTTGTGAATTTAATTTTATTTGATTTGTGGCATGTTGTTCTTTTTATAGACACCCCTCTCGCCTCGTTTCAAGTCTTTTGAAGTCCGAACGCAAACAACGGAACGGAGGAAAAACCTTGCTTTTTGGTCCTTTTGTCGTTTCTCTTCCTGCGGAACGAACGTTCCCAAACTGCAGCCCATCTGGTGCGATCGTTGCAGGCTGTGGCATAATTTGATCACGGGCCTCGACGATGTCACAATAATGAATCGGAACAAAACCATAAGTGCCATAAGTTTATCCTTTTTATCGCCGGGCCATGCGAGTGGGATGTTATCGGATCGGGCCTCCGAAAACAGGTGTGTCGTTAGCGATGGGAACATGGCAGCAGCAGCAACAACAGAAGCTTGCGGTCGGAATGTCAAACAAAGGGTTCGGGGCTTCCACACCGGGCAGCGCTAGATGAACGACCCAAAAAAAGAGAACTAATTGGTCGAAATCGGTACAATAAATTCGAGCCAGCCTTTTTGTCACCGGACATTAATGTTGAAAAATATTGGCATATGCTTTCATTAGAATTAATTCTAAATTGGTCCCTCCTCGGGTGTTTATGAAAAGAATGTTTCTGTGACTTTTGATCCTGAATTGTGGAAGAGATTTTTCGGCGATCGTGAACTCGGACAATCTCTTAAGAGGGAAATATTAGACACACTGTCTCCGATCATGAATTATTCAACGAATTACCAATTCTGCCAAAAACACACAAAACCGTAACCTAGTGCGCCGGGGGGGTTTACTTTTATGGTTTTTCAACTAAACTGTCAACATATCACCCACCCAGCGCTGCTGATGATGACAGCCGGGGGATGACTTGGGGCATTTTAATTCCCTACTTTTCCCTTTTCATTGATCATCAGTGACGACCGTTTCACACCACGACGACAAAGAGAGCCACCCAATCAAGACAGCGCCCCCTCGGCAGCCATTAATGCTAATGTCCACGACCTGTCGCATCCGATTCATCCGACCTCCATCGGCCGCCGGGCCTCCGGTTTCCGGTCCGGCTCGTCCGCTTGACAAATGAAGCGCTCCTTTTGACAGATCTTTAGCTTATTCAAACACATTCAGTCGACACATCATTTTCCACATTCCTCCAGGAAGGAGGATCCATTAATTTCCACGCCAACATTCCAACATTCGCCGAGCCGCGGGTCGTTCGGCGCGGGTAAGCAACGTTTTGAAACAACAATCAACGCCTCCTCCATCACTCAAAAATCATTGTCGGCGGCGCCATTGCTCGACGCCTGTCAAGCAGCAGCCCATTTCATCAGTCCCTTCTTTAGGTGCAGCCCAAGAAGACGGGCCGCCCATCCCGCGGCGAGTTTGAATGGGGATTGTACACGAAAATGTGTTACGATAGAGCCGCGAGTCTCATTGTCCGCCGTCCCGTCGTCGGTCGTAGGTGCACGGGGTGGAAAACATGAACCCGAACAATCGGCCCACTCGGCCCATTGCCAATGAAGCTGTCGGTCGGTGGAGCTGGTGTTGTTGTGGCACATCTTGGCGCTTCTTTTCAACACCCAGCAGCGCGACTTCGGAAAGCTCAATTATCTATCAGAAAACACGTACTCGCTTCGTCTGCTCGGCGCAGATTAAGAAATTGAACGGCGTTCTCGGTTGGGACACATAAATGGGCCACCCTCAATTGCAACGGAGCCCAAAAACACAATATTTCTCTAGCCATCCGGCTCCCGAAATGCATTGTGAGTTGCTTTTTACAATGCCGCAAGCTAGTTCACACGTCAGCACGTGTAGATTATTGACCCAAGACACGTGGCGGACAAGAAAAACATAAGAAACATATCCACAGTGTGTCGCTTTTTATTGGTTTTTGACCTCAACCGCGTGTCTTGCGGCGCGTGTCGAATGATTGCTTCATCAGACTGACCGTCTGTCTGCACGATTCGATCGTTAATCCTTCTCAGAGGATCAACCGTCAGCTTTATCTTAATTCCGTGCATCGAACCCCGATCGACATCCTTCTCCGCGGGGCTTAAAACATCGAACATACTCGGATTGCGGAGTCCCATTTCATAGTAATCTCGGTTTGCCGAAAGTCAATTTATGGGGCACTGCCACCAAATTCGCTAGATCCGTTCTCCTTTTCCTCCCCGTTTAACGGTTCTCACTTTGAGGGTGGCCAATGGACGATTGGAGTGTCTTTGCCTGCTCGGACGATTTGCTAGGCCATTACACCGGCAGGGCCACCGGCTGCCGGCCATCGGACGGCGATAAATATGTTATCGTACTTTACGATCCTAATCCGCACTAAGCCCAGAGTCCCGTTCGATCCGCGGTGCCCCGTGTGGTGTGGCGTGAATGTTCGCTTAATTGCCTGGCCACCCGCCCCCGGCTGGCCGCCCATGAATCACTCTTTCGTTGCGCGTCTTTATTAAATTTTTTAATTTGGTTGCCAAAAAGTTAATCCACATGCCGCGTTCTGTGTCTTCCATGCCTTTGTTCTCGACTCGACGGACCAAACGAAGCCCAGGACACGCCGGGGGCGATGATGTTGATGATAGGCGCAGAATAGCACTAATGGCGCAAAGAAATGTGTTTTTTTATTTAGAGACAAATCATCAGATTACTTTACGAGCCGGCTGGCATCGTTCCGATTGGTTCCGAGGGGGAAAACAATAAAATGTGTGTTTTATCTATCGTTCTTCCAGAAGCTGCTCACACAGAAGATACGTAGGCTGTTTTTACTTCTAATCCTTTTGTAAAGGATTAAAGTATTATGAGCCCGATTGGGCCGTTTCAGTTCGTTCCGCAAGCTTTGCTAATTCCGAAACATTGTCACTCGACTCCCACCAGCAAGCTTTGTGAAAATTCCGATCAGCTCATGCTGGTCCATGAAGTGTAGGCCAAAAACTACGGTACCATTCGTAGGGTCTGCGCCGTCTACTTTCCATTGGCCCCCCATTGTTGTCACCGACGCTCATTAACATGTGAGCCCGACCGAAAGTGAATCAAAGCCGGACAAATCTGCCAATTTGTCTTGGGAATCTAAGCGAAAAATCGCACCCTGGAGAATTGGAGAACTGGAGCAACACTCCACCAAAACAAATACACACACGCAAACGCTAAGGCTGCATGTGTATTGCGCAGAATAGAAAACCGGTGAAACCGTAGTAAACCCTTGAATGAATGAGCATGAAACAAGCGGGTTCGGTGCTGTCGGTGGTGATTCTGAAACATACAACCCATCGGGCGGCACCGGGACACCGGCGGCTCGCTACGAAGGCTTTGCGCCACACTGTACCAGCGAACACTACCGCGGCCAGCGCAATACACATTGCACAGCTCACACCAGCTGACGAAAGCAGAATTCATTGCCGCCGTGGCCACCGATGGCGCGCCGCGGTTTGGGTTGTTCTTTCAACTATGCGCGGTCCACCCAAAACCACCCCATCCCGCCACCCGAAGCCTGCCTTCTCTTTCTGGCCGCCCCGCCTGAAGGACGGCAATGCAATTGTCTTCATGTTAAATAGTCGGGCCTTTTTCACCCGGGCCTCATGATGATGAATTTGGGTGGTTGTGGCTGGCGCGGCATTGTTTTTCATTTTTTTTGTATTTTTTTCACCCTCCAAAGTGTGTTTCATTTGTGCTGTTGTTTCAACGTGCCTTGTTTTTTCCTCTGTTGGCCAGTTTCTAAGGTTAATGCTGGGTTTGTGGGTTTTGCGAATGGGCGATCGCGCCCGTAGTCGCAGCTCCCATGCATCCAAAGCATCGCGCGCTCTAATGGAGCGTATTACAACCGAACGCGTAACAACTGTCACCGTCCACCGGTGGAGGCCATTGCCCAAATTATAATTGTAGCGTTTTATTTGCGCAAAATACATCAAGACAGCGGGCGTATGCTGGACGAATCGGTTGACCCAACCGCAACGAAAGTGGGAAACAAGACTCAAGAACGTTGCGGCAAACGCTTTGCAGCAACCAGATAAACGCCAATCGGTCCACGCGAAATGGACCGCAATAAATCGGGGTTTTATGCTTCTTTGCAACCACAATCGTCAGTAATTGTTCCGAGTGTTGACAAACTTGGCTTGCCAATTATTCCGTGTGCTAACAGGTGAGTTCAGGCTCGTTGGCTAATGTTGGTCATTCGTTTTTAATTTCTTGTCATTTGTTTATCATTACTCAACAACGCGATACGTTCAATCAGGACGCCTTTCTTGGCTCGAATTTGTTTGAGCTTGAAGCACGGATTCGTACGTGTATCGGTACAAGGTGGCGGCGCACAGACACCGATCAGTCAGTCAATCAGTCGCCCGTGGGGATAAACCGAAACTGCAATCGGCGGCGGATACACGGACAAACATTCATCCTCACCACTTGACCTATTGCGCGAATGATTCGGCGCGCGCGCGCGCAAGAGTGCCTTGAGGCCGAGGCCAAAAGTCGCACGGATCCTCTCCATTTCACGCCTCTGAAAACTTCAAAAGAACATCAAACCGGGGGTGCAATCGATTTTTTGCACACATACTTCGGCAGTGGTGTGACTGCCATCCAAGATAAAGTGGTTAACATTACGCCGTAAAATTCGCTAGCCCAAAGGCCAGACCGTCAGGCCGTCTCCCGGAGGACTCTCCGTACCGCGATCTTCACATGAAGCCGATGCCTTGCGAAACCAAATAAACAAATGAAGTCTCCGGGGTTTGCCCAAAAAATGGAAAACCAAACAAGAATGGACGACCGGTCGCGCCGTTCTCAGGGGGCCTCTTCTCTTCTGATGAGCAGCCTTCCTTCAGGCTTCAGGAAGCATCTTCCTGGTTCGCCAAAAACTGCTATTCGTCAAAAGTCTGTTGACTCGCGCCTCTCGCGAAAAATCGCGTCAAGCCGCCACGCGCGATGGAATATTACAAAGCAATTCGATTGGGGGGGTCAAAAAAAAATGGCCAGCAAGCGGCAGTGGGAAAGGTTAGCAAAGTTCACACAAAATCCACACACATACACGCGCCACTCATGCTTGGTGCGAATTTGAGTGTGTGTGCAGAAAAAAACTCCGCCTGGCGAACGGAGCGAAACTAAAAGGGGCCTTCAATAAAGTTGCCAGCTCAGGCGGATCGAGGAGTTGTCGCACCCTAGGCAATTCTGGCACACCAAGCCGGGGCGGCCAAGTCTGCGAAATGCCACAAGAGCGCAACATAAAGCGCGCCCGGCCCGGCTCGCGGCAGACTCCATAAACCACACCTTTAATTTGAAAACTCGTTAACTTAAGCCAGCAGTCAGCCAGCCAGCCAGCGTCTGATCGACGGGTTTCATAGAAAGAGAGAGAGAGAGTGAGAAAGAGAGAGGCAGAGAATTAGTCTGTCTTCTCGGATCGGATCACAGCTTGCGGTCTTTGGCGGTCTCGGCGGGTATGTAAATATCCCACTATGATTACATTTTATAGACTACTCGGCATCTAAGAGAGACCATCGGCACACCGTGGTGACATAGAAAAGCTTAATTCAGATGAACACCGACAACGGGTACATAATTTCATTTTGTTTCTGGTATCTACAATACAATTTTTGAAAATGTTGTGATACTTTAAGGCTGATTAGAAAATTGCTTAAATTATCACATTAGGATCACTTCGATTCCTAATCATCTAATCCTGCATTGCTCGTTTCAACCAACAATCGATTCTGCGAAGGTTCCATCAATCTTCATTTGAACAACCCATTATAACTTATTACAATAAACAGACCCATCTTCAATTAGCTGTAAAGCGTTATTTTTGTTGTGTCTTCTCGGCACGCGACGCCACCTGCATTAACAAATGCATTCGAATGCAGTTTGATTGACTTAAAATTGCCTCACTGCAAACCTGCTGCTCCAAACCAACACACACCGATCGAGCCGAGGCCGAGCACGAAACAAAACAAACGTTGAACAATACCCATCGATCGAACCGAAGCAAACAGTTGCACAAAACGGCCGAGCGGAAAAATGCACTTTACTGCATTACCGTGATTTGCGACGGGCCAAAGTATACGCCGGTCACGCAAAAACGGCCGCGACTTGGCGCGTGACTTTTGAAGAAATTCCAAGGGTGACTCCACTAACCTGTTGAAACTATTTTACACATTTTTGTATTGAATGGAGTTCTTTATAAAAAAAAACATTACGGAAGGATTGGAAATATTTTTTGAAGGTTTAAAAGAACCACAAGTTTTAAGGATCACCGAAGTAGAAGACACTCCGAAGACCGCGGTAGATGGCACCCTGCCCGGCACCGCGGCCAAGACCCGTGCCTTCTTAGAAGGGCAACACGGCCACGAGCTACGTTTCAAACCGAAACCGTGAGTTTCGCGCACAGTTTTGGATTTCATTCACGCTCGATCGATCCGCGATCGATCGATCGAACGTAGCTCGGTGTGTGCAATTGAATCACGATTTTCCTCCGACTTTCCATCCCTTTCTCGCACCCCCCTTAACGAAACGGAAACGTTTCGAGCCGCTCGATGTGCGCCGGGACCACTCGGAAGATGGATTACAAATACTACCAAACCGTGAATCATCGTCGTCGTCGTCGTCGTCGCCACCAGTGATCTTCCTCATCAAATGGTGGATGCCCTCTCTCCCCGCGGGGAGCATCGTCCATGGTGGGCGAGGGATGGCATGGGCCAAAGGTAGAAAGTTTAATTGGCCGGCGCGCAGTTTAGGAGTCGGGCAACGCGAAGCACTACACGCAACTCCGATCGCCGCTTGATTGCATGGTCGTTGTTTTCTTACACTCTCACTACCCACACTGACCAGGGCCACCTGGCCACCCTGGCGAGTGCGACCCCCCCGCTGCGGAGACGGCAAGTTGAAGATGAAATGGAAAAACCAGCTTTTCCGTTCCATCGTTGGACAAATGGAAAACTAATTTTCCGCTCACGCTGGAGCGATTTGAAGCGCTGCAACAAATTACGAGCAAGCGCAAATGTTTGTCCCCTGGCCACCCAAGGCCACCTGGCCCTATCGATCGTTTCCGACGAACGCCGTCTCTCCCTTGTATCGATCCGAACTCTGGTCCGGATCTCGAGTAACGGATTCACCTCGCCAGATGACGTCAGTTGGCGGCGGGAGGATTCGTTCCGGCAACCCAAAAATAGACCCATCCATGCTGCGGTCTGCGGTTGAGGATACTTTCGTTTTCACTTTACGCGAGCCCCCCATCAAACATGGTCGGGCGGGGACTTTTCGGAAGAAGGTTTTGGGCCAAATACGTTTCCGGCCCAAGGAATGTTTTTTTTTTTTTGGGGGGACGATAGTCGGCGCGCGACTTCCCACAGCTGGTGCGAAGCGGTGCGTTTTCTTCCCGCCGACTTTTTAACACGGCCCAGTCGGCGATCCACGGCCACGCCACAAGCCACGACAGCGACGTTTTCTTGATTTCAATGTTTCGCGAGCTTTTCTTTCTTTCTTTCCTCTCCGAAGTCCGAAGAGGTTGGAGGCTTAAAAAAGAAGAGGCTGTATTTTGCAATCAACGTCGCACCCACCACCGTCGTCACTAACACCACCGAGAAACCAGCCCAGCCAGCCAACGTGAGGCGCGCCACCACCGAGCCGTAGGCCAAGCCTCTCTGACGTCTGACATTTTTCTCAACACGCGGAGATCGCGGATCGCGAAAGGTTGGCCGGCGAGTCTTTCGGAGCGGGTTGCTACGCGCGGCCATCCAACGAACCGGTCCCGAGATAGTGCCGGCGCTACGGTGGACGGAGAGTGGTCCCCGCACAGTATCGCCCCGAATGAAAAACGGCAACACTTTCACGGTCGAGTACCGCCGATTTGGAACCCTAAAGGCGCCACCTACAAGGAATCAAAACGAATCCAATTGCCCTAAAAGTGCAGCCAAGTGCTGCCGCGAAGGCACGTGAGCTCCAAAACCGAAAGAACTGTTCCCAGTTCCAATGCGGTCCCCGATTCTCGACACCGGCCCGACCTGGCACCGTTTGCATAAAATTAGCGCAACAACCTGAAGAGCCTCCTCAGAAGGCCACAAAAAATCGCTTCATTTTCTATCCCCGGTGGTTTGCATTTTATCTGTCCACTTAGTTGGTTGGTGAGAGGTCTGCGTGTGTGTGTGTATGTGTGTATGTGTGATCTCGTTTTGAGGATCACAACATACACACACGCAGCCAACGCCGTTCCGATAACCGGTCAGAACGGTTGATATCAACAATACCGGAACAAAAATCCCACGATCCCACGGTTATCGGGTAGAGAAAACGCTTCAGAGCCGATCGAGTGGTGCGTTTCGTTTGCTTGACAAATCCAACACTTTTCTTCTTTGCCATTTGATTCCTTCGCTCGAGCATTTTCAAAACACGCTGCCTGATTGACCGCTTTTAGGGGGTTAAGGGAAACAATAACTTCTGACTATCGTTAAATGATGCCCAAAGCCCAAAGCTACAAATTCTTGTGCGAAATTACTAAGGAATGCTCGCTTCGTTGGGCTTTAAACGGGTCTATAAATTAACCATCACAGCACTTTCATTATCTAAACTGTGTTCGGAACTGCCAACTCCGTGTTGTTGTGGAGAAAAGCTTTCAAAATGTAATCCGTTTTTACCGTTTTCTTTTGGTTTCTTGCCAGACTGAGGCCACCGAGGCAGGGCCAAGAAACCGCCCGATTTTGATTAACCTCGGCCCTGCCCGGCGCTGGTTGTGATCCAGAAACTCCAGTGCCTCCGTCAGTCCGCATTTCAATCTCCGCTAGATCCCGAGCTGATCGATAACAAATGATTTATGCCCGTTAAGCCGCTGCAGAGCATCGTGACCGTGCACCGGGGGCTGAAGAAGTTGGAAAATGTCTTGTAACTCCAGACACGCGGCCAGACAGGAACGAAAGCGAAATGGCGTTACGAACGGACGGGACCCATTAAGGGTGTTAATCCGGAATGAAAGATGGATTACATCGCCCTGGGGGCTGTGCGCCTTAGGTTCGCCCCCGGTGCACGGAGCACGGTAAGGTGTGTTTCGGAAATTAGTTTAATCGTTCGAGAGATTAATGTATTGGAAGCCTTTAACGCGGACCAAAAACATGCACAAATTGGGAGGGATTTTAAAAGGATTTCATACTAACATCTGGGTGTTGGTTTTAACGGACTTTGCAACCAGTTTGAGAAAGTTTGAGAAAAAATGAGCCTCCCCAAGTGGCTTCATAAAATTATGAATTTAAATTCTGTGTCATCGAACACGCTTTCTCGCTTCGTCTGAAGCTCCAAATTTTGTGTTTCACAAATTTTACGATGCACACATCAGTTGTTATTCAAATTTTTGCCACACATAAACCTTCTGCGGCCATAGTTAGTGGCTTCCTTTACGGTGCAAAGCGCACGGGACTTTCATCATATGGGGGAAGGCCCAGAAAAAACGGCATCTTGATGACCGTTTTTCTCTTTCCGAGCCTCCGAGTCCGACGTGTCGTGTCTCACACGTCATCATCATCACCACATTTCTGATTTTAGGTAACCACCACCAGTGCACGGCGGCGACTGCGATGTTACTCAACCGGCCCAATCGGCAGGCGCGACCTCCGTCACCGAGTAGCCGGCGCTTGGCGCTCGAAATTCAAGTTTACGAACTTTCACCTTGTTACTTAAGAGGGGCCCCTTCTTTGGGGTCTCCTCCTGCGACGGAGCCGTACGGATTTCATAATATTTCTCGATTTAATTAAATCATAACCGCCGCCAGAACGCAGCCTTGCGCGGAGCGGATGAACGAAGTTGGTTTTAGTAAATTGCCTCGGCCTTTCCGGTTGTTGAATGAGTAATTAAAATTTAGTTACATTTAGTGCGGGGCTACCTTTGTCTGCCTCCTAAAATTCGCACAGCTTTAAACTCTCTATTTAGCAATGAAGTAACCGGCAAAACTGCGATGAGGCCAATTCGCCGCGAACCACTTTGCGCGTGATTTATGTGCAAAGATGGAACACTCGCGCGGTAATCGCTACAAACCGACCAGCCACTGCCCAAGGAAGGCTTAAGCCAACAACGCCCCGCCAACCGCTGCAGTTCAGCTCAAGAGAAGGAAAAAAAACCTCAATCATCATCATCGCCATCGGGGAGCATCGTATTGAAAACAACTTTCACTCTCAATAACCCAGACCATTGGGGCGCTCTGTGATCACCGGAGGTTCCCTTCTGAAGACTTAAAGAGGCGTTGTTCGTAAAAAGGAGGATTGGGTTTTCGTCCGAGAGTTCTCGCGTCTTTGATCTACCCGATATCATGAACAAAAAACGATAGCAAGACTTTTGCCTCGTCATCAAATTGTCCGATCGTTGTAACGCTCGACCGATCAAATTTAATGCTACGATCAGCGGTGTCGCAAAGAACGGCAAACGAACGGTAAATTAAGCGAAAGAACAAGATGCAAACTTACGTTTATATTCGGGGTGTTAAATGCTCAATAAACTACACATCGGCGATGTTCAATGCACAACCGAACGCCGGGGGATAGGGATTCACACGAACGAGCAGCAAATCACTCGTCCCAATCACCGCGATCTTGCTGCAGCGCGAGACACTATCTTCATCGGCGGGGACACATACAAATCACACGCGCACACACACAACACTCGAATTGAAGCAACCCCGAACGTTTTACTTCTTTTCTTCCAGACTACTGGTGATGGTCACAGCACCAAATTGCCAAACCGGTGGCCGGTGGTTGGCTTTTCTTTCCCGTTTCTCACTCTCACTGAAATCTGCCTAGTGGCACTTCTGGCTCGAGGGATGCGGGAGTCCTCTCCAACACACTTCACTGAACTCTGTAGAGGCCCGTTCTCGAATTGATAGGTTCGTCGCTTGACTGGCGATCGAGCTCTCTTGTTATTTTAACTTGCTGCCACCTCGATTGGCAAGGAGGGCACTTTCACGGTGGATTGTCTTAGTGTGGAACACATTTATCGCACTTTTGATGCCGTTATCGCAAGGGTCGCAGGTGTTCTAATATTGTGCTTATTTCTCCGTCAGCCTAATGGACGGCATTTCTTTAGAGTTTCTTACGAAGGCAATCGAAAATTTGCATCATCGTACGGCGCACACGTTTCTAGCCTGTGATCGGAACCGCGCATGAACACGCACCGCACGTCGTCGCACCTACCGCCAAGTGCCGGTTCCACTCCTCCGGGGTCCTCCTCGTGCCGCGCTAGGCGTCTGTCTTCGCCGTTCGGTCGTTGCTTCGATCTGGGAGCGCTGTTAAATTACATAAAACCACAGTCATCATTTAGTCGCTCTAATGGAAGTGAGGAGTCCGAGGTTTTCTAAATTCCTTGTCTCTTGGGCGCCATAAACAACAGTTAGGAAGTCATTCTAGGTTGATGGAAACAATTTTTCAAAAATATATTCCAAATTTAAAAACCCAAATGAACTACTCTTGTTCGTTCCGGGCATTACTTAGGCGTGCACCAGGGGCCACGCCACAGTACCGCCGTTCGCTGACCGCCATCTTCAGTGTGAACGAAGTGCACTATGCGCTCGTTGAAACTGCAACGGCGGTAAAATTAGGCATCCAACCAAACAGCCACACGCGAAGAATGCGTGGCTTCCCCTTGGCCGGTGCCCACTAATTTCGTTTCATTAAATAATTTCAATTACTTCTTCTGCTTCTTCTGTGGCCTCGGCCACAACGAACGCCTCGAAGCGGATCGTCCGTCCGGTTCAACATCTTACTCGGTTACTTGCACTTTTTATTGACTCCCTGTGCGCGTCTTACTTTCGTACTCTACGAATTCCTTCAGTCCATTGCTACGGGAGTTTTCTAGCCCACTGTTGCGTGTGGCACTCTTCCTCTCGTTTTTGTTTTCTTTCTCCTTTTCTCGCTCTATCTCCGCGGCGGTGAACACTCTAAAGTGAATACACTTTTTTTCACTTTCGTTCGTGTGCATCCTCCGCGTGACGCCGCGCTCCGTGCGCTGAGGAAAATAAACCTCTCCTCTCCGCGGCACCGGAGGGTGAAACTGTGGCTATTTTGTTTGCTTTTCATTCACATTCGTGCTTGTTTTTACTTCCACAAAACGAGTGCATAATGTTGAAAAAACAACCAAACTGTGGGTAGTGTTGAATATTGGCAAAATAGGCATAGGAGAGGCGCGTAGTCCGACCAAAAACACAAACCGAGGGCCTTCGTAGATTGCCAGCAATTTATTGGCTGACCAGCAATCAGTTGCCGGGGCCGCTGCCAGGAGCTAACGGATTTCGAGCCAAGTTCAACTTCCGCAATTACTCCACGCAGCTTTGCCAATCCCGTGCCTTTGCGTTTATTATGAGTTAAGTTGCATAAACACTGGATGATGGATTGGTAAACAAAGCCACTGACTTTGGTCAGTCGTCGAGTTTAATCGATTTGTTGATTAGTGTTTGGCGAGAATTACTATGTTATGCTTATATGTTTGTTTCACTTATACCTTATACTATGTTTGTTTCACTTTCGTTTAGCTTTTCGATCGGGAAAATGAAACTGGGGCGCTAAGAAATCGGCCGTATCGGACTATGGTACTTAAATTTGCAGGAAAAACATTCGGACACCACCACACAGACAATCGAAAACAATAAAAGTGAAACAAGAAAAACAATCAAATGCACACGCTCACCGTTACAGCGTTTCGAATCGATCAAAGGAAAATCCGAACCGAAAAACACTCGCTGTGTGACTCGGCAATGGAAGAAGTTTCGGGAAAACGTCGAAACACAACAAACCAACCGCGGAATTGTTTTTGCCATTCGGTAGGATTCGTTGTCGATGGTGCTGGCTTTCAATTAATTCATTTTGGAGACCTTAATTTGCCTCGCAAGGTTGAGAGTGTCGAATTCCAATTCCCGTTCGAAATTAATTCTATCGTGGCTCAAACACGACGAGACCGGAATCGAAACCAATGGTTGTGTCCCAAAACTGGATGAAAACCCGCTAAGTAGGTCCCTTGTTCTGCACACAACACTAAAGTTTTCGTTAAAGAATGTCCCTCTTCGCAATCGAATCACTCTTTCACTCACGATCCGACACTCAGAACAGCAGCTCAGCAGCGATTTCAGAACGGAACGGTTCGCGCGAGCCAAACGACACGACGGCTAAACGTAAACTGATCCGCACAGATCTGCCCGAAAGCTCGTGCCTTCGAAGTTCGACGCCGGACTGACCGCGCGGGCCCCGAATGAGTTAACGCAAACGAGAGAGACAGGTGCCGGCAGGGTGCGGGAAAGAGGTGCCCGACTCGAGAAGGCCACCGCGCGCGCGATTACACCCGCAGCCAGCAGTGGCAGTGAGAAAAGGCGGCCAAGCGAGTGAGTGAGAGGAAGGAGACCGAGCGAGAAACTGAGAGGCGATCCTCCAGCCTGATCACGATGCTGTGCCTCCACGGGCTACTAAAGCTCTCCAAAGCTCCGAGGCGATCTACTGGTGAGTATCGCTCACTCTCTTTCTCAGCTCTCATCTCACCTGTGTGGTGAGGGTGACTACTAAGCTGCGGGTAGCGTGTGTCGCAAATACTTAGCTCCCACTATGGCCCCAGCCACCGCACGCCGCTCCTTGCCACGACGGTGAGTACGACGCGCGTTCACCACAAGGAAGCGATCACTTCACAGACGATCACACCCCTCACGGCTCACGCTCACTAATGCCTGCCCTGCTCACTTATTCGTTGTTTGTGCCTTCCAGTGCTTTCTCGTGCGGCCAACTTAGTGTTGGTGAGCCAACAGAAACAATAAGAAACCAAACCAAACAACGGCACACACTCAGACACACAAGCGAAGCGCACTAATATTCGTATCGGAACGGGTTTTTGGGGTTTCGTAAGGCCTGTTAAAGGATAAAAGCTTACGTGCTTTTCACGTTCCTTTTCCCATTCCGCGACATGCACGCCACATGAGGTGGTTCTTTTGTTGGTTTCGGTTCTGTCACCACCACTCAGTCTTTGGAGCCTCTTCAGACGATCAGACCTTAACCTTGTTGGAGGGTTTCTTTACGTGATGTTTACGCTACGCTGCCACTTACGCGACAATTGCAACGCAAAACGGCGGAAGACAAACGAAAACGACCACGACGGCGACGACGGCAACGGCGACGACGAGTACACCTGGTGCGTGTCCACTCGGAGACTGTCCACTCGGTTGGCCGTCGGGTTTGGCACCCGTCTGGCGAGAGCTTTTACCCCAGGGGGTCTCTCTCTCTCTCTCTGTAGCTGTTTGGCCGGAGTCGGTTTGGGGCTTAAGCAAGTGGCCGCCAGGTTTATTGGGAAAATGTTTAAACTCCGCTGACTGCGAAAGCTTTCAATTCAATTTCGGCCATACTGGGCGAGGGTGGCGAACGAGTGAGAGCGAAAGCTATTAGTCCTCGACAAGAAAAAGAAAGAGATAGAGAGAGTGAGAGGGAGAGAAAAAAGCGCGAGCGAGAGTAGTGTACCGCACAATCGAAGTGGAGCTCGTCGAAGTGATCGCGGGGCGAGTCGACGATCACCACGCTTAAAGAGAGTGAGAGTGAGTAAAATCTGAACCGACCCGTGGGAGTGACTGAGACCGACAGACGAATGAAGGACAGAGATGGAACGCTTAGAAAAACGCGGAAAAAAGTGGCCGCCCGCCAGACGCGCGCGATCAAGACGTGGGCCGACGTTGCGTGGAAGGAAGGAAGCGGACCGCCAAGAAACAATCGAGCGAGCGACACACTGCCAAACGCGGCGCACACACACACACACGCTGGCTGTGTGTGTGTGGCCTCAGCGTCGACGGCGCGGCGGTCCGGTATTACGACAGCGCGACAACCCAACAGGCTGTGTGTAGTTTTTACTCTTTTTTCCCCGAGCCCGAGTCTGTCTCCGACACCGTTTTTTTCTGTTTTGCTCCTTTCGCTCCGTGAATTACTGGGACCTGGGCTCTATCCACCGGGAGACCGGGTTGGGCGGCGATAAGGCAAATTTATAACACTTTCAACATAAGAAACAGTGATCCGAAGGTGCTTAATTATGAATGCCGATAAGTAACGGCGAGAAAGGAGAATTGAAGTTAATAAGCAACTTCTCAATTTCAAGAAACCTGCGCAGTTTTGCATTTAATTTAATTTACTCAACAATTGTTTCGGCTTTAAATTTTGTAACAAAGAATGTGCATTCAATTACAAAATTACAATTGACCGTACGAAAACTCCCAACGCCCCGAACGCCTCCGAAGGTAGAAAGTAAAAGCTCCCGAGCGAAGAAAAGGGTAACGGAACGAACTAGCCCCATAGCGCCTCGTAGCCTAGTAGCACACTTTGTGCCAACGAAAATGCAAGTTGTCCTGCGGCGCAGCAACGCGACCACGCGATCTGCACCGGAGAGCGAAAGGTTTTGAAATGCGGCCCTGTGGTGCGCTTGGCGGTGGGCTCCCCATGAAGGGCCCCATCAAGAAGTCACCGGCGGCGCATGGGAGCGCCGGACTCACCACCTCCTCGTTTAGCGCGCTTTGTCGGTGGTGAATTTGCCAGGGAAACTCACCACGCGGAGAGAGACACCGGTTCGGAGAGAGCAAACACTACAGTAAAAAAGGCTGCCACGATCGCTGGTCTTCGTTTCGGTGAACTATTTACAGTTCACATTAGAAACATGTCACTAAGAAGGTGAATAGATGAAGCTAGAAGTCTTTCGAATGTCTTTCGAGTCTTTCGCAACAACGACGACTAAAAAAGGGAGTTGAGAAAGAATTTCTGATGCTAAAAACAGTCAATCAGCCGTTACATGAAAAGAAGTAGAAGCAAAACAAGTTAATATTCGTGTGTTCTACCAATTCAACAGCTTCACCGATACTTTGTATCCAAACACACTCAACCTGAAAGGTAATTTTGCTGGCATGCAACTACCATTTCCCTAACGCTGGACGGTAGCGTGTGGCATTTTTGCCCGGCCAATGCCTGACGCGCCCCTTAGAAAGATGGGAGGTCGGCCGGTCGGTCGGTTCGCGTAATTACGTGTCGAGGTGCGGACTGAGCAGTTAGTAAGCTCAGCACAGCCTTTCATGAACACCAATTAAATTAGGATCGATGCACACAGATGAACGGGGCAAATGAGCAAACCGGCGTCCATTACAATCGCAACTGATGAAGTGCTTCCTGGACGTGGCGTGTATTTGCCAACCCTTAACGCGGGGCCAATTCTTCCCGATTGGAAATGACGCCGCTTCCTGCGCTGCACCGGCCCCGGCACGCACGGTGCAATATGGTAATTGCAGTTGCAAACGGCATGATTAATGCCCGACCTGCCCGAACAAACGGATGGTGGCCAGTAAAAGTGTCAATGGTGATGATGGTGTAATGTGCAAAACAGAAAACAAAAACGATAGCGAAGAAAAGGGAAATTACTTCACCATTCTTGACCCCGCAGCCGAAGAGGTCCGCCTGCCGCAGCAGCGAGGAGCCTGCGCAAGACACAATGCCGCGCACGCACGCCGTTCGGGTGGGACTTGGTCAATGCCGATCGATTTATCACCTTCCGCCCGGCTCCCCCGGGCCGGGCGGGTTCTGGGCCCGGTCCGGCCAGACCCGCCAGGTCATGACCGTTCGCCGATCGATGGGGTCGCGCCATTGCACTGTGCATGCAATAGTCATAATTAATCGCGATGCCGCTCGCGCCCGGTGCATCCCGCGGCCTGGGCCACTGCTGGGTGAGTGCATTTCCGCCGCGCCGGTCCGGAGATGCAAAATAGAGATGTTCTCGCCGGGTCCGTCGGGTGTCCTCGGGCGGACGCTCGGACGCCCGCAGTGCACGCAAGACGTTTGAACCATCTTGAACCGCGGCTCCGGTCGGCGCCGGAGGCGGTGATGTTTTGCAATCGATAAACGTGGCTTTTATCGCCATCGCCCGCCATTCGGTTTTGATCGATTGATTGATGCGACTTTGACGTGCGGTCCTTCGCGCCGGCCACTGGCCACCCGATTGACATTAGGCAGCCGCGGGGTTTTATCCTCCTGCTGACATTCTAAAACGGCAATCAACCGGCGCATCGCTTCCTGGTTCGGCAGGTCCGGTCGGCCAAAGGGAAGGCTGGAGCAAGTCCTCAGGGCGCCCAGGGCACCGAAGGGCGACTCTCGTGTGAGCCGCATTGGAAGTCGGCAATTAATGTATGTGAGGACCACTAATTGAGGACTCACTCGCTGAGTTTTACGAGGCTCTAACGGTCAAGGTTCGGGCGATTCGTCGACGAAAGGTGCAAGAATCGAACATTAAATCCTAGCGTTCCTCTAACGTTTGCGCAATGTCTCTATTGTGACGCGCGCGATCGTATATCATGTAGGCGATCTTTCACTAATGGAGTTGATTACCTTCGATTCCCGGTTCCCGGAGCGACGTAATTTCCTAATCTCACTCGCAATCGGTTTCACTTTCAAATTGAATCTTTTCGCTCTCCCGTCCTAAGAAGCCAGTTTGACATTTATTTCATTAGCTCCTCAATAAATCAATTTAAGTGCAAAAAATAGCCATCCCATCACACCACTTAAGCGATGATGCCACACATACACACGAGCGGGTCATTTTTCATGCGAACCGGGCCAGCTCCATGCATTTCATCACCGTCCTGCTCCGGTCCTCCATTTAGGGCGCCCATGATCGATGGGGTCAACACGGCCACAAATCTTTCTCTCTTCACCGTCAGACGGTTCACGGTTCGGGTTTCTCGTTTTTTGCATTTTTTTTGCACTGGTCGGTCACCGGAGAAAATTGATCACGTTGTTCCTTTTTCTCGCACCTCTCGTGCGTCTAACGTGACCCGGCGTGACACAGTAACCTTTGTCGCGCCGCTTTCCGAGAGCAACGGCAGCGATGTTTCGGGGCTATGATCTTTCAATTTTAAGGGGTTCTTCCCCGAAAGTTGCGAGTTACATCACTCACCAGCAAGGAGTAGATTATTGTTTTTTTGATGAGGAAAAAATACGGGATTGAAGAGAGAAAACCGCACTTCATCGCGTAATCGATGCTGATGTGAATTACTCCGTGGCCGTCGTCAGCTGCGTCAAAGCTGCGACCTTTACGGTGTTTGTGGACTGTCCTGGAAGCGCCGCGGTTAGTGCGTGGCGGTCAAATAAACATTCGAAACTCTTCCCAAACTCTCGAAGCCACCTGATGAGCCGAAATCATCAAAATGTGCCGTCGAATTAGTTCATTAGGGGTCAGGTTTCGTCTGGTTCACACACACGAAAACCTGCTGCTCAATCTGCTCAGCGACAGTCGGTCAGAGAACTGCCCGGTCTGCTATAGAACGGTTCTGATCCCCGGGCTGGGACGCTCGGATCAATTTGCACATTAAATTAAGCAAATGTTTATTCTAAAACCGATCCTTTCTAGCGGCGGGGCTGATTCGCAGACTGGTCAAGAAACGAAAACTCCGACCACCGACTTTCGGCCTAGTCGTAGCCGCTTTGGCAATGTAATGTGCTCAGCTTTGGGGACGATGGGTTGTTTGCCATTTAAATAATTACCGAAAACACACAACCGCAATCGTCGGCCGTCGGTTGATGTTGGTCCAAAGAGGACGCGCTACACGAGCAGGTTGCGCAGAACGCAGATTGGGCCGGCGATGGAGATTGATCGACCGTCAATCATCGAACACACGGTGCGACCGATTTTCTTCCACCGCGGCGGCCGACAGTGGAATAAATTATCGGCAAATCGGTGCTTTAATTTTGCTTTCAATTTGATCACTTCATTCCGATGCAGTCCCCATGCCCCCCATGGGTCCCAAAACGGGCTCATTTATTCGCTTCTTATCATCGGTCCCGGTTCTGGCATCACGGCGTCATTAATATTAAACCCGTTCGAAGAAAACAACACTTCTAGACGTCCGTAGTAAATTAGATCAACCGTCAGGAGCGCCATGAATGAAACCGTTCAACGTTCCGTCAACCGATCGGAAACCGATCCTCGTTCAGCTTCACCAACTCGTCACAGTGTCTACTGTGACACATCAGCCCGTCCCCCCCCTAGCAACCGGCATTCGACGAAGCCGAAGGGTGCGAAAAAACCGAGCAACGTATCCCGAAAATGGAAAAACAAACGATCAGGCACGACGATCGTCACCGTCGGGATGGCAAGAACCGCACGCCATCACCGTTTCGCTTTCCGAGTTCTCTCGGCAGCGCTAGACTTGGTGGCTTGCGAGAGATTTATGGCCTCACACACGCCGCGGATGCACACACGCACGCACGCACGCACGCGGTAAGAACGACGAAGAGGAGACGGCCGAGAGACTTGCGCGACGGGTTTCCGTGAGCCGCGTCAAGCAAAAACATGTTAATTTTAAGAGTTCTTTGCAAATGGAGATTTATGGAGATGCTTTCGCGTGTACAAACAACGCAGTCGTCGCGGGCTCCCCTTCGAACCTTGTGCCTGTGTGTGCGTGTGTGTGTGTCAGCGACCAAATGGATTCGTCTTCTGGCCATCCATCATCGTAATGAACGATACGTCCCCATCCCGGGCTATAAATCACGCCCGGGACCCCGGGGAGCTGCATCGGAAACAAAGATGTTCTGGTTTCCGCGAGAGAGCGAACAGCGAAAATTGAAAGCCTGATCGGTCCCTCGAGACACCACGGTTGGAAGCATGGCCCCTTTTGGGCCACCTTCCAAACTGTCCAAACACCCGTCAACCAGAATGACGCAGCGCGGCGCGCATCCATCACCGGCCACCGGCGGCTGACGGATAATTCATTCAATCAAAAGACTTCAATGCTTCGGCTCCCGGCTGTGTCCGCTTTGGAGCGCTCGTATCAGAAGCGACGAACCCTCGGCTCAGCGACCTGGGTCCACACGGTCCGATATTATGGCACGCGCTAATTGGCCACTTCCCTCCACACACACACACACACCTCGCGATCACACGTGCGCCCGAATGAGGATGGTTCGAGGTTTTCGATGTTTGCCATTCTTCCCGAAACCTGCCAGGCGTTAGCGCTAAATGATTAGCGATCATTATCGCAGCGCGCTCATATCTTGAATGATTTATGGGACAGCCTCGCGTCAACCGGCCAAGGCTACCCAAAATCGATCTCATCTCGTATGTTCCTGTTCCCGCCGGCTCCACGGTGGGTTAGCTGAAGTGCCGCGTCATTTGCCGCAATTGGGCTCAGTCCGCTTTACGGTCAGAGCTCCGGTGCTATCAATGAAGATGTGATGAATGAGAATGTCGGCGGTGTCGTATCGTGGCCAAAGTGATTAAATAAATGTCACGACGCTAATGAATAATAACGCCCGACTGTGGTCGCGGGTCGTAAATAAATATTCGACCCCCATCTGACTCCGTTCTCCGTGGCGGGTAGCGCTTTTTTGGTGGAAAAATGTTGACTCACCGACGTCACCGGACGTGGCGTCGACGGAATTTACAACACTTCCCGTAAATCTTGCTGCGCATTTATCACCCCCCTCAATTGAAGGCGGATTTTTCTCGGAAGATTCCGAGAAAGGCAACCGCGGTCCATCCCGGGATCACAAACGGTCACGTTGTTTTCGCGCTCGCAGAATGTTTGCCTTCTGGCAACCCTGTTGGCCCGGTTCTGAGAAAGTGCTCCCCAATAAAAGCACCCGTTCGCCGAGGCGTCAGAGTGTGCTATTAAACGTCGTCGTCCCGCAACAAACAAAGGCAAATTTACGTCACACCAGTGTTGACTTAGCACGGCCAATATGTGGCTCAGCACACGGCGCGGCCACCGAGCGGTGGTTCAAAAAGCTTGCCGAAAACAGCGATATTCTTCTGCGTACCGTGGCGCATCGGTCAGTGCGTCACTCGACGGCGTAAACATCAAATTTCAAGTTCAATTACATTCACCGACCGAGCGACGTCGCAGCAAATGCGCAGTCCGCTCGGTTAGGCAACGTTCCCTCCCCTCGCCCAGCGTCGATTTTACGCGCCCCTTAGCCGGATCGGTCGGTCGCCGGAGGATGATGATTGAGTACCGTTGCTAAAGCGATTGCAGTTGTGCGGCGCGTAGTTTATTGACAAATGTGGGTAATCAATACAACGGTTTGTTATTTCGTCGGGGGACCCGTGGACCGGGCGGACCCGCGTTTGATGGTCGCCCGCCCGGCGCGGGCAACGGGTGGCTATCGATATCCGCTTCTATCAATCTGCTACCATCGATCGAACTCACCGTCCGTTTATGTAATTGCGGAGCGCACTGTGAGCGGGCGCGCCATGGTTCGCCATCTTCCTGATCGAAGGGCGTCGGATGTCAGTCCCGAAGGCGAAAGCGGAAACGGACCCCAATGTCCGCGGTCGAACTCGAAGGACTGCATTGTCATTACCTTGCGCGGGAAGGTGACATATGAACCTCCGGGGAAGAAGCTTCGATCGGTGCAATAAAGCTTACACTTAATGTCCGTGGCCGCGGCGGGCGAGCACGGACGGACGGGAAACATGAAAATTGTTTGTCAAAGTCCCCGCTCCCCCCGTTCCTCGGGCGACGAGTTCGTCGAGTGGGTGAACGGAAAACAGTGAGTAATGACCAGCTGTCGGAAATGATTGGACGCGCAACGGCTGCGACAGCAAACCGAATGTCAATGTCAATAAGGGATTAGATAAAACGGAGGAACCTGAGGTGAGATACGTGTTGCGCTTTCAAATGCAAATACACTGGCCCGTTGAAGATGTTTCAATCAAGAGCCGGCCGGCCGGCCGGGGAGTAGGTTAAAAATGGCTTAACTATGATCAAGGTTTGAGTTTGGGAAGACTTAATGTTTTAATGAGACGAGACCGTTCGCACTTCGCATCGCCGAGGTTCTAATAAACTCATCATTGTACGACCCGTTTCGGGCCGTAAAACTACCTTCAAAAGGCGAATTTCAGCACACCCGCTCGCGGTTCCCAAAAAACCGCCAAACTACCATTTTATCACGGGCTTCGCGACAAGGGTGAGAACCGTGGCTTCGACATTGGCAGAAATATGGCTTTCATCGTTACCACGCCAATAAATCGTCCCGACGTTTTCGCCGTCCCCGTTGCTTCGACGGCGGGGTCGGCGAATTTCCAAATGCAATAAACCGCAACCTCATCCGCCGGATCGCATAATTGTCCCCATAAACGGGTTCGGCTGAATCGGTCGAGGTTCAGGTTCGGTTCAGGTCGGAAAGAAGGACCGGGCGCACAAATCATAACGACAAGTGAAGAGCCGTCCGGGCGTACCGTCTCCGGGCGTTCTATCCAATTGAAGGCCAGATCTCGTTGAGAAGCAAGTGACAGCGCAGCCGTGAACCGAGAAACCCGACCAAGAAGAGGAGGCATTCGTCAAGATCGGGCGGCACGCGAGTACGGCTCAAGTACGGTGTGTTCAATGATCGCCTAGCTTGGCCTAGAGCAAGTACCCTTCACCGCACCGCGATCGTTTGGTGGTCGGAGTGGGAATAAACGGCAAAAGAGGATCGCGTATTTTGCGACAATCGGCGCGATAATGATGATACCATTCGCTCCACTAGGGAAAGATTTATGAAGTCTTAATTTGTGGCGTCAGCGTCCTCAAGATGACACAAGATGGCTAACACTAACGGGACCCCTTTTTGTAGCGGCTTGTGAACGAGGCCGTCAAGAGTTAGAAAATTTCACACAAACTTCACACTTCAGCCGCAACACACAACGGCAGAACGACAGAATAGCGTCGTCAAGACGTCCGTCTCCGCTGCTCGACATTGGAATTCAGATCAGATTTCCACATCAACCCGAAGGCATGGAAGGAAGGAAAAAAAGCCATCTAATTTGGACCTTTGTGAACGATTGGAGCTTAGAGTCGAAATGCCGAGGCCGCGCGGAACATTATCGTTAATCGTACACGCTCCGAATCGGTCTCAATCGGGGCTCCCGGGATCGGATTTTCAACCATCCGAAAACGCATCCGCATTTCCGTCAGCCAAGTCAGGTCCAAGGGTTCGTCCGTTCACTGGGTCCGCTTCCCAGAACAATTCGGATCGTCGCGGGACTCGGTTAAGCTAATTTCGTCCAACGACGATCGGTTCGGGCCTCGATAGAATCATAATTTTTATTGCAGAACCTGGTCAATGATGGGCACAAAAACTGAAATGTTTAACGACCACACTTTGGGGACCCGGTCGCGAAACAATATTAGGTTTCAGACTTTTGGTAATATTCTTAAAGTCATTTCGCGTTCAGGTTGCCCGGTAGTTAGGTCCTTTATTTTATATCACCCGGAATTATTGATTCCCGGAATAGTAAAAATATAATACCGTACCGCATTAGCAATGCTTGCTGAAAAACGGATTAACAATTACGTGCTATACAGAACGCTTATTGGAACGTGAATTTGTTTAATTATCTCAAACCATAAAGCTCGTAAAGATCATAAGAAAAAAATTAAAAAAATCTGCTACCGGCCACTGGGAAGAGCAATTTTGTTATTCCAACATGTTCCCGCAAATAAAGCGCAACATAAAACTCACTCATCCCTGGCTCGTGGCGCAAACCAAAGCAAAGTTCAACCGAGTTCAAGAGCCCATCGGTCAACGACTTCGTTGCTCGGGAGGGAACACGACACGGCAGGCATTGCTAACAAAAAAACGGCCCGGTGAAGTGCAAACGGCAACACCAAAAGTGTAACAGTTCTCGTCGTTAAACTGCAAACTCCAAAAAGCCGGGCTGCCCGTGGGGCCACGTACCCGGCGAGGGGTGTCACAACACGACGATCACCACCCCAAACAATGGGCTGAACCCGGGCAGCAAGCAAGAACGCTGCTCCTGCTCCTGCTCGGAATCGCAAATTATGCTTCAAACGACCCGGTGCCGGCACGGCCGTAAATCAATTCGCACAACGTGGCCCTCGGCAGCCCTTGCGAATCTGAGCAACGCAACGCTAAGCGGCGCGTAAAGAATCAAGAGGCGCTGTGCAGCATCCATCCATCGCTCCAGCGGTCCAGCCGTTTTATCTTCCCGGCGTGATCGCACAACATAACCAGACCTCCCCCCAAAAAACATAACGCCCCGAGTTTTGGTCTCGTTCGGTACTCCTTAAAACCCGTTCCGGAGGATCCCTTTGGCCAGATGGGACCGATTGCGCAAGATTCATAAATTACCCGTGTGCGATCACTACCCCTGTGCCACGGTGATCGCACCTGTAGGTTGTCCTTTTTTCCGCTCTTTGGTCGACAGATTTTTAGCGATGTTTTGTTCTTCTGCCCGCGCATCGTCAATCGGGGTTCGGGGTGCAAATTTATGAATTAAAGTCACGTAACGAAACGTGTTCCTCGTTTAGCACAAGCTGCCCACGGGTCGGCGCAGCATCGTTCTCTCGCCCCGATCGCAATGATGCAATCCTGCACCGGTTTGTGGTGGATCAAAACTTAAGGGGGAAGTTCTCGTTTCTGCTCGTCCCCTAGCGTGATTGAATCCTGAACCTCGCCGCGTTAGTTAATAATTAAAACTTTCAATGTGAATCATGGTCGAAAATAGTTTTGTTGAATCTAATCTCATCGATCGAACTACGGGCGTGAAGTTGTTGGCGAAATAATTTATGAAACGGTTACACCTTTGCGACCACAGATTATCATAAATTTGATTGTATTATTATTTAAATTAAAATGTTAACTCGGCCATTCGGCCAGCTTAAGCACCACCACGCGCCAAACTGAGGTCCACGAAGAAGATCGGTGGTGACTCACTGTCGTGCGATGTTGTGTTCTTCGCCAACGGATCCCGCAGGATTTTTGGTCATCGAAACGATCATTTTATGAAAGCATAGTCCCAAGGCTTTACTACAAAATTCATGCACATCTCATTTAGCGATGCACGTTTGCTGGCGAAGGACCTTCGTTATAGGGCGATCGATCTGACCCGGCCATGACCCGGCGAGCCTCTTCGTTCGTGGGCCTTTTTCTTCGCCCTCCCAGCCCTCTCTCTTCGGAGAATCGTTAAAGGGCACCCATTTCCGGCTTAATGGACTGAATTAATAAAAAAAAGGCGGCCAGAACGGCCAACGGCGGGCGAAAAGATAAATCGATTAAGCCTATCGAGACGCACGCCGGTGAAGTGCCGTGCGAAGGTCTCGCGAGGCCTCGCAACCCTGTACCGGGCTGACCTGCAGGCGCGGCATTGATCCATCGTCCGGGCCGGAGACGAGATGTGCCGATGGTTAAGATTGTTCTCAAAAACCCGCATGCAAAAGAGATGACACACACGCCTAGTAATTGATCGTGATCGATGCAAATTGTTTTGCCTCTCCAATCGATTGCCATCGGTCGGGTTGACGGTCAAGCGCCAAGTTATCATATCACGCCCGATCACGTCGGCCGCAGAACATAGATCATTCTAGCTCGTGAAGGCGAGGTGAACCACGACAGATGATGACACGCACGGGCAACGTCTTCATAACGTGTAACTTCCTCCTGAAAGGGCCTCCGTTCGGTGGCTTCCATTGGAACCGCTCTTCGAGGAGAACAAGAAAAGGATAAGCCGCTCGCCGCAAATCACTCGCTCATTAGCATGCCTCGTCCGGAGGCCCAACATCTCAAGACCGGCGGGTGTTCGATTTCAAAAGTTGTCGAAAATATCTGATCTTTGAAGTTCGACCGTTAGAGAGACGTGACTATGACTCATCGCCGAATCGGACGGGGGCTCGATCTAATTGGCCAGATCGTTTCCAAATGCGAAAATTACCTCGTCGAGAGAGAAATCTTTTTTTACTATCCAATCCCACTCGTACGTACTAGCCAGCTGGCCACGTACGACGTACGAGAATAGCATCGTCGACGCAAATCACCCTTCCGGCAATCTTTACGACCAGACAGCCGCCCAGTCTGCAGCGAGAAGAGCCAACGAACCTATTCCTGGGAGGCCCGTCTGGATGATTCATCGAGCACTGACTTGTCTCGACTCCGACGAGGCCCACCAAACATCTCGGACCGTTGGGATCGGGCCACACCACAAATCTTCAACACAATTTTGGCCGGCATCATAATAACCACACGGCAGCCATGACCAACATTTGACTGGCTTTGGCTACGAAGTTGAGTTGATTCTATGATTCGGTCCATCGCCGCACCGCTGGGTGATGATCGTTTTGAGGCGACATATTTATGAGCCATCGGCCGGCCGACCATTAAAATCCACGATCCACGGCATCGCCAGCAGCCCTCGATGGGGCAAAACATCGAACCGAAGCATAGCCGTTCGCGGAGAGCCGTTCGCAGCTCTCGGAAGCTGCATCGGACCCCACCGACGTTCAGATCGCCGTTAGTCACACTCGCAAGCAATTAGTTTGGCGATCGTCATCCCCAAAAAGGAAAAGCTGAACCACAGAACGGCATCGGCCACGGCTTGTAAATCTTTTTATAATTTTCAATTAAACCGTCGTAAACCGATACCGGGCAGCGTTTCTCAGGCGGCATTATGGTCCTGGTCTGCAAATCGCACGAGATGCGAAATTTAGTGTCTATCTGCTTTTTTATGGTTTGTTTGCATCATTAACTCATGCTTTTTTTTTTTTTTTTTTATATAAATTGCGTTTATTGGGAGTTGATTTCGTAATACATCGAGGTTGATTAATCGAATGGGCTCGGCTAAGGCCTCTCCACATTATTATTGAGAATTATTACACATTATTATTTTCAGGTGTTGTTCGTTAGTGTACCTAAGTGTTTGATTTGTTTTCTTGATATTTTGACAGGGGCCCATTGGACCTGTCTAAGACTTTTTTCCTATGCCTTACATACCTAAGCCTACCTACTGACTAAACTATTTACATTATTTAAACTACTATCTACAACTACTACTACTTTAATCTACTAATTAACTGTGTCACTGAAGACGGTATTTCAATTCTTTGTTTTTACAGCAAGCGGACCAGTACTTTTTGTTGAGTTTTAGGGTGTGTTGAGCTATTTTTTCTATTTTAGCTAGTTTATGTATTTTTTCTGTGCTATGCCATGGAGGCTTATTTAGAATAATTTTTAGGAATTTGTTTTGGATTCTTTGTAACCTTTTTTTGTGGGTATTCGCGCTGGTGGCCCATATGGGAGATGCATAAGTGATGGTGGGGCGGATTATAGTTTTGTACAGTAACAGTTTGTTTTTGTTATTTAGTTTCGATCTCCTATTTATTAGGCTGTAGAGTATTTTTAGGTGTTTCTCGCATTTTTCTATTACGTGTTCGAAGTGTGTTTTATAGGTTAATTTCTTGTTTAGGTGAAATCCGAGGTATTTGACTGATTCTTTCCATGGGATGTTTGTTTTGTTTATTTTTGTGTAGCTAGTTGGGAGGCGACGCAGGCAACTTCTTCGTGTAAAGAAAATTGCCTCTGATTTGTCGGCGTTAATTTTGATTTTCCATGTTTTACAATATTTTTCATATTTCCGGAGGCTGTTGTTTAAATTGGTGACTATCGTTTTGGGCATTGTACTTGAGGAGCTTATTGCTAAGTCGTCGGCATATAGAAATTGTGAACATTTTGTGTGTGTTGGAATGTCGGATATGTAAATATTGAAAAGTAGTGGGGAGAGAACACTACCCTGCGGTACCCCTGCATCTGGGGTGTAGATGTTTGAGCAGGAGTTTCCTATGAAAACCTGGTTTTGTCTATTTTTAAGGAATGATTCTACTAATTTAACGATGTTTTGTGGGTATTTTAGTGTAACCAGTTTGTAAATTAAACCGTCTTGCCAGACAGTGTCGAAGGCTTTCTCGATGTCCAGCAGGACGAGTCCGGTAGATTTTTTGTTATTTCTGTTTGACCGTATATTGTTTGTCAACCTGTGGAGTTGGTGAGTGGTTGACAGTGATTTTTGAAAACCGAATTGGTAGGGTTGGATTATGTGGTTATCGTTTGTGTGTTTGTCTATTCTGTTTGCTATACTTTTTTCCAGAATTTTTCCCAGGCAGCTGAGCAGGCTGATGGGTCTGTAGTTTTCGGGGAGGCTGTGGTCTTTGCCTGGTTTAGGGATTGGAACGATTTTTGCGTGTTTCCATGCGTTTGGGAAGTACCCTAAGTTTAGACAGGCGTTGAAAGTATGTGTGATTTGTATTATGGCTTTGTTTGGTAGATTTTTGATACTTTTGTTGTTGATATTGTCTAAGCCGGTGGATTTTTTGGTTTTTAGTTGTTTTATAATCCTTTTGATTTCGTTTGGTTTGATCAGTAGGGTTTGGGGAAGTGTTTCTTGGTATGAGTTTTTGGAACTGTGGGCCGCTTCTTTTACTGTTTTCTCCATGGTGCTCTTTGTTTGCGCTGTTATTTTATGAGAGTGTTTGAAGTGTGAGCTTATAGCCTCACATTTTTCTTCTGAACTCATTAGGAGATTTCCGTTCATTTTTAAAGGCGGGATTGTTTGTTTTTGGTTTTTTAAATTTTTTACTATCTTCCATAGGGTTTTGTTGTTGTTATGTTTGGTGTTGATGTTGGATAGTGTTTTGTCCCAGCTTTCGTTTCGTATTATATTTGTTTTTTCTTTGATCGTTTTTTCCAGTGAAGTGAAGCACGAGTTTGCTAGTTTGTTTCTTCGGTTTCGTTGCCATATTCTTCTGAGCATGTTTTTGACTTTGATCATTTGTTTTAAATTTTCTGGGAGTTTGATGTTATACTGTCCAGGTGTGATGAGTGGTATTGATGCTTTGTGGGCGCTTTGAATTGTTGTTGTGAGCTCGTTTATCGTTTGGTCAATTTTCTGAGTGGTATCTAATGTAAGGTGGTTCATGTTTTGAATGTTTACTTCGTTGTTTATGCATTTTCTGAACTGTTTCCAGTTTGCTGAGCTGTAGTCGTAGATCTTTTTCGTCGGTTTTTCTATTGTGATTGTGTGGTTTATGTTGAAAATTACTGGTTCATGGTCGGATGAGAGTTCGGCTATTGTGATAGGTGTTGACATTTCATGATTTCCGTTTGTGATGGTTAGGTCTATTGTCGATGGTGAGAATCTATTGCACTTGGGGAAATGTGTGGGTGTCTGTGCGTGGTGGATGGCGAAGTTTCCTCTTTGACTCAACTCAAACAGGATCCTGCCTGCCCCATTTGACGTTTTACAGTGCCACATTCGATGTCGGGCGTTCAGGTCGCCGCAGATGAAGTAGCTTTTGTTGCTTTTCGTCAGTTTTCTTATGTCGTTTTTGTATTTTTCGAGGTCCTTATTTCCTCCCGGGTGGTATACTGATGTGATATTGATGTTTCCTTTTTTTGTGATAACCGAGATTCCGATAGATTCTATTTTTTCTAATTTGAGGTCGTGAAGAATATTGTGTTTGATGTTTCGCCGCACCAGGATAGCTACTCCACCTTTGCTGCCATCATTTCTGTCTTTTCTATGTATGTTATAGCCGGGGATTGTAAGTTTGATTTCAGGTTTGAGGTAAGTTTCGGCTATTGCCATTATGTCAATTTTATTGCTTTCTAGGAAGTGGATTATTTCAAGTTTTTTATTTGAAATACTGTTTGCATTCCAGTGGCAAATTTTGAGTGAATTTGATTTATCCATTGAAACAATATTTCTGGATGACTTGGAAAATCACTGTGATTTGTTGTTCTTTGCTATTACAGTTTCTCATGAGTGAGAAGGTATCAGTTATTATGTTTGTTATTTCGTCTGCTGAAAATAGATTTGGCCCTTGATTGGCCCACTGTGCGGATCTGTTTGTATATGTCGAATTTTTTGGAACTGCCGCTTGTTCACTTGGTAGATGTGGGTGAGACGGCAGGGATGGGAAGTTGGTTTCGTCGAGCTTAGGAGCGGGACGATAGATTGTAGGCGTTGGTGTGCGTTGTGGACGCGCTGGGCACTTATAATAGTTGGCGGTGTGACCGCCGTTACAGTTTGCACACTTTAACAAGTGTTCGGGAATTCTGCCTTTTTCTTCCACCGTTTTTTCGGCGTGTGGGCAATCGTCTGCTTTGTGTGCCCCTGCACATTTCAGGCACTTCGGCTGTGTGTAACAGTTATTGGCTCCGTGGCCGTACTTGAGGCAATTTCTGCACATCATTGGTGTGCCGTTTGTGTGGTAGTGGTTCCATCTTACTTTGCAGTATCGGATCGCGTGGATCAGTTTTAAATTCCCGAGCGTTACCGTGCCCACGGGGAAGTGTAATAAAAATGTGGCCTGATCATCGTACCTCTTGTTTCTGATGTTTAGCTTTTTTATTTCGCTAGGGTAGACCTCTTTTTCGTTTAGCGAAGTTTTTAATTCCTCGATGTCGCAGTCGGCCACACCGCTCAGTACTATTTTTGTTGTCCTACTCTCGGGTAGCTGAAAAGTGTAAAATTGCACTTTGCGCGCGTGTAGGGCCTGCACCACCTTGTTGAAGTCGTGTGTCGTGGTTACTTGTACCTGAATTCCCTTTCTGGTGACATTTGTCATGTATTTGATGACTCCTGCGGCTATTAATTTGCTGTGCACATCTCCTACCGATGTGCCCGTTACGTATATCGGTGGAGTTTTTTTAGATTCTGTTTGTGGCGGAGTGGAGTTTTTCTGCTCGTGTTTGGAAATATTCTCCCTTGGTATTTGCAGATCGCCGCTGTCATCCATTGGGAGAGCTTCGAAAATATTTTCGCTAGCCACCGGCTCGCGGCTTCTCTTACTTTCACTACGCAGCCCGCTCTCTATCGGCCGTTTCAGTTTGCTTGTTGGAGCCATTTTTTTTTCCGGTAGCCGGCCCCTGGCTAGCACTGTCACTGTGTCTAACTCTTTGCTTTTGTTCACTATCACACCTGGATGGAGACGAGCAACAACCGCTCCCGACGGTGGTTTGTTCGAGACTGATTAACTCATGCTGAATTATGTTACTCACTTGTTTTAAACAGTGTTTGTCGATTGATTCGGCATCAAAAATTTGCATCGCACAAACGGACGAGGAAAAGGCCCACAGGTTGGCTCACTTTCACCACTAGCTGGCCACCACTTCCTGATATAGATAGTGAGCTCCATTTACGAATGCACTGTGACGACCCCAAAAGGTCATCAGCTTCGTTCTGTTCGCTCTAGTTAGCTCCATTTTCTTTGCACGTGGAGGCATAAATGAACCCCGCACCAACTGGGAGAGTCTTGGACACTCTCCGCGGCCAACTCGTTCACTTCCGCATAGCGCAAAAACCGGCCACAGCAGGATTTGACAGCGAAATCAACCGGGCAGCCGGTGCGCGCTCGTGACAAAGAAAATTTGTCGAAAACCACACGCCACCGGAGTTTCCATTGGCCATTGGCGGGAGTTGCAGGGCGCACCTTACGGTTCCAGAGCGAAGCAGGAAGTGTTTGTCCGGTTGGCTTCAACAGCCACCAACGTTCCCGGCGGCCAATCAGGCGGCCCGATGATCGTCTCTCATTTAGGCAGTTAGGTGCGCGTTTCTTCGGGTGCACACCTTTATTATCCGCGTACGGTTGCAGCCCGAAGCTGTCCTATTTATGGAGCCTAATAATAATGATCAACCGGTCATGAAGAAAGCATAACAATTTTAAAGGAGTAGAAGTAAATGGCCAAAGACACAGACCTCGGGTGGTGTTGCAAAAGTTTCGTCCAAATATTGTGAAACACTCGAATGGGCTGCAAATGATTTAAATATTCGTCGCTTTGCAGCCGCTGCACTGGCTGCATTTCACTACCGGGCACCGGCTGTTCCAGATCATTTAAAAATCCCCAGGCCTAGGCCGCGCTCGCCCCCGCTACAGCGCGTTACGTCACGGCGGTGCCGGCTATGCGGGCGAAACTGGGTTTACGAGGCGCACAAATCACTGGATTAAACGCTCCGGCATCGTGTGCACCTTCTGTGCACCGCCGGTACTACCGACTCACTACCTTCTTTCTCGGCCATTTCCCGGAGCGCCTTCTCTCGTAGCGCTGTCTCCCAGCTCATTCGAAGCTCGTTTGCAGCCCGCGGAAGCATAAGGAACGACACACCGACGCCAACGACGACGACGACGCGGTGCATTCAAGCTGAAAGAACGACGCTTTAAAATTCATGGCAAAATCCCTTTCTATGCGATCGTTCGCGCTCGCGGATCTGGTCCGCACCAGTTCCGCACCGTGCCGCCGCCGAGAAATCATTCGCTGCGAACCCGCGGCGAAATCCGATCTGATGGAGCCGACTTTGCGGAAGCGAGCCCTCGCGATCGTTCGCCTCCGCTCGGAGCGGAGAATTGGAACGAAAAATCTAATTTTCAATCTACGACTGAGTGGGTCCCCCCCCCTCCCTTCGGGTGCCACTCAGATTGTCTTAAATTAAATTAGAAAAGAAGCCGCACACCCGCCACCCCACGGATCTTCGTTTCGCGGTTCGCTGGTCACGCTGCGTTGCGTACCGTGTGGCGGAAGCCTTGCGGGCCCGACTTGATGGGCTTTCGAAAATGTCCTCGTCCTTGATCTCCAAAGTGGGCTGCTGGTGGGTGGCGTGTTTCGTAAGCGCAGTTCGGTTCGACTTGGCGGCCCCCCGCCTGGAACCGGTACAAGGAACTTCACTTTCAGAAGCACTTTCCATCCGGCACCTGGAGCTGTTCGGGCCGTTCGGTAATAAATCGGGACTCGACCGCGCGGGAGGCTGACACCGAACCGATTACCTAATCGGCACTTCCGGATCCCGCTGGTCCCTTTCATTAGTCCCCAATTAAGAGCAGGATCGTCCGCCGGCGTCCGATTTCAGTTCGAACGGCAGCGACAATGTAATTGAATAGTTGAGCCCAACACTTTACAGCTCGCCACACACGGACGGACGGACGGGTTCCCAGCTATAGCATTACTAATCTCCGAGTCACGCGCACCGATTAATCCCTGATCTCTGGGCGACGAAAAATGTCTCTTTTGGACAAACACCATTTTACCCCCGCTCGCATTTATTCACGGTTATTAGCAAATTTTTTTTTACTGCACTCCAAATGTAACCCGCACAAATGGACATAGTCTGGCCACGTAACGGCGCTCGCGGCACGAGCATAAAATTGCAAAAACTACTTCCTTCTCTCGTGGTCGCGCCCCCACGAAGAAGTATGTCAAACGGAGCGGCGCGTGCTCCGGTGTCCAGTGGATCAGGCGGTCAAATCCCGCGGACTGCCACGACAATCACCGCGACAATCACGACGACGTGCGGATTACGCCGGCGACTGCGATTAGCTCGACGGCAACTCGTTGGTTCCCCGCGGCGGCCACGGCTGCTGGAACCGCTGGAATGCCGATGGGAAATTAGTGTGAAAATAATCGCATTTCATTTTGTCTAAATGCTGTTGACAATCTCGCGGAACGCACGCCTCGCAGAAAGTGAGGCTTAAAACTGTCGGTCGGTAGGACGGTCGGGGAAGGCCACAGTAAGACACGTCGTACATGATGTAAGGGAAAGGTTGGAACCAGATTCGATGGCGGCTTAAACGGATTAGTCGCCCGTCGGTTGTTCGGGCTTGAAGCGACACAAAAAGGTGTCGGCTATTTGTAATACTTCACACCGAAATGCTAAAAATGTGTGAATAAATTTCGATATAACCTATCACACCAAGCCACCAGTGAGACACTGTGGCCAGTGTTGTGCCCACTTCCGTCCGTTATGCAAATAAATCAAACCTATGCCCGTTACCCGATTGCGCGCCCATTGCTTTTCACTTTGCACAATGGCTCACATTGTATCGGAACACGTGCCAGGCGCTGTACAAACAGATCGTTTCAGCCCAACCTACGGAGGCCCGTTGGCCCCCAAGCCCCTTTTCGAATCACAGCCTCATTACCACTCGATTTATGAGGTGACGTTTTAATGTACTTTCGCTTGCACTGGCCGTCACAAAACAGCAAACGGCGGGAATTTATAGCCTAGCGCTCATTTGTGGTCCATTCTGTCGGGGTGCGCCGACCGACGCCGTGTTTTGTTGGGCACAGAATCGATCACCTTTGAGCCCCAGGGTTTTCTTCCGGTTCCGCTCGGCTTTGTTGTCGCTTATGATCTCGTTTCCTAGGGCAATAAGGACTACGCCAACCAGTCACTTCGCTTTAGGAGCAAACTCTAATCGAAACTCGATCGAAAGACTTCAATGCGGTGCAACAAAAGGAAACCTTTAACTTGGTTCAATTCGCCTTCTAAACTAACCTTACATAAAATTCGAAAGGTTTCTATTAAATCGAAAACTTCCACTCTCTACCCAACTTTTTTTTAAATAGTCCATTGAAGTCAGAAAAACATAATTCAGAAGTTTAAAATAATTATTTCGAAATGCCCAATTATATGTGCGCCATCGTTAGCATAAACCTAGCAGCATAAATAATTGGCCTGCATTAGCGTTAGCGTATTTGTTTTCAAACAGAGATCTCGGACCTCGTGAGTCCCCCCGAGCTCCGGCTATTAGTATCATAAGTTAGTTTTGCAAACGTGGCCAATCTTAGGCCCCATCACCGCCGCCGACGCAATAAGCGTCTGGCAACCTGAACGAAACCCGATTAGCGAATGGAGCGATTTTTAGACGCCGCTGCTAAAACCCCTAGTGCCAATCATTACAGCCCTCATTCCGGGTAGCAGCGATACCGGGGTACTGGTTCCTATCAAACCCAGCAGCAGCAGCAGCCAAAGGCAGCCTCCAACGTTCGCTGCGAAGGTTAGGAAATGCATGTTTAAGCTAGGCCAAATAAAGCTCAAAACATTGCGCGACGTTTTTCCTTCTCAAACGAGTCGGCCAGCTTTGCCCAATACGCGAACGCAAATTAAAATTGCATGTCGACGCAGGCGCCGACCGTGCGAGATGCACCAGACACGCGAAACTCCGCCGAGCATCTCGTCGGCGCCGCACCACGCGGCGCCTTTCTCAATCGATCCGAAAATCTTACCGCTGACGCCTCACTTTTCGTGCGTTGCGAAGAAAACGCCAATTGTGTGGCTGCTGCTTGCCGAAATCTGCTCCGCAGAGGAATAATATTAGCTCTTGCGCTTCTGGTTTCGGGCCGTGTCGAGTGCGTGTACGCGATAGAAGGTTCACCTTCGCGCTCTTCACTTCGCTTGTGGAAATACCCGTCATTAAAGCGAGCGAAGAAAGAAGTGCGTCTGCGAACCGTTGCTGGCAGCGACGTTGCATCCGCTGCATCGCGCAGCCGAGAGGAACAAACCGGGCGAACAAAATAAATAAAATCTTTCAACAGCCCCTCCGGGGTGAGGTGTGAGAATCTTTAAACAAAACGGGCACGCAACGCTCCGTTGCAACTTGCTACCCACTCGGAGCTCAAAACCCCCGGGCGTAGCAGGGTTGAATTATGTCGAGACTCACACTGAACTTCCCGAGCGCAAAGCTTTGGGATCTCGAGCACTACCTTGTTAACCTTTTGGGCGCGATATCGTGCGCTTCATCGCGAGACAGGGAAAAATTACACAGGAACTGAACCGCGATGGCTGCTCCGCGATGGGCGCTCCGCGATCGGTTGCGATCTGCTTCCGCATCGGCGTAACACACTAAACTCTCCCATCATCATGCTCTGAAAGTACCCGGGAACTGTGGCGTGCGCCAGTGTTGTGGAAGTTGCAGTTTGAGTTGCAGATGATGAAATAAACGTTACTTTAAAAGTGCAAACTTTAAAGCAGAAAGGTTTGGAAAAATTTACCTATAAAGGATCGCCTTCATAGAATCGAATCGAATCGCATCGATCGAATGATCTGAATTCAATTTCCCAATCAACTTCCGTGTCGCGGAGGTCAGCTGGAACTAATTTCTATTGGTCCTCGCGGCACACCAAACCCGTTACGTAACCCATTATGCATCGGTTTGCCGCCGCCGCCGCGATCGCCTTGCCAGATCGCGATCATCACGACTTTACAATTAATTTCCAATTTCCCAAAATCCCACGTACTCTGTCCGGCGCGCTGCCTGCAACATCAAACACGGATCATATCTCCCTCCGATCTCGTCCGTGTACATGCATAAATACATCTTAAAAACATGTGGCCGAGGGACACATTCTCGGGCCGTGCCGTACTCGAAGCGAAGAAATTCGATCCACATTCGGACCACCGCTTGACCATGCTTCCTTCTTCCATTAGCGTTCCGCCGCCGCCGCAAATAGTCCCCGGCGGGCATGCAGCAGCAGGCATGTATATTGTTTGCTGGCCGATTGACAGCCTTTGGGCCGTCGTAATCGCTGTTCCTTCATCTGGTTCACCTTCTTGGCCCACAATCCCGGCTCACGTAATCGAAGTGAGTATCGATCGGTGCCAGGTTCGCTAGAGTCCGCGGACCTTCAACAAGAGAGAACTATTTTAAATGAATCGTAGGACATAAAAGAGAAAACCTGCCACTTGCCAGCCGAGACGCAGTTTGCAGTTCCTATTCTTCTGCTCAGTGACTGCTAGCCTAAGACATCGGGCGAACAGAATTTCGCTGCATCAGGCCACTCGGGTGACAGTGTCAGGAAAGTGGCCAAGGCACTTTCTTGGCAACATTTTAACGGCACTCCGCAGGGACCCTATCCTGTGCACGCGAGAACCGTTGTGTCCTAGTTGTGGCCCCCCGTGGTGCCGTGCGTTACATAACACCCAATATCCGACGAAATTACATTAAACACTGGGGCTTCGGGCCAACAACCCGGCACCCGTCCGTCCGTACGGCAGCAATCTCCCGAGACCGCTTCGAACGTCATCCTCTCAACTTTGATGGGCTTCGAGCACTTCGAGCTACTTGTCTCGGAGTATCGCAGTCACATGTCACGGCACGTAAGTAAACATATCGATTAAGTATCGAACCGCTTGCACCGCGCGCCGTGGACAGCAATTTCCCCGCATTTCTTTCCCCGTAGGAAGGCTCAGAGAAGTGCGATTTCCATTTCTTCAGCCGATCAGCCAAGCATTTGAAGGGCAGTGCTCGAAATAGGGCCCAACCAACTGGTCACGATCGAGGGGAAAGCTATTTTTCATTTAAAAAAAAAGAACCGACGCCGGTTTTGACGGACGGAGCCCAAAAGACGGACCCAAACTGAGGTAGCCTTGTCTTGTCTGGGCCCTAAACGTGCGGGGTGTTTGTTACATGTTTCATAATGCGCCAACGGCGTGTGACGTTGTGTCTGAGTTAAATAATAAGCTATTAGTAAACGGATTGACTGCTGATTGTTACTTAAGCAATCGGTTGCCCTTCAAATGGAGAGTAATTTTTAAACACATCCATTTGCCACTAAACACACACCTCGTGCATTAATCCGCGAATTGGCCACCGGTTTTGCGTCGATTCTATGCCATTAATCATATTCGTTCGGTTTGTCCTTCAGCGCTTTCTTTACGCAGCGACGAATTCGAGCGTCTGACGAAACGGAGCAACAATAAAGGTGTAGCTGCAAATGGCCCGGGGGCTAGAAAATTGCGGGCTATAATCTCTAGTATTTGGCCGTTTTCGTGTTGTCGTCATCTGGGGCCAGATACCTAGCCTGGATGCAATTCTTACACGTCAACGCGTGACGTTACGGATTATTGCGCTCAAATTATAGGCCTCATTTTATTTATTTGACGCACTTTAGCCGCCTCGATGACGCATTTTGCAACGCGCATGGTCAACCATATTAATGAGGTGGTGGCTAATTTCATGCTTTTATACCAAAAAAACGTTGAACTAACTGCACCCGGTCACAATGTCGGCACCTTCCTTAAGTACGGTTCTATTGTGGGCCCTCAACAAACACCTGGAGCAACAATTGGAGCATACTTTGTGCCATTCGCCACTGTGAGTGAGTTTTTAGCATAAAAAACTCCCCACCAGGCAGCAGCCAATGTTCGAAATGAAGGAAATTATTGGAAATCTATTACCTCGAACTGACAGTAAACGTGCGCAGTAGAGAGTTCTTTCTTGGAATGCTTGCACAACTCCCGCACAACATCGAGCTCCCGAGCTCACTTTATGTCACTTAGTCATAGTCATCCCCCGCATGCCTCGGAGCAGGACTGACCGCAACATAACCGTGCCATGATTAATGATTGATCGAATTAGAGATCCCCGAGACGCGGGGACGACGCGCTCCGATTATTACCCTACGACGCTGGCGACGTATGGAAATGGAAACATAAAAGCCAGACCCACCGTTGTGCGGCGACAGACGAATGCACTTGGAGACATTCGTCAACCGTCGACCGAACAATGGCGGTGAGCTGCGGTTTGAGCTTCATTGTGTGGCCAGGGACGAAATGCAACATGCACGAGCACACACATATGACTCCATTTGATGGGCATTGGACTAATGATGGGCATTTTCTTCATTACGTAAGAGCGAGAGTTCCTGAACGAAGCCGTAACAGAATCACAACGAATGGAAATCTGATCCCATAATGCGCAAATAATCTGTTGGCGCATTATATCATTTTCAGTTTTCTCCCAAAACTAGAACCATGCCGCTCACTATCGCAGCTCTTTATCTAGCGCGCCACGACGTCTGACAAATGGATCGATGCCTCCGACGGTAGGTGGAAGTCGTTGGAGCTTGCAAACAAGATTAATTTGTAGCCACAAAAGCCAGGAAGGCGGCGAGCTAACAAGGCGTAAGCAAGATGCTAGTGCCACTAGTACTGCAGTGAAGTGCATTTGCACCTCATTACGCAAATTGCGCTCCCGTTTGCTCGGCTTCCATTCCAAGGCAGATCGCATGGCAAGATTACCAGAACGCGCGCTGCACTGATTGAGCCTTATCTTATCACCTGCCAAAGCGCGCAGCTTCGTGTGCGATAAACTAATGCCCAAGACCATGATACCCTGCGTAGACGCTTTACACGCAGCAGCATCGGCACCAGCTCGGAATAGTTATGATTAATCTGCGCTTATCATAGCGAACGGATTTATTAGTACGTTACCAATGAAGGTCGCCAGGGTTAGCAACCCCCTGGGAGGCAACCGCGGGGCCATCGTACCCGCAAGGGGCAGCTAGGTCAGTATAGGAAAGGCCTCCCGAAAAGGCGGAAGTAGGCGGCTGGCGAAAACGACTGTTTTCGAAAGAAACCGAAAGCTCTCGTTTGGCTCGAAAAAAAACAAAAACTTAGCTGACTTTGCCTAATCGCTTGGCGCCTAATGAATCTCTGGCACCTGGCATTTGGCGAGCGCAGTGTAGTGCGCAGCCGATCGGTGATCGATGAGGATTAGCAGAAAATATATCATGTATGCATAAGCGGGCGCCGATCGCTGCCCGCCGCCAAGCGGAACTTGCTGTTTGAGCCTGGGGGTAGCATATTTTATCACACAACACAACCTCCCAGAATAGCCACAGAAAACAGAGAGGAGATAGCGAGCGAGAAATATAAAGAAAGAGAGAGAGAACGCTAATCATGAAACGATGTGCAAAATTGTGACAAATGAAGCACCGCGCTGTGCAATGGCGGTGACGCGTACGCGATCAATCAGTATTAGGGAAGAGAAGCGCCACAGCGCCAGCGCCCGGTCGCCACGGACGAAACATCGAATAAATAAACACATCAAGTGAGGTAATCTTGTTAAAAATAACAGCCAGACGATCGACGGGGTCCGTTTGAATGTACAGAACTGTCGATAGACGATAGACTTGAAAGAACCTTATTCTCGATGCGGTTCCTCTGAGACGCAGCCAATAATTGTGACCATATTGGCGAGCTTTGCGTAAAGATGTCCCTGACAGAATGGTGTCCCAAGCCTCAGTTTCCACAATTCCCCGCAATTCGTTACGCAAACGGAGTTCAGTCGAAGTTCATCAGTAATGTCGAAGAAATTTCTAACGAGCAATGAGGAAACAATATTTTACATATGCAACACCGAATGGCCAACGGTCGCATCACCTTTCACAAGAAGTTCTGCCGCCTGCTGCCTGGCCAGATGATGTCCTTACGTAAGCACAATCATTATGCAGTATGCGGTGGTGCGCCGTGCGCACTTCCAACGGTGCTCTCGGCTTTCACACCTTCGCACCGTCGTGTCACGATTTCCTCGCGGAAAGATGCCCACGAGGAAGGTTATTGTTGAAATGAAGACGGAAAAAACACCGGCGGCGATGACCGGTGCACAAGAAAGGAAAATGAGTCTTTTATTGAGTCACCCCCGGTTGCTGGAATCGGTGATGGTGGCGAGCCGAAGGCCAGCGGTAGCGTGTGAAGAAATTCTGCAACGCTGACGCTGGACTAAGTTTGCGAAATGTGGAGCACTTTCGGGTGACTGTCAAACCGCGGATCACCAAACCCCAAACCAGAGTGCAGCTAAATCCATCAGCAGTCCGCTACATATTTATGGCACGCCATAAAACTGATGGGCGTCAGGTCGTCGGTCGAACTGCACCGGAAACTAATGTATGTAAAACCGTTTAGGCAAACTTCCGGCCACTCCGGTGTCGTGGTTCGTAAAAATCGATAAAGGTTAAGGACGCTACCGGTCCACACACTTCAACCGTTTATTGGCAAGGTCCGGCACAGCCCCTGTTTCGCGGAGTTGATGCACATCGATCGAGCGGATAGAAAAGCGTCCCATTTCCGCAATCGGCGGGTGAGTCATTTGCTGACAAATCTAAACACTCTGACAACGACCCTCTAATCCCCGGCTACCATTCCGGGAGCTTAAAGCTCTGCCGAATGACACTATAATATTAGTATAATCCCTAAGTTGGATGCTCGTGGGTCGTAACATTGAAGGTGGAATCGAAGAGGCTAGGGGATGGCGTCTGCTGAACGCTTATCATTATAGCTGGTATTGTTACCGACATAACATTAATATAACTTGAAGGTGCGTAAGCTAGACTCTAGTAAACAATCCCCAGACACAGGTCTATTGGGGGCCCCGTTTTTTACTTCGATTTGTTTTGTCGTGATTCGTGCGTGAAAAATGCGTCTTCTGTGCGATCGTGATTATTTATTGTGGATTGCTTGCCCCCATATTCTGCCTGGCTGGGGCCTCGTTTTCTTTGCCCCACTATCATCAGCCAGCAAGGCGACTATCGGTGTGTAGAAAAACCACTACAAACACACACACACACACACCAAATCACCTCGATCCGATTCAAACCGAGTTTGAGCCCCGAAGAAAGAGGCGAAAAACGTATCGAAATTTGCTAACCGTGGACTCGCGGTCCGAGAGATCGCACTACGCACTCGTGGGAGCCAATCGGTACGACCAGAAATCGGTTCGTCGAAGGAGAAAACGGGTAAGAAAGAGAGCGCAAATGGAAAGAATTATGCAAATGAAGCTGATAAACATTTTATTGCTTTCGCATAAGCTTTCGTTTCACTCTCTACTACGGCCAAGAGTTTCGGGCCAGGCAGGCCAGCGGGTTCTTTCGGCAGGCAGGGAAAAAAACAACGTCATGACCCCTCAGCAAAGTCCACCCAATGAAACCAAAGAAGAAGCAAAAAAAAAGCCACACTAAACATGCCGACACGCCGAAGCGGCCGTTTCGGAGAGAAGTTAAATATTCAAAAATACTTCCCGCCACACAGCATGACATCATTCCATCAGCGCAGCATCAGCATCGCGGGGCGGCAATCGGCTTTGGGAAAAGCATCGGCCAGACTTTATGCGACCGTCCGTCGATCGGCCGAACGATGCCGCGCTGTAAATGTCGAACATGGTCCCAGAAAAACCGGCGAAACCTTTCGATTTCGTATCGTTAGAGTTGCACATGGAATCGTATAAAATAAAACCTTTTATCCTGATGCCGCAGAAGTTGTCGCCGGAAGAAGCCGCCGTCGCCGCCGAAAGTATGGGAACCGCGATATCGGGAGACATTCTGGCGACTCCCGGCCATCCCGGGTTCTGCGCGCGGGTTCCTCGTTATCGGCGTCGTGCGCCCATCTCTTTCGGCGCAAAATGAGTCATGCTGAGGTTGCGTTACGTCCTGCGTCGACCACTAAAAGGGCTGTGATTTATTTCACGACCCTCGAGCTAACGACGATCGGCGGCCAACCCATTAAGCCAGGACAGGCCAGACCCGCCCCATGTTGCGCTGAAATCGGAATTATTTTTCATGGGCTAATCCGCGCGCGTCCGTTCTGTGTCGATTATCGGAAAGTAGCGACATTAATAAACTCCAAGAGAAGGTTCGCAAATTTACTTCAATCAAAGTCAGGGGCATCATATTTTGTCCGGGGTCCAGATGTGTTTCTTGGATTGGCCGGCAAGAATCTGGACGTAACCGGTACCCACGGACAGCTGATAAGAACCTTCTTTATTTGCAGCCCGACACACAGAGAGAGAGAGAGAGAGAAATGTCCGAAAAATAGTAACGCTCAGAGTGTCCCAGCACGGCGCACCGATTCTCGAGGGAACCCTGCGGATCTTCGATCTCGGCCAAAAGTCGTCGCCAGACCAAGAAAACCACCAAGACGAAGACGAAGCACCGCCCAGGCACTGCATGGACCGAGTCCCAGCGCTATGGAGTGATGATTATTTGAATAAATTAGCATACCATTTTTGCCCGCAACTTTTAACGAGATGTTTTGGGGCAAAAACGAGCCAATAATACTAATAATACCAGCAATACTCGTCTCGGCGGGGCCTGGAGTTTCGCTGGACGGAACGAGAAAGCTATCTAGGATCGTGTGCGGCGTTGGTGGTGTTGGCTCCTTAATAGTGATTGTGTTGGGGGCCGGTTCTCGGGATGTTTCTTGTTTGGGGTTTCGATATTTGTTCCTCCCGTTGTGGTTCCTAGTTTGGTTCCATGTCATATTTTCGTGCCAGCCGAGAGGGCGACACTGGGTCTTCGGTGTTTGGTTCTCCGGAGCGACTGCTGAGGAAAGTGCTAGACCTCACAAAACTATTTGAGGATAAATTACAGGAAAAAACGAAACGGAGCGGACGATGAGCTGCACGCAAAAACTTAATGGTAAACCGGCTCCATGCAGAGTTCCAAGTCAAGTGGTTCCAAATAAATTGCTTTACCGGTATTGTCAGCCGGTAATGTGTGAAACAATATTTATTGCCCGTAGCTCGACGGGGTCCCCGGAGACGGCCTCTGACCGGGGATCGATTCCATGTCGTGTTTTCGTGAGTCCGCCAATTCCACCAGCATGAACCCTCACGATCCCAAAGGGAGACCTATTTCTCTCGGGCGACACTCGTGCACCCTCTCGTGTTGTGGCCTCCCTACCTCGAATAGGTACAACAAGTAAAATTTGATTCCAAATGCTCTTAAACGGGGTCCCCTTTCTGGGCACACAAACAGGGGACAAGGGTCTTTATGGCGGCGGCCGTTTCGCTCACCCTTCGCCAGTAACAATAACATTCACCGGCCGCCCAAAACTAGAGCAACTTGGCACGAAAAGTGCAACCACGGCCCGTGAGAGTGCACTCGTTTCTTTTTGGGGCGCGGTGCATTGCGGTGCACCGCATGACCAGCGACCGGCGGCGGGGCTGAATACGTAACAGCAACACGCTGCAATGGACACCACTCGGGCGATTCCAGAGCTCGTGTCTGCCAACCGCGAAACACATAAACCTCAGCCAAAAAATGGAAAAAATTCAATACCAGATCGACCGACCTGGAGTCCCGACGGAATTCCTTGAATCGGTCAAATCCTGCAGGACGATAGCGCACGCTGCATGTTACCTGTTGCGCGTGCGGGCGAGCCGTGACATAAGAACGGTCTGGTAGTCCCTTTAATATGATTTTTCATTCCCAGCCCGCGCTTAACATGAATCACTTTCGTGGTGCGATTGTATTATGCTTTCACTACCTTAACCTTGCGCTGGTTTTTGGTTTTGTGATGCAATTTACGGTTTTTGTTACATAAAACGGGTATTAATGGCGTATTTTAACTGCTGCAATGCCAACAGTTCAACGGCCATTTCCATTTTAAGGGATACAACAGCGCGATTCCGTGGAGCTCCTGTTGTTCCAGACACAACACGGCGCAGAACAAAATACGTACGTCGATCCGAATCTGCTAATTACATGCGCTGATACGTCAGCGGGCCGTCGACTCAGATCACGGCTCATCCGGCGGCCCGGTATCATCGGGAATCACCACACATCGGGGGGAAGAGATTAAGGTTGGCCCGCCCGGAATGGCGGACAAATTAGCAAACCCCCCCTCCCGGGTCCAGCAATGATGTTAATGGGAACAGCAAAGACAGCAACCGGCCCCGGGCCACCAACGATGCTGACAACGTCGGTTTTATGCGCAAAGTTTGCCAACCTCCAGTCCGTTTGGTGAATGAAATGACCACCGGCAAAACGAGATTGGCCAGATCGATGACCCCGCTCGCGGTGCTGTCACGCAGCGTTACAGGACCTCCAAGACGGGGCAAGACGGAGAGCCATTCTTTCCGCCACACCGGGCCCCCGCTGGGCCAGGTGTTGATCTTGTTTGATTAATTAATTGGCTCGCAAAAGAATTTTATTATCCGCAAGGTTCGCAAGGCACGCACCCTGTGGAGCTCCAGCAGCACCGTAAAGTTCGAGAGTTCCCGCAGAGAAAGAATTCGACGGAGACAACAGTGTTTTTGGTCCGAAATCTTGTTTTCTATCGGATCGGACTAGAACCACTGCGCAGAACTCGCACCCTTACTCGGCCCATTCATGGAGCTGTTCGTCGAGCCTCGTCAAGCCAATCGATCATCCGGTAAAGGGCGCCATCGGAAGCGCTAACGGCGTCCGGAATCAGGTTGACGTACGCGGCGAACTGAGCACCCGCCCGGACCAGTCCCTCTAGGCAGCGGACCGCTATCATCTTATCGGGCTGCCGAAAGTGCTGGTAGATGTTGGCGGCTTGGCGTAACTTTGCCGACAGCCGTTCGGTGGATTGCGGTTCGCAATCCGCTCCGCCTTCCTCCAGCTCAATGGTGGCCGCGACGTGGAGGTATGACGCTCGGCAGAGCGATAACTCATCCCGGCTGGTCATTCGATCCACGAGCTGAAACATCGTCGCACACTTTGCGCCTTCCCGGAGACTGGGAGAGACGGAGTGACGTGAAGCCAGTGACGGAGCCAGATTCCAGCCGCTTGGTACTTACCGGTGATAGGTGGATGCCTGAGCGATGAGCGCCTTACACAGCAGATCCGGCCGGCTACCGTCGAGTTCGGCCTGCCGGGCAGCGGTTTTGTACAGCGTCAACGCCTCCGGATAGTGACCCTCGGTGAACACGAAGTGTCCGTAGTCGATGTACGACTCCGACATAATCGTCGCCTTCTGAGCTACAGAGTGCAAAGGATAAAAACCCTATTAATCTCCCGGAGGGAAGGAATGGTCCCGGGATAGGAGTCTTACTCTTCAGAGCTGCCTGGTGGGCGTCTCGGATGTACTGGCCACGCATCCACATCGGTGACTCCTTGCAGTCTTCTGCCGCGTTGTGGTTAACACGATACAGTAGCGCGTTGATGGCAACGTCCAGACTTTCGCCACTCGAGTCCAACGTGGCCCCAACAGGATACCCCTCGAAGATGGCCTTTGAAACAGCCTCATCGGCCTGCTGGAGTTGCTTCATGGCTTCTATTTCTTTTCGTTGTACCATCAAAAACGTGGCATAGTAGTAGCGCACCGTGGCTTCCGTTCTCAGGCGGCACGCTGGCGCACAGTCCGAGTTTCGTTCGAGCGTTATCAAAAAGAACTGATGTGCCAGCCAGTGCTTTTCCGGGTCCGACGCAAATTTTCGGGCCACGGCCAGCAGCTCCAGCACTTCCTGTTCGTACTGCGCTCGTTCCTTTAGGCTTTCGATGCTCGCCAGTGCCGTCCGGAGGTAGTCTAGGAGTCTGCTGGAGTAGCACAGCCTGCGACACTCGACCGACAGGTCCGATGTTGGCCATACGTGCTGGTCCTCGAACTTGATCAGATTCAGCACCAAGAATGCGGCGTTTGCGTAGTCTTCTTCGTACAGCTCACTGGCGATGGCTTCGTAGTACGGGATGCGCGCTCGACGAACGTCGTTGGCCGAAAGAACGGACACTTTCTTCCGCAGGCGTACCCTGATCTGGGCCAGCTGTTTCGAGAACGGCGTCGTCAGCCCGGGACGCACCAAACTGGTGGACGACATGACGCGAAACTGATTGACGCGGAGTGCTGATGGTACAATGTCTACTTTGATCGATACTGGGATTTGTCTGAACTCTCTTCATCGACGTGGTCTACTAGGATCGCTTCTGGATTGAATATCTACGGCGCCCTTTTGGGACACCTTGAGTGACTTCGTTATCCATTTTTGGTTACATGAAGCGCCATTACCTTGACCGTTCACCGATCTAAAGCAAATACTGCATAAGTAATGCAAATGGCACTGGGTTGAAGAAGCCCCCCATTGAAGTCACCCGTATAAGGAGTCATTTCAATGCATTGAGCTCCCTGTTACCCCGGAGGTTGGGGACCAATTTCACCTTCACACGTGACACACAAACCCAAACCATCCGACAAACTCAGGCTCTGACCACGGTCAAGGATGCGTGCCCCGGGGCCGGAACTCGTGACGTGTGGCGCTGCAAACAACAAAAACCCACAACCTTCTCCATGTGACAGGCGAATCGAATCGAAATCAACGCCACCGTCAAACGGACCTGCCGCAAGCGATAGCACAGCTGGTCAAACAGCTCCAGCAGCAGGTGTCCTATTAACACTCCACGCTAGGCAAACCCCGTTTCCATCCCGTCCGCGTTATTAGCTACGCCTCTCGATGGCTGCCGACAGGGCAGACACACAGCTAATCGTTTCCGCCAAGGCCGGGAACTCCAAAATAGCAAACTCCGGACAAAAGTGGACACTTGTAGCGAGGCACGCATGTGTGTGTATTTGACCCACAACTCACGCTCTCCAACCACCCCGCTTCAATATGTCTCCATCGGACACAGTTTTGAAGTTCAAGTTTAAAGGTCTCTGGGTCTCCGTTGCTCTGTGACTCGGCGCCACACGAATGGCGTAGTTCCGATCTCCAGCACCACGAAGCCGAGCCACCGAGGACTGTGCCTTGCCCCACCAAAACCTTGCCCAGTGTCAGCGGCACGCAACGTGGCCGCCTCAAGGACTCGAAGGATCTCTCGGTCCGGCCCCAGGCCCCGGCGATCATTAATCAATACTTTTGGCCCTTCCCCGACCGCTTGCCGAGGACGTCGTGAGGTAGTCGAATCCAATTACTGCCATGACATAATATGTTTTCAATTTAGAACAAATTAACAAACTCCGGTGTGTGTGGGGCACGATTCCGATGGTCGACCAACGATCGGGACGGCCTTCGCACACGCAACCCACATCCGCCCGACCGCCCGCCACCGCTTTTTTCCTGTGAGGGTGAGGATTCGTTTCCTCCTTCGGCGGCCCATGGTCAGCCGGACACAGAAGGAAACGTGTGCAGAGGGACCTCTCCGGAGCATTGCCTGGATCTGGGGAGTCGCACGCTTATCCGCCCGTACATAATTGCGATTCGCGTGAAATCACCGAATGGCACTCCGTCGTCCGTCGTGGAGGTAGTGGATGCATACCTTTTACAGTCAACTAGGCCACCGAGTCTCGGGGACTCGATCTCGGACTGGGCCATGTTTACCGCCCGCCGACGCCCAACGGCGAGGCGGGACTCGATCTGATACGCGCTCGGTGTGTGGCAAATTGTGCATGTCTTTAATTGATTGATTATGGGCACTGGGACCTTCGATGCTAGAGGGCGATGCCAGATTGCTCCGAGACCGTTATGGGACGGAATCAGATTCGCGCTATTCGCCCCTTTTGAACGAGACAAATGGTCACTAAGTGGTCGCCGAATTCTATTAAATATTCTATTAGCGGCCAGCGTGAACCGATTGCTTGGGTCTTTCAGCTGCACCGTGTCGAAGTTCTACGGTTCCGCCGAAAATGGATTTTTTTGCATAGCTGGGTTTTTTGCCAAATCTACCAGCTGCGTTCACGTGCAATCACGTTAAGGTTCCTTCCGAATTAATTGTGATGTGGACCGCGAAGGAGTGGCCGTTGTTCGGTTGTGATTGAACAGAGTTCTACCAAGAACAGGAAGAAACCAGCAAGTGCATCGACGCAGCGACCCGCTGGTTTGTGATTTATGGCACGGATCGAGCGTGATCTCAACGGTAAGGCGGATCTTCATCATCCGGCGTGCTGCAATCAGCTCATCTCTCGCCTATCGCTGACGCTGGCGATGCCAGCGCAACATACTAATTGATTGAAATCGATAATGAATATAATGATTTATGCGCCTGAAATGGCAACCGGCCACCGGCAAAAGGCGGAAGAGCCATTTGCAATTAAGTAAAAGAGAGAAATAATCTCGAAGTCTCGGACCTCGGAGGGCCGATGGGAATCCGACATTAACCTCGAACTGGGATTGGTCCGCGACGGAACAGCAGCAGCAGGAATGGGTTTAAGACAGCCAGAGTGTCTCTGTGTCGGGGTCATGGTGGTGGGTCGTAAATTATAAATTATCTCCATAATCGCGGGGAGTTATTAAATAATTTTGCATTCTATAATTACTTCATTCTACTACTGACCGTGAATGGCGATGAACGGCACCGAACTGGAATCGAACTTTATAGCACCTTTTAAAATAAGTAGCTACATACGGGACCAGAACGGTTCGCAATACGTCGGTTTGATGTATTTATCAACGCCAAAAAACAGACAACAATTACCCGTAGTCGATTGGCGTGTTCGCCTGATTCCCGCGACAGATCCTTGGGTTGGCTTTCGTACGGTTGGCGGCTCGTAACTCAAACTTTGGCTACCACCCTGGCGACAATTTTCCGTGCCACTGATCCGCGGCGCGGCTATGATCTAATAGATCAAACCGCCCCGCCGTTCGCTACTCAATTACGGCCGCGTGCACATGCTAAATAGGGTGGCTATTCCTCGGGCTCTCGGTGCGGTTGCATGCTTATGCTAGCATGGTCGCGTTTGCGAGTGAGAGATCGTTTATCATGACATAGATATCGCCTTGTTCGATAACGATCACTTTCTACCCCAGCTGGCGCAGAACGTGGCCACACCGTGGCCGGGGTTTGGAACAAGCCGCCTGCCAACTGTGGCAGAAAAGGTGTTTCTGTTCTTCGTACCCTATGCTCTGAGCTTTCGCTTTTTTCTCTCTCGCCCTTTCTCACACACGCTCGATATTATTCTTTCTTACAAAGCTGTCCTTCCTTCGCCATGGGTTGCCGGTGTCGCGTTTATGTCATACGTAAAAGTTTGCGTTACTTTTGGCGCAGTAGCCCCTCCGAACAAATTCAAAGCACATGGTTCGACCCATTACGGACCAGGCCCCCCCGCCAGGTGCATCACAATTAAAAGTGTGCATTCAGAAGTAACGGCACCACATGGCGAAATCGGCGATACCGCCGGTCATCACGCAAACCACCGAGCCACTTCGTTGGCCGAATTCCACGCGTGACGTCCCACGTGACCGCACCACAGGTTCTTTGCTTCAGGCGCAGTCCTAATCTAGGTTTTCCCAAAAATCACAAAGAACTCGAAAACAATTATGCTCCAGCTTATGTCACCCACAGCATTGGTGGGTTACACATTGGTGAACGGGTTTTTTGCTTGAGGGCGTCGAAATGGGAACGCCACCGTGGACTGTGGGTGCTGCTTGGGTCCCCTCATTAGCATACTGGATTGCGCCGGCCCCCAGGCCAAAGCAAGGCGCCTCCATACCTCCCCACTAGGAGATCGAATCGATCAATCGGAAATAAGAATCGATCCAAGTGCGGCGCAATGGCAGCCACTTGAGTGATCCAGTTTTTGTTTTCGATTCGTTTCTGTTTCGCTCCATTTCGATTTCGTTCGCATAATGTAGGCCCCCTCCCGAGCGAGACCCGAGTGCCTTCGGGTCTGAAGCGATAGAATTATGAGGCGCCAGACGGCGTGCGTGCCATAAAAGGATTCTCGGACGGAAACGTGTGGGAGCTCCCGTACAGACCTGGGAAAGTAGAAAAGTTACGTCACGGCAACCGTGCGTGGGAATTGGGCGTCCAAAAGGTGCAGCATGGTGCGGCCGGGAAAGGATGTCGTGACAAATGATCCCCCGTATGCGGCACACGAAAGGAAAACATAAATCTCATAATTAGTGCAGAATCTGTTATTCTGGCGCGACCTAATAGAGATCAAACTTTGACTCTTCGGGGAGCCTCTTTTGTGTTCGCGGTCTGTTCTAATAATTGCGTCAATTGATCAATTGGAGTAATGCATGAAAACTAAAGCTTTCATAAGCATCTAAAACCTGTTATGGATTTTATGTAAAATACAACGCTTAGAGAACGCTTTCTGTGAACGAACAACGTACAATTAAGTTGTGTAACGTTCCTCAGTGAGAAAGGTTCACCAGACGCCGTGAAAGCATTTTTTTCATGTTCAACCATCCGTCGACCGCAGCAGGACTCGCGCAGCTAATTGATCGGGTGAATAATTCAATCACCTCTATCACCGGCGGAACCCCGCGATGATAACTAATTAATGATTCAACGCCCAATACTGCCAGCTCGATCGGCGATTTCGAGTTCTCCGTTCGAAGCGAGCCAGAGCAGCACGGCACACGGTCAGAGACTTGATTCTGCCGTCACGTATAATTAGAAAAGAAATTTCTTAATTACACCACGCATCCATAGTGCTTCTCGTAAGCCCGACCAACGACGGGTTTCGGGAAACAACGGAGAAAATTAATGGCGGTCGTGAGCCGATCATTACTACAACTCTTCGACGAAAGTGAGAGCCCAAACGGGCCTGCCTGGCGTTTATCTCGGCCGTAGAATTCTGTGTCAAAAAGGTAGATAATTTGTCTCGCAACAAGTCCATTTGCTTGCTATAGCCATCGAACTATCACCGCCGGCATGCTTTGGCCATTATCGGGAGAAAGTACTGCTTGCAGCCATTGGAAAAATTTTACTCTTTGAACCACTAACTTATGAAATGTAAATAATGAAACAGTAAAACGCCGTCTGATGTTTTGAAAAACAGGTTATAATTTTATGCCGAGTGAAATCAGTAAGCGAGGATTACGAAACAACGCGAGTAGTACGAAAGAACGGCTGACTGCGGCTGATATTTTCCAACACCATTTAAGATGTTTGAAATTCTTTACCAATATAATTTCATCGAGCTGAGCATGATCCAATGCGGGGTTTCACGGGTGCGTAACAAAGCGGAAACTCTAATTAATTTAATCACATGTGTAACACTGTGCCCGTACTGCCTGAGCATCTCCCTCGAACCGTCGTCGACTCCTTGCCATGGACAGCACTTTCTCGGGCCAACTGTTATGGCCATAAATTAACCTCCGACATGCTGCAAATTACATCACGCAGTTAGTGCCACCGTCCGTGGCGATCACGAGTAAATCTTTCGGCATCCGTTGGCCTCCGTAGTCCATCTTTCGAATTAAACCGAAGTCAAGCTGCGAGCCGCGCTGTAGTTTAAAATCAGGAGCAAACACACAGCAGATACTTAACCGCAACCAGCTGATTCGAATTCATCGTGCTGTTGTTCCAAATTATTGTTTCTTTCTTTCCTTTTCGGGGTGGCCCCAGCGCACAAGAGAAAGGGTCTCTTTCATCAATCATCGCGCCTTCGTCACACCTGGCATTACCGGCGCGACTGTTGGCGACAGATTGACGCCTGTACCGAGGCTAGGACCTACCGCGGTCTTAGGAGTGTGGCTGCTCTATTTATCATTCGCAAAAAGGCGTGAAAGGAGTTCAAATGTCAACATACTTACAAAACCGTAAAAATAGGCCAACCAGCAGAAGCAGCGGTTCACAGAACAATGGACAATCCAATGAAACTCTTTTTTTTATGGCACAGCGAATGAAAGGGAAAGGTGTCGAGATTGTATCGTCCAAACCTCGGTGAGCATTTGCATACCGTAACGAACGAAAGGACTCGTTCGATTCCATTTATTTTGCTGTTACACTGCATTCGGAAAGACCATGTTCCATGTGCAGTTTGAGATTAAATTACTGCAATAATTACTGCGAATGTTGCTGTACAAATGAAGTGTTAAACTCAGCTCATTTTCGTTTTCCAACATCACGTGGAGATAACCGCCAAACGGTTCGAATATGAACGAATTGGGTTTCGTATGGGCCGAAGGGTTATTTGCAACTGACAGCATGTTGACAGCATTTCTATTTCGTAGCTGTCAATTGTGAAAATAATTTACCAAAACAATCTAGTCCCAAACGAAAACAAATCGCAATCCTCTTGGCCATCTCGTGATTTTATCTTTTAATTCGATTCCAAGAAAGGTAAGGGTTTCCCACGTGTGTTTGTGTGTTCTTCTCAGTCACTGGTGTATTTTGATTCAATTGCCCCCTTCGATAGGTCAAAGGATTACTACAAACTATTACCGCCCAGCAATGGCATCCGCTTCCAGCAGTAGCGCTAAAAATCTGTTTAGTGATTCAAAACGACGACTAGCCGAAAGGGTTGTGGTCAACGTGAATAACGCCTCGTCCGTGGCTCGTCAGATCGTGCGTGGTTCAAAGTCGAACGAAATTCTCATGCAAGCGGCCAAAAACTTTGCCTACCACGAGAGCACCGTGGACAACAGCATCCAAAACCTAAAGAAGATGGAAATCATTTTCCAACACCTAAACTATCAACACGAAGCCATTTCGCAAGCAGCTGATAAGCTGGAGTACGTCGAGGAACAAGTGAAAGCAATGGAAAGGTGATAAAACTTCGAGCGAATTGGAAAAGAATTTCACAGCCCATCAATAACATGCTATGGCAGCGCCCTCTGTACGCAAATCGAAACAACACGCGCTGCTGCAGTGCTGCCAGTTGCTATGTCAAACCTGGCTTTTGGCAGACCGCCAAAACGGCATCAGATCGTAAACATTCCCGCGATAATGTCCCAACATTGTTTTTTTTATGTTGCTTGCTGATGTGATCATAGTGTGCTTCGTTTAGCTAAATCTCAGCAGAAATGTGCTATTCCATGGTAAAACTGAAAATAAATCGCAATCTAGCAATCTAGTGTTCGTGTTTCGTGAAATTTTTACTGTGCCGCTTAATTCGCGCCGGTGGAACCAATGTAGGACGGTGAACATGGAGACACCGAAATCCCTAAATGAGGGAGGTCAGCGAGAGCACGTAGCGAGCTCGAAACTCGGGAGTCTCAAGAAGGCTCTCTTCGGAAAAGATGATTCTGAAAATTCCGATTTGGGACCAATGACTCCGCTTCGATTCGGAAGCAAACGAAAAGGGTCCATCAAAAAGCGTAAGTAATTAGCGCACACGTGTTTGCAAGTTTTGAGCTTCACACCCACTTTTTCAGCCCATAATCCCTTGACCAACATCACCTCGTTCCGGAACCTGTTCGGAAACGAATCTCCGGACGACAGTGATCGTTCACTTTCGCCCGACTTTATGCTACGCTTCACAAACAACGGTCGCTATGAGCTAATTCCGGAGAGCGCCCTGGATGGGAGCGAGAATCAGCACGTTGGTGTTGACGAAGAAACACGATTCTCGTTCAACAATATTCCGGAAACACCGTCCAGCAATCGGCTAAGCACCGAAGAGAACGCACTACTCGACGAAAACAACTCCAACTCCCTGTCCAAGATGATGAATTCGGATTTGAATCTTGTCGACAAAAGGGCCAAGCCACTTCTTCGGACACCGGGTGTGACGAGCCGAGCGAGCGAAAGCAAACCTGTGGCCGCCAAATCGCAGGGTCTGTCGCTCCGTCGAACACATCACCACGTGCCAAAGCCGCAGCTGGTGACGGCTTTGTACGCTGCTACCACATCGAACTCGTTCTCGCCTTCTCCCGAGCCATCGAATGTGGACAGTGAGAAGGAAAATGAATCTCCTCCCAGACGTCCCACCAACAGAGCACGCACCTCTCTGCAGTTTAACGACATTCAGCCGATTCCGACCAAGTCATTCTACTCATCCGTGGTGGACAAACGACCAAAAACTCCCATTCCAGCCGTTCATCAGCCTTCCATCGTCTCGCCGGAAGCAGGTCAGCCGGTTGACCGTAAAGACAAAACACCACCAGCGGCAACGAAAACACCTCACAAAAGCACAATGCGAAAACGGTCAAAATCTGTCTCCTCTACCGCACCCCGTTTGGGGCAACGAGGCGTGTGCCATAAGATACGGAAACCATCCAAAAAGCCGTCAGTAAAATTTGAGAACAAAACGGAACCAGACTCTAAGAAACGCTCCAAGTCTGAGAAGAAGGGCGCCAAAAGTTGTCCAACGACACCGAAAGGTCGTGGCGAAGAGGAGAGCGAACATTCCGACGGTCCCGACGTACGGCGCCGATTGAAACGCGTGGCCGATATCTTGCGACACGGACAGGAAAATTTAAAACGCGCTCGTCCCCTATCGACCGCACGATCGATGACGGATCTGAGCGCACTATCGGCCGGTGAAGAAGCTCACAGTTCGTCCTCCTCCGAAGAGGAAGACGCTGCACTGGAGGAGAGCCATCAGAACCGTAAATTCTTTCGTTCCACCGACCGGAAACGATCATCGCGTAAAGTTTACAATCACCTGAACTCCATCAAGCTCACTGTCCGCGGGGGCAAGCGAAAGTTGTCCAGTTTCCCCGAGGCTCCCAAGCGGCCGCGGATAGAGTTTTCAATGAGCGAAGATTTCGACTTCGATCTCGAGCAGCTCGAGGTGGAAGATTTGATTAATCGGTTGGACAACAGCAACAGCAATTACCTGGAAGCGCACAAGTCCGGCTCGGATAACGGCCAACCGGGAGCGGAGGATGACATTAGCAACGATGAGCCGATACCAATCCAACCGAACGTTATTTACATTCCTGCGCATGAATTCCAATCGGATATGGAAGATGAAGACCTATTCTATGATCAAGCACCAGATACCATCATTGTCCACTCATCGGCGGCCGGATTAAGCGAGGATCTGATCAACGCGATGGTCGTTGACAATGCGTGCGATATAGGGGATGATGATGAAGGACACATAAACACAACCCAGTGGTACAAAAATGATCAACAAAACACAAATGGCAGTGCGGCCACAAACGAATACTACCCAATTTTCTACAAGGAGCGCCTCCGAGAACTGTGGAAATCCCGGCAAGCGGAGGAGCAGCAACCTCATGACTTGTACCATACGATTCGTGAGACGCCAAGTGGCAAACGGAAGCGCTACGGCATCGGTCACGATCAGTATCAGATCGACGCGGGCCAACGGGCTTATGGTGCCCGGAAGTGCGCCGAGTGTGGTCTTGTCTACTCTCGCAACGAGCCGGAAGAGGAGCTAATCCATGACAATTTTCATCGCTCACTCGCGAAGCTGACGTTCGGCGGGTGGACAAGTGAACACATCGTGACGCCGGTACCGGAGTGGGACGTGACCGGTCGAATCATCGTTGTCTCGCAGTCGGATAGCAAACAATGGTTGACGAAGGTACAGCACATCTTGGAGGTGGTCGATAGCGAGCTGGGCTACGCGACAAACGGCCAACTGCCGGACGGGGCGTTTGTGTACCTGGCCGTGGCTCGTTCCATCGTGCTTGGTGTTTGTGTCGTACAGTCGCTGCAGTTTGCTAACCGTATGGTAAGCATCGACGGACTTCACGGAGCCCCAATCGATTGCTACTCGTCTGAGCTGTACCCGGCCAAGTAAGATCGTGGAGTTGGCCACAGGTTCTTAAGACTAACCAATGGTTCTCTTTTACCAATCACAGGTGCGGCGTGTCGCGCATTTGGGTGTCACCGAAATATCGACGGCTCGGTGTTGGCGCGAGACTAATAGAGGCCATCAGGGGACACTACATCTTTGGTGCCCTGCTGAAGATCGAAGACATAGCGTTTGGGGCGCCAACCGAAAGCGGAAAACTGTTTGCCGAAGCGATCACCGGACGGAAGGATTTCCTTGTTTATATTTAACGCTTTTTTTTGTTGTCTTTATTGTTTTCGGTTTTTTTTGTTCGCCATATGATAAAATATATAACCGCAGGTTTGGTACTGGAGTTGTGAAGCTCCTAATTTTACTTTCTCTTTGATTTCGTTTGTCCGGCCACTTGCTCGCGTTGGTCGCGTATCATCTTCGTTCGCTTCTTGGCCAGCACGTCCACCTTCCGGTGCCATTTAGTGTAGCGATCGTACTCTTTGTCGCTGATTGGATACTGTGGTTGTGGAGTTTGTGTAAGAAAGTGCTCCAGAAACTCATCGACCTTCAACGGACGTCGGCCAAACTGCATCCTCCGTCTGATTCCAAACACATCTCGCACGCAGCGCAATATCTGCCCGGCAGCGTATCCCTTCGTAACGATCGCCAGTGCGGACAGGTCAAAATCCCGCGGGACACCGGTGTAGCGACGGAGTGCCCGCTGCCACAGCATCACGGTTGATCCGTAATCGGCTCGTGGTATAAGAACAAACTGTTTGAAACATTTCTTCAGTGCGGCCACTTTTGCCAGCCACGGTTGACTGGTGGTGGCCACGAGGAGAATTCTTTCTTCGGCTCTTAACTGTTTTACGATCCACTTAAGAAGATACTTTCCCAGTTTCGTCGGATCTTGTGAAGCTTCTTGGGCTGGAACCTGTTTATAAAAAACACGATGCACATCTTCGATCGCGAGCACCGATGGTTGCATTAAACGGGCGACCTTGAGGATCAGCTGCAGAAATCCCGGCATATCGTCCAGAGGGATCGGTGCACAAGTTGCGACACTAAGGTCAAACAACACGGACCCCGTTTCGTGGCAGATCGCTTCGAGGAGCAACGTTTTTCCGTACCCCGGTGGCCCAACGAAACAGATTGATTTCGGTTTGGGCACCTCCAACGGCCCCATGCCGTACAGAAACGATCGTACAACGTTCCGGATCTCGCCCAAACCCGGTGGTGGGTCCCGGTCTCCGAAGAGGTTGCGCCCCTCGAACGCGGCATAATTTAAATCCCCAACAAACTCGTCGATCGTGCGCTTTCGATACGCTTTGATGACACCCTTTGCTACCAACTCATCCACTAACGATTCTTCGGTGCGATCCGCCGTAAGATCGATTGCCGCTTCCTTGCGCTTCTTTCCGGGGGCCTTTTTCGTTCGTGGCGGACGGACAGCTTTCGGAGGCTTATACTTTCGCTTTTCATCCTTACAGAGTGCCCTCTGAAGCAACTCACGTTCGGACATGAGAAGCTCGCGTACCTCACCATGCAGTTCCTGGTGCACTTCGGCAAACTTCTCCAACGTAATCCACTCCATGATTGGTAAATCGCCGACATTGTTTAGTTCCTCAACGAACTGCCAATCTTCACGGTACCGCGGAATGGTTTCCTCGAGGGTCACTGTAATAATTAGATGAAATCGGGTCACATGTTTTGTCGGTCAATAGCTTCGATCCTCCCTTATTACGGTATGCATTGCTCACGAACTCCGGTTCAGTAAAATCGTACGTTTTGCCTTCTTTCTTCTCCCGAGCACGCTTCTGCCGGGCCAGCTCTTTAAGACGTTCCTTTTCCTCGCGCTGTTTGGCCTTTTCCCGTTCGAGCGCGGCCTTTTTGTCCTCCGCTTCCTTTTTTCTCTGCTCCGGCGACTTCTGTTTCTCCAATCGTTCCAATCGCTGCCGTTCCAAATGCTCCATGGGCGTCAGGGTTTCGCCGCGTACGATCAACACGGTCCCCCCTTGAAACGGTTCCGGAATAACATCGAACGAGTGCGCTTCATCGAACCACTGGCGAAACCAAGCCCGCACAAAGTCCGTTATGTCCTCTAGAATGGCGGCACCACGTGTGCGTAATATTCGTGCCTTTTCATCGGTGATCGCATCCAAAAATCGTTGATCAAACTCAATCTTCAGCTCGCTACGCAAGGATCGCACACGATCTACTTCGATCGTTGGCCGAACATTGGCCGGTTGCATATCATCAAAGAGTCCCAAAAATTGGGATCTTTCGTAGCGGAGACGTGTCTGGTACTTCACTGTCCGATAGCACCGCCAGCAGCGTTGAATTATTTGCGCCGCACGGTTTAGGCGTCTCTGTTCCATTTCGTTCACTACGCGCAGTGCTTCCGCTTCCGCAAGAGCTGCCGAACCATCCGTTCGGCGGCGTTGCTGTGTAGGTTGAACATTTACCACCTCCCGTTCGACTGTTGGAGCAGTATCCTCCTGGTAGCCGGGAGGCCGGTAGTAGGAATAGTTTCCCAAGTCCTTTTGCTTCATTCGAAAGTCCCAGTTGAAAGCGGTACGCTTGACCGGGAACAGCATCTGCTGCCCCGGACGGAAGAAAAAATCGTACCTCATGTCAACGAGTTCCTCTTCGATCGGTTTCGGGTAGTACCGGTCCGGGTGCATCCGAAAGTTGGTCCGGAGTACCCTCGCCTGACGAGCTTTCTCGTGTGCCAAAATTAACCGGAGTGCACCAACTAAACGCTCATTCTTTCGATCGCGCTTCATTACTGGCCGCTTCGCTACTTCCGGCACGGAGGCTGTCTCACTGTCGCTTTCTTCAGACATGCTCTCTTCGTCGCTGGTGCTGCAGTCTGCTCCTGAGGCAAAGTTTTGGAGTCTTTTCGCATCAAGTAAGGCCTGCAAGTGGGCAGGACGTACGGCAGGAAAATAGCATGGCCGAACGGCTTGCACATCGTCGGGAATCAGATGCAGCTCTTGTAGCGCAACGTCTACGTAGATAAAATCACTCAACTCAACCTCCTTCAGCATCGAGCCAAGCTCCAGCATCCGTTTATTGGCAGCTTGCAGCAACTGCTGGATGATTTCCCGTTTCTGAACCTGTAGCGTTTGATCGAAACATTGGCCAAGGCTGCGGCACAGCTGAACGTAACGACAGTACAAACGTGACACGAGACGATGTGCCTCTCGTGAATCCTTAGTTGGTTCCGTGGCTTGAACGTACTTCTCGTGAGCCAACACATGTTCGATCTGCTTGCTCGTGGCTATCCAAAATTTGGCTACAGCTTTCGTTTGAGCCATCCGCGGGCTTTCCCTGGGTCCAATGAATGGAAAGTAGTTCTACAAAAATATGCGCACAGAATATTTTCGAACAAAGTTTACTATGATTGAATTTGAGTCAAACTAAACTTTAATCAAAATAGACTCAGTGTTTAAATCGAATATCTACCGTTTAGTAAGATACTTGAACCTTTTATTTATTTTCATGGCGCACATTTTTTCGCAATCGCCCCGCAATATTGAAGCAATCCACCCCAATTTTTTCCTTTACTTCATCGATCGTTACTTCAGCGACAGCACGAGCTCGCTCACTTCCCTGCTCGATCACGCTTGCCAGATAACCAACATTCCGCGTGTACCGTTCCAGGCGCTCGCGTATCGGTCGCAAATGTTCGATGAGCGCTTCCGCTACCACCAGCTTGTACTGGCCAGTATTTTTCCCCACCGCTTCGCGACAAATCTCGTCCACCGTTTTACCACTGACCAACGAGTGGATGGTGACTAGGTTCGACACACCGGGCCGTTCCTGTGGCTCGAACGTTACTTCCGACCGAAAGTCGGTGACTGATTTCTTTATCTTCTCCAGCACGGCGTCAGGTGAATCGATCAGCATAATGCAGCTCTTTGGGTCCGGATCGGATTTAGACATTTTTTTCGCCGGATCACGGAGCGACTTTAACCGACTGCCGTCGTTTACTAGCGTTTCGCAGAAGGGAAACGTTCGACCGTACTTGTTGTTGAACGCACGGGAAAGCGATTGAGCCAGCTGCAGTTGCTGTATTTGATCTTCACCAACCGGTACGTGTGTGGCTTTGTAAAGCATAATGTCAGCTGCCTGTAGCACCGGGTAAAGATACAGCCCGAGCGGTATTTCCTTCATATTGGCCGATTTTTCCTTGTACTGTGGCAGATGCGTGAGACGAGCCATCGTTGTGAGACACCCTAATATCCACGACAGTTCCGCATGCTGTGGAACGGCCGACTGCAGAAACAGCGTGGACTTGGACGGATCTATACCGCAGGCCAACAAAGTGGCAGTCATTTGCAGCGTGTTGTGGCGTAGTGCTTCAGGTTCCTATGGAATAAAACACATTTTTTTTTGTTGACTAACGTCGATCGAAGCACGCGATCGAAAACGATTTGAATCGGGTCACTCACCGGTGGCAAGGTCATGGAATGTAAATCTACAATACAGTACGTAACATCCTCCCCGGCTTCCTGCAGCTCGACCCACCGTTTGACTGCCCCCAGATAGTTGCCAATGTGCAGTGCGCCTGTTGGTTGCACGCCGGAGAACACCTTGCGTGGCCATGGTGCCGGCTGCAAGGATTGTCACAAAGGAAACGTTAGTAAATCTTTGACTTCGTGTCACAAATGGCACGTACTTTAGAATCAGAAGAAAAAGTCTGCTTCAGGCACGATATTTCGTATCTCCGGTGGGTCACTAATGGTAAAATTCGCCTGAAAACGAACATCGTTCAGCCACACGCAAAGCAGATCGACGGAAAATATAAACAAAGCCAAATGTCAAAATCAGCAGGCGTGAGCTACACTGTAAATGTTTTTAAACAAAATCCACCCCACGGTGTAACAGTTTAATTGGTTTTTTAAATAGTTTTCATACAACGGCGAAGCGGATGATCACGTAAGGCAAACCACATCCGGTTGGTGATCGTTATTGAAAACGATCTAATTTGACCACTATCCAAGATTACCATCGCACATCGTAATGTGCTGAATCTTGTTTCTTTCTGTAGCCATTGCTCACCAGTTCATCAAATTTGACCACCACGTTGCGCAACCGACTGTTCGACGTACTTTCTACTGGATCATTATACTTCCCACTTGCAAATGTGCAAAAAAACATGCCCCGGAGCAAAGCATACATTTTGGGACCGGCTCACCCCCCATTCAGGGCGGGCAGCGCTATATTTACAAATAAATTATGAGTAACGACGACGCTGCTGCTGGACGTCGTCGTGAGGCGGTGCAGTGTTAAATTGTCCCAACGCAAAGTTTTGGGGTAGCTGACCATCCGCGAGTATCATCCACGTCTCCATGCGCGTCGGGTTAGTCAATTGCGTACCGCCGATCACGCACCAAGCGCCGCCGGGATTAATCCGGAGTTCTTCTTCGAATCACGGGTCGTTTTTCGTGTCACGGAGTTCAAAAACACAAACCGGTTCACACACGGTGTAGGTGTTAAGCCGAATCTGGTTTTGGGTATTTATGCCAAGGTTAAATCGAAATTCTTTGCAACCAAACGTTGGGTCGTTGAACTTATTGGGTCAAATTCGCTAGACGGCAGTTCGTGGTGTACGCAAACGATGGAGTACCCAGTGCGACGGCCACAAAAACGTGGAATCTGCTTTATTGTTACGCTTTTTGCCATCGTGCTGGTCGCTACGGAGGCGGATGATGCTCCCTGTGCTACACCGCCAAACATAATTTTTATTTTGGCCGACGATTTGGGATGGAACGATGTGGGGTTTCATGGCTCGGCGCAGATTCCTACGAACAATCTTGACGCGCTGGCCTATTCTGGTATCATCCTGAACCGATACTACGTACATCCCATTTGCACTCCGTCGCGATCCGCTTTGATGACCGGAAAACACCCCATTCACACCGGAATGCAACACACGGTTTTGTACGCGATGGAGCCGAGAGGACTTCCGCTTACGGAAAAGCTGCTGCCCGAGTATATGAAGGATTTGGGGTGAGGATGACGCAGCGCCGGCAACTTGCCTCCCACTAATGTTCAAGAAAGTATAGGTACTCCAACCACATGCTCGGGAAGTGGCATCTGGGACACTACCAGCTACGCTACACGCCGCTTCAGCGAGGTTTCGAAAGCCACACCGGCTTCTGGACCGGCCATCAGCACCTTAACGATCATACGGCGGTAGAGCACGGCCACTGGGGACTCGATATGCGGCGCGGATACAACGTGGCCTACGATCTGCACGGATCATACACCACGCAAGTACTCGGCAAGGAAGCGGTAGAAATCGTGCAAACGCACAACACGAGCCGACCCTTGTTCCTGTATGTTGCCCACGGTGCTGTCCATTCGGCCAACTCGTACGATTTTCTGCCTGCCCCCGATGAGACCGTGGCCGAGCTGTCGGGCATCGAGAATTATCGGCGCCGCAAATTTGCCGCCATGATGGTGGAGCTGGATCGGACAGTTGGGCAGCTGGTAACGGCGCTTCATTCCCGCAATATGTTGTCCAACACTATCATCGTATTTAGCACCGACAATGGAGGTCCTGCCGAGGGCTTCAACGATAATGCGGCCTCCAATTGGCCTCTTCGGGGCGTGAAGAACACACTCTGGGAGGGCGGAGTACGTGGGGCAGGTTTCATCTGGAGTCCTCTGCTTCAAAACTCCAGCCGTGTTTCCCTTCAGACGATACAGATTTCCGACTGGCTACCGACGCTCTACGAAGCCGCGGGTGGCAATGTCAGGTAGGTGATGGGGTGCCAGGTCCCGCAAGGATCTCGCAGCAGGAATAACAATCCACATTCCCGGCAGCTCGTTGCCAGCGAACCTGGATGGTGTCAGTGTGTGGAAGGAGCTAAACAACGGTAACCCGACTAACCGTATTGAGGTATTACACAATATCGACGACATTTGGCAATCGGCGGCCCTGGCCGTGGGCAATTGGAAGATTGTTAAGGGTACGCACTACAATCGCACCTGGGATGGCTGGTATGGGCCATCGGGTACGAGAGAAGAAAAGGCGTACGCACTGGACGCCATCATTAGGGGGCGCACGGGTCGCGTGTTGGCTGAGTTGAAAATGCTTCCGACGAAGAAGCAGATCATAAAGCTACGTCGCGAAGCCACCGTTTCCTGTGGGGAAGGGTTCCACATGGCCAACGAATGCAACCCACTGACAAGCGTTTGCCTGTACGACCTGGAGAAAGATCCCTGCGAATACCGCAATCTGGCGGACGATTATCCACATATTCTGCAGAGCTTACTCGCACGGCTGGCGGATTATAACAGTACCGCGATACCACCGACCAATATGAAGGATGATCCTCGCGGTGACCCAAGCCTTTGGAACTACACGTGGCACAACTTTGGCGATGAACCAGCTGCTGAAGGTGAGTCAGATTATTACGACGCGCCGGAACTGGAAGTATTGCTCGCTTCGGGCGACAATCGTTCTTTCGAGTAACGCTTGGTATGAGATAAGTTTTGACCCAATTTGCAGCGACAAGATATTGCTTTATTAGAAACGTATTTATCATAATGGAACAACGCAACTACGTTGCATAAATATAAATTGAACAATTATCTTCCAAGTAAACCATATGCATAAATCAATACCGAGGTAGTTAGTCTATTAAGCACAAACAAATCTATTCTAAACAACGTAAATACCAGACAACGCATAAGTTAAACAGTGCTTAAACGACATTCATTGAACAAACGGGCACTTAAATCGTTGGATTGTGATTTCCGTTTGTTGTTAGTTTGCATTTATTTGCTCTAAATGTTCTGCACAATATTGTCTAAAACGAACAACCGGCACAAACTGTCGGCACAAAACCTTTATTGTTGCCAGCGCAAGCAATACCACTTTATTTTGCTCTCTTTGTAGTCGAAGAGGAAAGCCGTAATCGCAGAAGGTAGAAACAAACAAAAAATAAAACGAAAGAAGTAGCAAATCACATTTCAGGCTTACAGTATCTCCAAATCACAGTGTCTTATTTCTGGGAATTTCTTCTGCAAATAAACGAAAACGACGAATTAGGACATCGGAAGAACAGTATAACTCGTACCCCGGGTCACTTACTCTCAGTTTCATTTCGATCCTATCGATTTCACCTCCCATAAGATCGACAATGTTTTCGCCGTGCTTCAGCAGGAACGCTTCGAGCTCGTCGATCGTTTGGAACGTCCGCACTTCCTCCAGCAGCGTGTTTAAATCCTGCTTATCCAGGTACACACGAGTTAACTCGCGGCCATCGAAATCCATTTCAGCCTGTGCGTGGTTAGGCAAAAAGTAGTGTTTAGAATACGGCCAAAGCGGTGGTCCACCACTTCCACATATCTACCTTGTATCTGACCAACGAATTGCCCATATCGATACCCTTCACGTCATGGATCGCCCGAATCATAATGTCGGCCTCCAGTTCGGCGTTAATTTTGTCGAGATTCTCCTGCCGAATCGAGCGGCCCACCAACGCCGCTACGTTTGTGTAGATGATGAACGAAGCCACACCTCCGAGCATGCAACCGACCAGCAGTGAGCCCACGGCGTCCGGAATGGGCGACCCAGTGCAGGTGGACAGTCCCATGCAGGTCGCGGCAAGCACCACACTCAATACTGCGGCAGCATCCTCCGTAAGTACCACGTTCACGCACGGATCTTGGCTGCGCACAACTGCAAGATTAGAAACGGTCAGTTCACATTCGTTTTACCGAAAGTCTATCATCACGTCAGCATACCGTAATCCCGGAAGCTCATTCCCAGGGCCTTTGCTCCACTGCGGCAACTGTTGATGGCCACCAGCAGTGTGGCACCCTCGGAAACTAACGATCCCCCGAGAATGAAGAACGCCCAGAAAAAGTCGTCGATCGGATGAGGATCCACCAGTCCCATGATTCCGTGATAGAACGACAGACCGGTGCCGACGCAAAAGATACCCACACCGGAGATCAACGACGAAACGTACTTCATGTTACTGTATCCGTACGGGTGATCGGAGTCGGCGATTTGCGTCGATTTGTGGATTCCGTAGGCCAGAATCAGCTGATTAATCGTATCGGCAAGTGAATGGATCGTCTCCGCGAACATACTGTGCGAGCCGGTGTATAGCCAAGCACCGAACTTGAACACACAGTTTGTGGCATTGCTAAAGGGAAAACAGAAATCAAATGAAGTGATCGTTCTGCATCAACGGTCTATCTGCTTACATCGCAATGGCGATGAGAACGACTTTTCCGGACTTTCCAAATAGTCCCGGCTCGGAATCGACAACGTTCGTACGGCTACCAATCTCTCGCCGGTAGTCCCTCAGCCGGCGTTTGACGGTAAATATGTCTGGAAAGAAAAGAAGTACACGTTCATTTCGTGTCGGCTTGATTCTGGTCCTGAACGTACTTTGCTGGTGCATTTTCTTCTCGATCTCCCGCTTCAAGCACTCCTTCAGCAGGTTCTCTCGTGTGCCCCACACATCGATCGCCTTCGCTTCGACATCCTTCCGCCAGTACACCGTAATGGCCGGTTCCTGTTCGTAGGGGGATCTGCGCTTTGTCTTCGGCAGGGTCTCAAGATCGGACGGCTTCAGGAGGAAGTCGGACATGGCTCGCACAGGAGTGATGAAGTTTCGCTCCAGCGACGAACGGGAAAAGTCCACCCGTATACGTTTCTTCGCCAGCTGGCGATTCTTTTCCGCCAACTGTTCCTTGAGATCCGCTTCGGCTACTTGTGCCGTCGCACTTTCGCCTCCTGGCACTGGGGCATCCGCGGCGGGTTTCTCGATTACGATCTCCTGCAGCTTCGAATCGGCCAGCGTTGTTTTTACCAACAATTTGCCATTTTTCGTCGCAATTTCAAGCGTCGTCTGTTGCTGTTCTTCCGGCGTTGGTACCGGCGCCACGTCGTCTTTCTTCGACTCAGCCACGCGTGACAGTGTGAAACATCTTTGGCCATCATAGCTAGCAGCCTCCTTACGTAAAGCGGTGGTACTGTCCTTCCACCAGCAGCGGTACTTTGGTACACTTCGGAGCGAAAATTTTCCCACCGAGGCTAGGTGCGACTTTCGGGAACAAAAGGCAAAACAGAGAGACCCAATTAACGATCGCAATGTGCAACCGACCAGCCAGCTATCGATCGTTCAGTCACCTGACTCCGGTGGCATAGCAACAGCCAGGCTGCTCGATGAATCGTCATGCTGTTGCACAGCTCCGGACAAACCGATCGGCAGGGACTGTAAACGGTGCGCGCGGTACGGGCCCCTCCGCTGGGGAGTGCCCTGCCGGAAGGTAAAGATTGCCGGGAGTGGCCCCCTTTCCAGGGATCGCTAGTATTCGTCGGCGGTTTCGTTAAAGATGACGTTGTCGTTGGTTTATTATTGCAGAAGGGTAACGTTCCGCGTGTTGCTCCTTCCCGGGGCACTACATAATAGAGGACATTTTCCCCTGTGTTTTGCTTACTCAATTTGACGCCAAAATTTGACCGAGACGGTTCGCGCAAGTTACTTTGTTGTTGGATCTTTGGCCTTTCATCGTCAACTGTCAACGAGCGGCTTTACAGAGCTGCGTACTGCCCTCCCGGCGTTTAATGTTTGGCTGCGTGCTTCGGATCGATCTAATTCGGTGTTGAAGGGAGATTAACAAGTTTTAGCGTAAAGCAATGGTTTAGAATGGTTTTTCTTGAATACAAAATGTGTAAATTTATGCGTACTACCAGCCCAGAAATTGTGGTGCTGTTCTTTTGATGAGCGCAATAGCTTGCTCGATTTCATCGATTCATGCACACACACACACATACAGCATCCGTTCATTCCGAAACAGTTCGTTAATAAAATAACCATTTTGGAGCCGTGCAGAGCAAAATTATGCGCCGACTTATGCCCAAAAAACTGCGATTAATAGCGCAATTTAAACACCTTTAAAATTCGAACCATGGCGAAAAATATCCTCCCGTAAGATATGCCACCTGGGTTCACCAGACGACGTTCATCCGGACGTCGATTGGGTAGCCATCTTTTAGCCGCAACAATCAAGGTAGCGGTGGCGTTGGGCCGTTCTCTGCTTTCTCTCTTCGAGTCGTGAAGGTGGTCCGTAGTATGGTGTGAAAGAAAATTGTAATTTTCACAATTTTCCAGTGTCCCGTGCAGCGAAAACGGTGCGTATCCAGCAGCCCATACGCAGGAGCATCGATTGAACATCCACAACGACATCGCAAGAGCTTTATGTAAGTGGCATTAGTTGGTGAAAAATTTTCACACACCGCCGCCATTGGTGGTGGCACTGGCAGACAGGAAGGCCTAGACTTCATATTTTCGCCTCCCTTTTCCGGGGCCGTCTCATCGCCATTGCAGTGTTTAGTTGCAGAGAAGCGCAGAGACCGTGCGAGGTGGAAAAACACGATAAAAAGAAAAAGAAACTTTACAGTCCACTAAGTCGGCCCCAAAGCAGAGCACCCACGGCACTAGTTTTCTCGACGAAAATCGATTGCGCACGCAACGGCCATTACTCTACAGTAGGCCGTTCGACACAGATCCCCACCCAACGGCAATTTCCGGCGCAGCGCTCACACTTATTGATTGAGCGAAGAGAAACAGAGAGCAGAAGGGTAGAAAATGCAGTTCCAAGGTACAGCTCAGCCACCACATCAGGGCGGTTTCCGGGGTCCGCGGCCCGAGAAGACCGATTTCTACGTCGGCCAGCCGGGCACCAAACCGCCACACTTTATGAACAAACCGGGTCCCCCCTCGATTCCGCCGTTCAATGCGAACGCGTTCGGGGGACCGAAACCGATGTACCAGCAAAACGGCGGTATGAACGGTGCCGGTCCCGGTGGCTTTAACAAGTTCGGTGGCCCGCGCACATTCGGTGGCCAGCCCGGGATGATGCCGAAGAAGGATTTCGGTGGCCCGAAAATGTACGGACCGGGCAGCGTCGGTAAGCCGTACGGTGACGACAAACCGTTCGATACGTTCGGTGGTCCGAAGAAGTACCACAACGGGAGCATGAACGGCATGGGACTCGGCATGGGAGCTGGCTACGGTGGTATGGGCAACCGGAATGGGTACGGGCCGCGCTCGGACTACAACGGGTTCGGCAACTCGACGGATCGGTCCAAGATTCAGTCGCTGAAGGCCAAGTACCCGGGCCAGACGCTGATGAAACCGATGTGGGATACGCTGGAACCGTTCCAGAAGGACTTTTACGTGCCCCACCCGAGCGTGATGGCCCGGTCGACCGAGGAGGTGCAGACATTCCGCGAGCAGACGCAGGTGACGGTGATGGGCAACAATGTGCCGCACCCGTGCCAGAACTTCGAGGAAGGTAACTTCCCGGAGTACGTGATGAACGAGATCAAAAAGCAGGGCTTCCCGCGCCCGACCGCCATCCAGTCGCAGGGTTGGCCGATTGCGCTGAGTGGCCGCGACATGGTCGGTATCGCACAGACGGGTTCGGGCAAGACGCTCGCTTACATGCTGCCCGGTTTGGTGCACATTTCGCACCAGAAGCCCCTTTCGCGCGGCGAAGGACCGATCGTGCTCGTGCTGGCACCGACGCGCGAACTGGCGCAACAGATCCAGACGGTGGTGCGTGACTTTGGCACTCACTCGAAGCCCAACATTCGCTACACTTGCATCTTTGGCGGTGCACTGAAGGGACCACAGGTGAGTTTCTCCCCAGAAGCGAATTGCCATACGGCGCAGAGAGTCTTATATCTTTTTACCCTTTCCCTACCCCGATAAGGTGCGTGACTTGGAGCGCGGTGTAGAGGTGGTCATCGCCACGCCGGGACGACTGATCGATTTCCTGGAACGTGGCATCACGAACCTGCGCCGCTGCACGTACCTCGTGCTGGACGAAGCGGATCGAATGCTCGACATGGGCTTTGAGCCGCAAATTCGCAAGATCGTCGAGCAGATTCGTCCCGACCGGCAGGTGCTGATGTGGTCGGCTACCTGGCCGAAGGAAGTGCAAACGCTGGCGGAGGACTTCCTGCGTGACTACATCCAGATCAACATCGGGTCGCTGAGTCTGGCCGCCAACCACAACATCCACCAGATCGTGGACGTGTGCGAAGAGAACGAAAAGGAAAGCAAGCTGCTGAAGCTGCTGAAGGAAATTGCCAGTACGGACGCCTCGAACAAGATCATCATTTTCGTCGAGACGAAAAAGAAGGTGGAGGATCTGTTGAAGAACATCGTGCGCGATGGGTACGGAGCCACGTCGATCCACGGTGACAAGAGCCAATCGGAGCGGGACTACGTGCTGCAGGACTTCCGCCACGGCAAGAGCACGATCCTGGTGGCCACGGACGTCGCGGCGCGTGGGCTTGACGTGGAGGACGTAAAGTACGTGATCAACTTCGACTACCCGAACTCGTCGGAAGACTATATCCATCGCATTGGGCGCACGGGGCGCTGCTCGCAATACGGCACGGCGTACACTTTCTTCACACCAAACAACGGACGCCAGGCACGGGAGCTGCTGTCGGTGCTGGAGGAAGCGGGCCAGCAGCCGACGGTGGAGCTGATCGAGATGGCCAAGTCGGCACCGGGCGGCAAGGGAGGCCGCCAGCGCTACTCGACGCGCGGTAGCTACGGTAGCAACGGCGGAATGAGCAGTTACCAGCGTCGGCCACCGTTCAACGGCGGTGGCGGATTCGGTGGACCGCCCAAGTACATGGGTGGCATGCAGAATGGCGGCGGTATGATGGGTAACAAGTTCGGTGGCCCACCGAACAAGTTCCGCGATGGTGGCATGTACCGCGGGGAGAACAACTGGAACAAACCGAATCCGATGATGGGCCCCGGTGGTTACCAGTCTCATTCGCCGCAGTCTCCGCAGGGCGCCGGCGGTGCCCCGGGCCAGCAGATGTACGAGCCGGCACAGGCGCAGCTGCGTGCGTACCACCCGAAAAACATTTATCCGGGTCAGTACGATGACTACACGGCACTGTTCGCTGGAGGGGCTGCGGCCGCTGCGGCTGCTGCTGCTGCTCCGGGTGGCGGAATGCGCTACTATCAGAACAAGGCGGCCCATCAGGGTGCCCTGGGTGGTATGCAGCAGTCGCAGCCGGGCGGTCGCTACAATCCGAACGCTGGCCAGCAGTACAACATGGACGGTACACCGAAGCCAAACAATGGCCGCTCGTACCCACCGAAGCAGTACAACAACAGCTACCCGGGTGGCCCGGCCGCTCCGAACCAGTACCCGCAGCTGGCGGCGGCTGCTGCGGCGGCCGCTGCTGCCGGCCAAACCATGCCGACGGCAGCTCCGGCCGGATTCACCAGCTTCGATCCGACCGGAGGCCTGCAGTATCAGGCGTCGTACCCGATCACGGCGGCCACCGCTGCGTACTACCCGTATCCGGCCGCTACGGCCCCGCCGCCACCGCAAGCTCAGGCGGCTCCGGTCGTACCGCCGGTTCAGCAGTAAATCGCTCCACCACGGGCCCGGCCGGACACGATCACACGAACGCGATCGGAGAGAGAAAGCAAGGTTAGTTTATCTTCCTAATATTAACACACTATAATTAATCACATGTACCACCACCATCCGGTGTGCTTTATTGTTAGTCGACAGAGAGAGAGAGAGAGAGAACGGTTCAGCAACCGGCCAGAGTAACAACCAGCCTTTTGAATCTTATTAGTTTTTTCTTTTTCATGCACAATGAAAACCACGATTTGTTACACGAAAATCGGACAAGAAATTAACAAGCGGGGCAAAGTGGAAGAGGTAGCTAATCTGCACTACGTCGTTGCCCCCTCAAATACCGGATTCCCGAAGTGTACCCCGTGAACCGCGATCGAAAAGATCGCCACCCGATGGTGGGATGGCGCACTCCTTATTGAATTAAGCAGACGTTTTTTCATCTTTTTCTTCACTACACTATTATAGTATCTTAGAGTACGAAAGAAGCGGAGAAGTTTTTTGCGGATTAAAAGATAAATTTGTGTTTTTCCTTTTTGTTTTGCACACACGCGCACCGTTTTGTCTTGCGCCTATCTAGAATAGACAGAGTGATAGCCACACGATTTATTGAAACGAAAGCTCATTCAAATTTCTACGAGGATAACCAAAAACGACGAAAGGAACAGAATTGAAGATGTGTCAACCACAAACACTCGCGAAAAAGGAAGGAAGAGGTAGGTTTCTGGGGGAACGATCGACGTGTCCCCACCAAAGCAAAAAAGGGAGGCAAACTCAAACAAACAGAACAAGAACCAGAGTTCAAAAGCAAACGAGAGGAAAGAAAAAAGCTGATTGTTTTAAGTGGAAAGCATTTGCGCGACGAGACGCCAGAGAAACGAATTTGCCTTATTGTGTGCGCCAAAACAGAAACAGCAGATTAATGATCGCCGCTCGGTGTCATGTTTTCTATTCATTTTTCACGCTCTCTTACAACGCTCTGGCCAGCGGCACGTTGCGCATCAGCGTTTGTCCCCGGCACACGGTATCAGCAGGGCGATCCTTCGAGCTAGTAAATGCCCCATTATTCTGCTCCGTTTCGGGGCGAAGGATATGGGATTTATAGCAGAAGGTTTAGCGTTTTCCGGAATCCGGAAAACGACAGCCCCGTTTGCGTTGGGTTGTGCACAACGTTTGCCGCCACAGAATCTCTTTTTGGGCTAATTTTACACCGTCACGAGCGAACTTGTGACATTTATTAGCCAGTCCCCCCGAAAATCCCACTAACCGACCGTAGAGGAATCGAAAACAAATCCCCAATAGTTAACCGATACATTCCTTCACACACACAGACCGCATCCGGACCGGATGTGGGTCGCAAAAGAGGAAGAATCTTTACCCCCCTGTTCCAACCAACTAATAAGCGTGTACCTGTTTTTGTTGATAGATTAAAAAAAAGAGAGAGAGAGAGAGAAAGGAAATGGAAACCCGCGCCGACGATGGATGGATAATTTCTATTTTAGATGTGTGTTCTGGAAACGAAAATAGAACGCACACACAGAGGAGGAACCCAAAACGGCCAAAACGGATCATTTTCCAACACTCGTTTGTGTTGGCCTCGTTGGTGCGCCGCGCACACAGTTCTCGTGGGCTTCGTGGGATGCTTGTCGTTCTACAAGCAACAACCCCGCGGGCCGCCGATTCTGTGACTAATTAGGGTACGTTGCCTAGGTGAAAGTAACATGACCACAACAACACTAACACCACCGCTCGCAAAAGTCTAGTCAGCTGGGGGCGATTGGGCCGCGAGGATGTAGTAGGAACACAGACAGGGAACCTTATCGAAGAAGCACCGGGGGAAGCATTTACAATCTCTCTACCATTATTGGGCGCCGCCCGCGGATCTTTTGGGAGCCCGCCGCACACTGAAGCCAATTATTTCCTCCCATTTCCTGATTTTAATCCATTTTCTCCAGTCGACGGTGCGCAACATGCAAAACATATGCGTTTTGCTAGCAAACGACGACGCGCGTGGAGAGAAATGTATCAAAACGTACAGAGAAATTATTACCAAACACAACAACAACAATACACACATATTGCCTTCTAACGAACTGTGATCGACTCGAATCGCGTGTCCCGCGTTCCGGTATTGCTCTGCGCTCCGGAGTCAGTGCGAGCGAGAGTCCTGAGCGAAATGTATGTTAAATTATTAGTACTTTTCCGTTTTCGTGCTTGCCTCTCGTGCGCGATAAACGCAAGTCCCCCGGCACGCCGCAGGCACCCGATAACCGCGTAGACGCGGGCTGCGATTGATTGCTTTTGTATCGGTTATAGGAATTCTAACTTAAAAAAAAACCAGTGCAATTTCAAATTTAAAGATCGCCAAATTATTATCCCCCTCCGTGTAGCGGTCATAGATAAGCGCGGTCAGCTAATTCCGTTGGCACTTTGGGTTAGTATGATGGGGAAGTGTATTTATCGTTGCCCGTTGGCCAGTTTTAAATTGGACAACAGAGACGTTAATGAAGAAGCGAAAGAGTGGCGTGCTGGCATACATACGACGGGGTTACAAATGAGTCCATCGCCGGCAGGAAATGTGATCCACCATTAGAAGCTACTATCACCACCTTCGACTCGTCGGTCCATTTATTATGGACTCGAGATCGGGCGGGGGTGAAAACGGGGGAAACAGTTCAACAGTTCTCCTGTCCGAGAAAAGGGCGAACCGAAACTGAAATGTGGCTGTGGGCTAGGCGCATCATCAAAAGACTGCTGGAGTTAGAGAGTTTGTGAAGCGAGCGTTTTGTCGCCCGTTTTTCTCAACGTCCGCCCTTCCGGTTAAACCGCACGGTCGTTCGGAGCTAATTTAAACCCATTAAAAGCCTATTGCTAGAGAACTAAATCACTGCGACGACGACGACGACGTCAGGATGCCATCTGATAACGAATCTATCCCACCAAACAACAAACCCTACGAACGGCCAAGCAACAGATACCGATACACTCTGCTGCTTTGTAGCGTTTGTACGCGCGAATGGGCTTGCGCTCGCCCGCGTACACGACGCCGTAGATAGGACTTAAGCATTAGAACACACGGTCGGTCGAGCAAATAGCATCCAAACGGCGGGAGAAGATGTTGTATGCGCTTGACAAACACCTTACCGCCCGGCTCATGAGTTTGACGAAGACACAGCGCATTTTCTTTAGTTCCTTATTTGTGCTGGGCAATATCTTCGGCCGAGCCCTCGTAAGGCCGCTGCTGGTTTCATCAGAGTCACGGGGGGCCAGCTTTCATAACAATGTTCCACTAAATCCTTAGTAAACCGCTTGCCTCTTGTTTTTGGAGGAAAATTAACAGAGAGATAGAACCCTAGGGGCTCTTCATCATTGGTCTATGATGTGAATCCGAAGCACAATCTCTCTAACGCGGGGCGTTAGGTGGGCTCCTAAGCGCCATCGTCCTTTATGTTTATGATTCATCCGTAATATATGCGCACACTGGGGCGCAAATGGGCAGGAACACAAAACACACGACAAATCCACATCGATCTGGTGGGACTCCATTTTACGATTAGTAGGCAAACAACAAACCGAGTGTTGTCTTTCTAGTAATATCCCCGATGTATCTCTCTACGAAATATGTACACCACAATCCAGAATCCAGTGGGCTTTCCGAAGAGCAGAAGCCGGAAAGAGAAAATGGAGGAGAATGATGATGATGATGATGGCGCGTAATAGGTACCAGTATTTCTCCTTTGTCTTAGAAAAAATCAAACAAAAACCGTCTAACGACACGGCACCGAACACCGAATGTTTTGCATGTTGTTTCCCATTTGTTGAATAGTGCGTGAAAAACGCGTATTTTTTTAAGCAAAACAAACTGGCGAACAATTTCTTACGGACAAAAGAGCAAAACGTTTCAAACGGGTGGGCAGAGCCAACCAACGACACACACACGATACGATGTCGTTCGCGGATTGTCGAAGGAAATGCGTATTGAAATCCCAGAACTAAAACATGAAGCTTTTTATCGCGTATCGAAACGAATGACACACACATAACAGGAAACATCATCCATCAGCACACAGAAGACAACAGGGTAGGGAAATTAACGGAAAGACGAAGCTTAGGAATAGAACAGCGCGCAAAGTCTCCATTGCCCGACGCTGCTGGCGAAACATGTGATACACAATGCGTAACAGCGGCAACTGAACAGCGCAGTACCACGAAGTCGAAAAAAACCGATACACTGTGATGATATAATTCAAGAAAATTGGTTATGCAATGTTCTCGTGCGATTAGTAACACAAGAAGAAGAAAAGTATTAGAGGGCTATAGCGAGGGCGAGAGAGAGAGCAAGTTAGTTCAACCATAAGGAAACAAACCAACCGACCGAGAAAGAGCTGCTCCTTGACACACGACGGGCTGCCACATAATTATTAAACCTGATACCGGAAAAACCCGGTGATGATGGTGATAGCTCCGACCGAGCAGAACAGCAACCGAGAAACGATCGTCGTTGGATGAGAATGAGTAACTTTCGTACTTTTTTTTGTTAATGTACTTTCCTTTCGTAAACTACTAAAAAGAAAAGGCGGGATAACAGTAATAAATGTGTTTTCTCGGTGTGTGCGCGCTCTGGCGAAACAAATTGTTGTCACGGTAAAAAAGAAGAAATGAACTTGTAATAATTATTACACGCTACTAAATATTAAATGTTACGAATACGAATACGGATTTAATACTAATCGTCTATCTTTGTCGGGGGCGCGCGCGTGCGCAGATGGAGAAAGCTCGAAGCGGAGAACAAAACTCACACACGAAATCTGAATAATAATTAGGAAGAACCCCCCTTAAATTAATTTAACATTCAAAAAGCTGCATCAAAACGTAAGTCCCATAGTCGATGAATATGTTCCATTCCAAACGAGCGGTCATTTACTCAATTTTACAAATCTCAAACCGACTCCAAAACCTCGGAACGGCGCTAGTGGGAACGGCGTGGATCCACATCGCTGTTGTTCGAGATGCTTCGAGAGTTTCTCCATTCTGTGTGCCCATTCGTAACGCGCTGTTGGTAGCGGGCAAGGATTTATATAAATGAAAAGCACCATTTCAATATACGAATATAATAATCAATCGTGTTTTGCGCTTAAAATACTACGATGAAACAACACAACAACACACAAACAGCTACTACCTTAATATATAGTATCCGTTAAAAGAGAGGGCTAGAAGAAACCGACGACGGAAGCGAAGCAGATCAATAATCAAATCGACGCGCGTGAATCAGCACAGTTTTACAGCAAACTCTGGTCATTTTCGGTGCGCACACACACCACTAAGGAAGCGCTCGATGATCGATTTGAGGCTGGAAAAAAGTCCTTGTTACAAAACACAGCATCAGAGAAGCTCCCCCCGCCGGGGTGGCTGGCCCGCGATACCATCGCCTCCGCCACCGCCGCCGTACCTTTTGAATCGATACTTCGGTCCCCAGCAGATAGACGGAAGAGAGGAGACGATCTCGAATACAGTTCGGGTTCCGGTCTTCGGTCGAAACTCCCGGTGGGCCAGGTCACAAAAGTAGAATTAAGTTTTGGAAAGCGTTTGAGTTACTATGTTTCCCATTCACCAGAAAACTATCAACAATAGTTGGCATTCAAAACGATTAGAATGTTGAGAGACCCTCGGAGCGTGATGGGAACCGGAGCGCAGAAAATGAACAGAATTAGCCAAATACGAAAAGATCGCTAAACTTTTCTCAGTGGAGGGCTACTACTCGGAACCTCTTTCTCTGAGGCGGCACGTGCAAATTGACTGTGCACACTGTGTCCCCGCCAAGGGGGTAGAGGGTCCGTTGTGATAAGGGGAAAAACAGAGTCAAAAGCGAGCGAGGAAGGAGGGCGTGTTGTGGAATGGATTCGGACACATTCGTTTACTTAACTTTCCACCACGATGCACTGAAAAAAGGTTACAAAAGTTTCGAACAATGAAAAACAAAGCTGAGCTGCAACGAAGGAAGCAGCACAGATCTTAAGAGGTGTGTGTGTGTGTGTCTGAAGTGCGTGTGCGCCGCGCGTGTACAGGACTTGTGTGTGTCCTCGCTCTTCGGCGCTCCGATCGGTTGTTTTTTACCGTCGACGCTGGAAGCGGGAGATCCGCTACGAAAGCAAAGATGTGTTTTACATCCACAACAGACAAGCGTAAGATATCTCCAATAATACATTTACAGGTGCCAGAACGGCGAACAAACACACAATAGCGAAAAGAATGCTATTGCTGCTGGAGCTTATAAACGGAGCACCAGCACCACAGTCTGTCGCTTTTCGGAGCCTCCCGCCGGTGCAACAGAAAGAAGCGTAACAAGTTTTCACAAATCGTTATTAAATCAACCCAAAAACCCAACCTTTTGAGGGCCACTGAACACAGAACAGCGTACGACGAAGTGTTGTCGTCACAAGTACGCGTTAGTTAGGCTATGGAGCTAAAGTCGAGCAACGTTTATGGGCAAATCTGTAAAGAAAAAAACGTTGACACTCTCAGGCGTAGCTTTTTGACGATGACATTCTTCAGAACCCAAGGGCGTCCGGAAACAGTTCGTTCAGAAGCGTGTTGTCCGCAATAGCGGGACAACGCGGTTGAACTGGGTTGTAATCTAGAGGCATAACTCACATTTTTGTTGATCTCATTGGCTAGAGCATATTGTGGGACTATGGGATCTGTTTCCAGTTGAACAAATGGAACATTGGGAACGGAGCGTACGTTAAACAGAATATGTTCATTGGAAAATGAAACAAGGCTCCCGATTTATTATAGCGCACAAACCGTGGGGATGTTGCCAAAATGTCAAGCAGCAGCAACCTTCGGCGTGAAAGCCATTACAAAAAGAAGCGGGTTGACAAGCGGCGGATGTAGCAGCATCCAGCAACAGCACGCGAGACTCACAGCAATGTGTGTGCGTTTTAGTCAACTCTCGTAACACGCCTAGCGAAATTTTAAACTTACTTTGCTGGCGATATTGATCGACCAGGGCAAAACCCAGACATAAGGAGATAGGGAGAGAAGGAGAGAGAGAAGCCAAAGTCTTCGCTTACACACTGAACGGGACGACGCGGCAGAAGCTGCCCCCTGCGCCCGTGTGGCCCGTGTTTCTTCCGAAGGGAGCGTACTAAAGCATATTAAAATATATTTTTGTGAAAACACTTGAGAACACGCTCTTGAAGGCGAGGTGGCGAGAAAAATGTACCATTGTGATATTTTATATTAAACGTTAAAATGTAAAAGCATCCAAAAACACACAACCAACAACAAACACACACGAGAGAAGACACAACCAACAAACGGGAACGGAGAGGACACTCAGAGCGCGTAGCTAGCACGACGCACAGGGGGACAACGGGGAGGGCAGAATGGGCAGTAGTCACAACAGGAACAGGCAAGGTGACCAAAGCACACAGTACTCTTGAACAACAATCTACGGAGTGTTGACGGTCTACGGTTCAGCGACTCAAGAAGCGATAAACGATGTCTTGACGCAAAACGAGGCATAATAATACCTGAAACTTAACGTATTGTTTGAGAGGAACCGGACACGAAACGGTGCGCGACAAGAGCGACACTCTCTAAGTGAGTGGTGGGAACAGGAATTCGTTGTTGTAAATTTTGTAGTATTTTTTCTGCAAGCCATTTTGAGCTACAAACACACGAAAAGTGGAACGAAGAATCCAAAACGAAGCGTGATAGTACGATATAGAAAGGGGGAAGGGAAAGGTGGAAAGCCTGGAACTGCGGAACACACAATTAAAAACATGCGAAAGACTCTACCACACACAATATATTATACCCCCCCCACAAGAAAGTCCGCAAATAGAACAAAGCACGTATTTAGAACAAATTTTTTTGGTGTGCAAAAAAATACACGACGAGATATCAAACAAGAGCAACAAAAAACCTACAAAGAACAATCGAAACAAGAAAAATCTGTTTGATTACATTTTCAAACTGTGCAAACAAAACGACCGAAACCGAATACCTTTTTACACACACTACAAACCCATATTGGAGAAAGAAACACGAATAAACGAACAAGATCGATCTGAAATGTTTCGTCTTCGAAGTCGAACACACATAGGAACCACTAGAAATGGGAGAAAAATGCGAGAGAAAGTGGAAAACTCTCCTTAATGAAACACACTTTTCCAACATCGAGACGGGAGAAGTAGGCGATCGCAAAACAATTGGAAAGTCGTCAAGAAGATGCTGTGAAATTTCACCCAACCACCACCACCACGTTACTATCGATCATCATTTTCTCTAGTCTACTGTCTGCGTAATGTTTCTCCGTTATTTATACACATTTAGATCCATTTTTGTCACCCGCATTGTGTCTCTATTTCCCGTCAAGAATGTCGAAGGGCACTTCACCCAAAATCCACCGAGTTTTGCATGACATTTTCTGTTTTCATGGAATAGTGGAATTCATTTACACAGCAAAACACCCGACCTCACATCATCCCGTTTCTTCATCTATCCACCATTCATTTTTTGTTGAATCATTTGCCGGCATCGCGTTGTGATCTTTTTTAAGAATGCACCGATTTTTCAATTTTATTGTTACTTTTGATTAGAAGTTTCTTCGAAGTAAATCTTGAAGCGCATATATATATATATTACATATTACAACAAAAAACCAACAAAAAAACTATGAATAAAAGCAAAAATTGTGTAATTCACTAATTATCAATGAACCTCCGGGGATTTGTTTTGCGAAAAGTTGAACTGACGAGAAATATTCCGAAAACTCCGTCGTGGAAGGATCTTAAATGTTGGTGATACTTTTATTGGAACGACAACGACATCAAAGCTCTATTTTCAATGGTATCCTTGTTTGGCTGACAAACGATTGCTCGTGGGGCGAGCCACGTACGAGGATATAAAATGTAAGTGTGCCTTGAAAAACGAGGAAAGTTTTCTCCGCCACGATTTGTTGGATCGTTTTGTTCGCATCGACCAAGTAGGCACGGCCCAGTATTCTGTTTTCGTAGTAAACGGCCACATGTTCTGCCCGATACACTCGCTCTCGATCGCATTCAAGTGGCTGCTCGAACAGTTGCTCCAGGACGGCGTACATACTGCAAAAAGGGAAAGGGTTTTACACGGTCTGCTGTGGTCCGGCGAATCGCCGCAATCCTTACGTGGTGTCTTCCGACAGCTGTTGCTGAAAGTCGGTAGTGTGAAACTCCGGGTAGCAGAAAACGACGGGCCAGTGCAGCACACCGTCGCTATTGCTGGAAACCATGAAATCCTCGAGCGGTGCAAGCCGGGGACGTAGTTTCCGCTCGTCGATGAGTGCATCGTGTTCTTCAAACTTCACCGAACGTTTCGTAAGCTCGTCTCGCGTTCGCTGCAGTCGGACCTCCTTTTCCCTTTCCTGGCGCGCCGCCTTCCGTGCGTCCCTTTCTTGTGCCACTTTACGGGCGGCACATGTTTTGCGCAATTCGATCGCTGGACCGTTGGAAGGGTCGGCCTGCAAAATGGTATCACAAATTTCGGCGCACAGCTCAAAGCGATCCATGGCCGATGCACACTGGGCAGCCCGCCACCGCGCCTTATCGTAGTCAGGCTTCAACTCCAGCGCCTTCTGAGCGTCTTGCAGGGATGATCGGTAGTTCTTTAGCATGAAATTGGCGGCGCTTCGATTGTTGTACAGTACTGCCTTGTACCCGGCGTCACCAACCTTGTACCGTAGCGCCTCCGTGTAGCTGAGCACTGCCATACGAAACTTGCGGTGCTGCATGTAGAACTTCCCGTCCTCTTTGTAGGTATCGGCCAACTCTTGTTCGGTGTTTTCGAGCGGATCGTACTTTAGCTGCTGCAGACCTTCCATCAGCGGACTCAGCGCTTCGCCCGGTTCCGGTGACTTGTTCATGAAGAACGGATGCTTGGCCATTTCCTCCTCCCAGCGATCTTCCGGCCATCCTTCGGTGTAGCGTTTTTTCTCCAACGAGCTAATAAACGCATCCAGATCCTGGTCGAGCTGAGCCGCCAGCTCGAGGCGCTCCTCGTCGGAAAGAGCTTTTTTCGGGGGATCACTCTGTTGCTCCATCGTGCTACCAATTTACGTCGAATCCACGGGAAAGCCGGCAAAAGTCAAAAACCATGCGCGAGTTTTGTTTTGGTTATTGCGTTGACGTACTACTGCGTTTAAAGTCTCTAGGTTCGGAGTTCAGTGGTCCTATAATAGCCGGAAAGGGATTTTATAGCAACTGGCTAATTTTTTCAAACAAATCGCCTTTTGGGAGAACCATTAACAATTGATTTATTCGCAGTCCAAAGCCAATCATAAATTATATTTTGCCAACAAAGAAATACACTAAAAAAATCCGAATAACGAGAGCTCGTAGATTCTACTTCTTGTAGATTCGAACCAACTGGCCTTGCTCGTCGTAACCGTACACAGGATCACTGATCGGTTCGACAGGCGAGTACTTCAGCTGGGCGGAAAACCCGTTTACCAAACGATCATCATCCGTTTGGGAGGCAGTATACATCACGCGCTGCAGGGTGTTATCCGGAGACAGAATGTAGTACTGGCCGGAAACACCGTTGGCGATAGCCACCACCGTACGGCCGGCATCATCTTCATACTCGTCTTCGTTGACACTTCCGTCACCATTATCCTGCGCAGCGTCGGTCGCCTGGGTCGTTACGGATGGCTCTTCCGGTACCTGTTCCTCCTGTTCCGGTGGACCGTACGATTCGGCGGGAACCGACTGTCGTGGCTGCTGCGGCACCGGCGTCTGGGGTTGCGCTACCTGCTGTCGCGAGAATGTTGAAGGCGCCGCTGGAAAAGCACGCAACTGACCACTGATCGGGAAGACACCGGTCCGACGCTGGCCAAAGTTTGATGGCACTTGATTTGCCGACTGCTGGCGAAGTCTGGCACGCTGCTGGAAGTCCTTCGGCTGATCCGATGGCAAGCCTTGTACCTTCAGTGGATCCAAGTTGGGCTGATCAAGCAAGAAACAATATTTTATTCCCCTTTATAGTTGTCTCAGGCTGCAAACTCTCACCTGAGCCGTTGTAGTTGCTAAAGCCGGCGGAACGTATTCATTCGCTTGTGTCGTCGTTGTTGTTCTTGGAGCCGGTGTTGTGGCTGTGGTCGGCTGTGACTCCTCCGAAACCTGCTGGCCAGCGAACTGAATATTCTCCCGCGTAAATTGCAGCTCAACTACACTTTGCTGCGGTGGGAACACTAGAAGAGGCGCCACGTACTCCGTTGGCAGCCGAAACTGTGCTCCTTCCGGGCGCCATCCGGATGGTGGGTAAGGTGCTTCTGCGGCAACCGCTGCCACGAGCAAAACTACGAGTGCGATGTATCGATTCATCTTAGCTGTCGACGACGACTGACAATGCTTCTGGGTGTAGACAAGACTTTTTATATTTCACCTGCCCCGCTAGGTGGTCAATGAAGGCAAACCGGCGGCATTCGGAAGAACGCTGTCGAAGGATTTTGTGCAAGTTGAAACAAAATCAATCTTCCTGATTAATATGCGGCTTGAACGGTGCATGGTACTGAAAACAACGAGGCTCTTCGTTGACCACTGAACGATCGCTCACGATCGTAAAAGGCCGTCGTGGATACGCAACAGACCCACTCCACTCTTGGTGACGCTACCGTATCAAAAAAGGTACTGGTCTCGTGATTGTAGCGTGTTTGCAAGAACGATATTTCGTTTGGTTAGTTAATCAAAAATTCCGCACAACGAAGAGCCGGCCAACCTTTGCCAGAAATCCGTGCCGAGACGGCTTGGAGACCATCCTTATAGCTGTCGCACCATGATGGAAATAACGCGATCGTGCTCTACTGAAGGTCTTTTCTTCAGCCGTCGGTGTTCTGTGGGTTACAGAGGATGTGCAAAATTATAACAATGAATGGCGTCTACAAACTTGACCTCCACGATATGCCGACCGTGTCCCCTTGGATTGTAGTGATGAATTGATAATTCATCAAAGTATTCATCAGCAATGCAACTCGGGCCCTTGTTTTTCGGACCGCGAGTGGGTGAACTATTATTTATCGTCGCACTAATCGTGGACGATACATTAGTATGCAAAGCACGATCCAGCTATGCGTACGATCAGTTTACGAAAGGGCTGTACCCGGTGGTGGGATGTCGGCGTGCAAGTCTCGTGACTCTACGAAATATGAATCACCTTAGAGGATTAATATCAACTTTTAATTGTTAAATTAAACTGTTTTCAAAAATTAAAAGAAGCGACTTTTGGTAAATTTGAATAATTGAGAAGCAATCGTTTTAAACTCAATCAAAACTGGATCCAGGATGTGGACATTCGCGAGTTTTACGAAAAGGACGGAAAGCAGATGCCCGGCAAGAAGGGGATCAGCCTTTCGGTGGTACAGTGGAAGAAGGTGCTCGAGTACGCGGAGCAAATCAACGGGAAGCTGCAGGATTCTTGAGCATACTGCGACTGTGTCATCGTGGCGACCAATTCTAAGAATGCATGGTCGTTGTGTTTCGTTAATAAATTAATATATTTCCTGCATGTGCCAGCAGGTGTCTGAACATGGTTTCACATTAAATTACACATGTACGTGCTACGGTCAATATGCAGACAATGCACTGGAATATCAGCCTTTTAACCCCTACGTTGCATAGCCTATAATTGAAGAAGGTGCACATTTGCCTCACGATCAGGATCATCAACATCCGTCACCACTCCGGAGCGTGGGGGTCCGATGCACAATTAGTCGATCGTCCATCGCGAGTACATCGCCACCAAACCGCAGACGATCAGTATGACCACGAACGGAGACCACGTTTTGAGGAAACCGCGCACCCAACGAAGCGGCCCCTGAAGAACATCCAGAACGCCAATACCACCATATTCCAGCTGTTATACTCCTTGTAACGCATCAGCGACAACGCTAGACCGACGTGCGAGTGGCAGTTATCGCAGAACAGATTGTGCATCCTGGCCCCGTACGTGACCGATGCTTTGATCACCGATTCGTCCCATTTTTGCGTCCCACCGAGGACGTGCATCGGGTGCAACTGCAGGTAGCGTGTGGGCCGCCCGAATCCCATATTGTCTTCCGAGACAAAGTACGGCCCCGCGAAATCACGTATCACACCATTGGACATTGCAATTCCGATGTGACCTATGAACGGGAAGAACCAGGACAACACAGGGATCGGTGTCCAAACGATGCAGAAAGGGTACTTGTCGTCGGCAAAGTTGATTGGGGGTATGGCCATCTCGGAGGAAGTGTCGCTGTGCAAAGACATACTACCTACGCGACGGTCCCTCCTTGGTTTCCGTAGGTGCGCTAAATCGATGCCCCTTGAACCATAATTGTTGATCAGGTAAAGTTTAAGTCAGCAAGTAGAGAAAAATGTCTTTTTCGTTACCTTTGCTCGACAGGTTTGAAATTCAGCAACTCTTTCCAAAAAAGGTACAACAAATCTTTGTTTTGTTTTTAAACAATGACACTTCGAAGACGATTACAATCCGCTATAATTATAGTGGTTTGCTTTGACACTTCAAACTGTACAGATGATTGCCAAGCCAATTGTTTAGCTACAAACAACTCTTAATACAACAATCGTGATCGTGTTTCGTGTACTGTTTTCTTTCGTTAATACGATAATAATCATGGGTGATGACAGTTGTATTTGGTGAACGATTTACGAACGAACGATTTAATGCGATTCACTGGTTTCGAAATATTGAAAGCGGTTTTAGATTACCCTGATTTGTGTGATGTGAACCCAACACAACGCAGCAAACAATTCGAACTACGCAAATTACTCGAAGCAACAGGTCAAAACGTATTTGAGTGCCGCGTAGCATTAATCTGAGCTAGGAAAGCGGCCAAAGAGAAACAACAAGCACTCTTGGACTTTATATCGGATTTATTCAAATTCCCGCCAAACTGACGCTAGTGGGAAAAACCGCGAAGCGAAAAAATGAATGCTTATATCGAAGAGACGGTCGTCTTCGCAATGAGCCCACAAATGGCCAGATCCCCACCAGAAAGTCCAGAGAGGGAGGAAGAAATAGAAATGGTATGTGTTGTGTTCGAAAGTGATGATGCGGCCACGGAAAACGCGGTCCCGGCTAGCAATCATCAGATGACGACAGAGGAGGACAAAGTGGAGTCTCGGGAAAGTTCTCCACGCCTAAACGTGGCCAGGGAGGCAGCTGAAAAGCTGTATGACTTTGTAAAGGGAACGAAGAGTGGAGTTAAAGCGCAGATCCGGGACCTGACCGTCCAGTTGTTGTCCACACTGGGCGAGCGCGTAGAACCCATCAATGTGACAGCGCCCCAGGGCGAAGGCGAGGATGGTTGTACCGTCGTAAAACGTCGTCGAGGAAGGCCCAGAAAGGAGCAGAAGACGGAGAAGGTGCAGCGAATCATGCGGCCAAGGCACACGAGCGACGCGCTGCAAAAAAAGGGGCTCGCGAAGTTGGCAACGGAAATGGATCATTCCTATGATGGCACTATGCTGATCGATCTTAAGACTGGTGGCAAGAGCGCGGCCCACAAGGCGGCAGCAGGGCGGTCTGGCGCTCCATCTCGGACACCATCCGGGGCATCATCATTTCACGCACCAGAAGCATCATCCGGGGGGAAATCCACAGCAACATCAGCAGCAGCAACAGCCACAGCATCTGGCAGCACAGTGGCTGAACTGTTGCCAATTAAACGTAAAGACGATTTGACCAGAATATACTTTAGAGCTACGCTAAATCGGGAAAGTTTGGAGAATCTCGTAGTCGAGATGAAAAGTTACGTTGATGAAAGAATTGGTGTTAGAATTAACAAAAAAAAGAAAAGGGGGGATAGTCTTTTTACATGCACCATAGATTACTTTTTTGATTGGAAATTTATTAAACAATGTACTTGGACAAATTTTTCCAAAACTAAATCTACAATGCTGAACCAAAATATCCCGGTTTTAAAAGCAATACATTCGGTGTTAGAAATGTACGACCGTTCCTATACTTATGAAGACTATGAAGATAAATTCAGACGCTACCTACGGAATCCAAAAATAAAAACCTGAAGTGCGAAGTATCTTTGGCGTTGTTCTCTTATGATTCCTATAATTACAACGATTTCGAAAGAAAATCGAAATGGATTTAGTTAGTTTAACCTCATGTATTTCCACCGATGAACCTAGGAACGTGTCGTATCCCGGTCCACTCGTTGTCCGCCGAAGGCCCTTTTGCCACAACCGTCCTTGGCTTCTTATCCGATCCAGGCCGAGAGCTTTCCGGGGTTACAGCTATGTCGTCTTGATCCTGCAAGAAGGGAAAAGAGGTGGAAAACGAAAATCAATCAGATCCAACCAATTTACTTGGACAGACAACACTTACCATGGTCAACAAATCATCACAACACACCACCAGCCACCAGTTCTCCGGGCCTCGGCAATCAGCTGTGCAGTTTGAAGTGTCAAAGCAAACCGCTATAATTATAGCGGATTGTAATCGCCTGCGAAGTGTCATCGTTTAAAAACAAAACAAAGATTTGTTGTAACTTTTTTGGAAGGAGTTGCTGAATTTCAAACCTGTCGAGCAGAGGTAACGAAAAAGACATTATTCTCTACTTGCTGACTAAAACTTTACCTGATCAACAATTATGGTTCACGGGGCATCGATTTAGCGCACCTACGGAAACCAAGGAGGGACCGTCGCGCAGGTAGTATGTCTTTGCACAGCGACACTTCCTCCGAGATGGCCATACCCCCAATCAACTTTGCCGACGACAAATACCCTTTCTGCATCGTTTGGACACCGATTCCTGTGTTGTCCTGGTTCTTCCCATTCATAGGTCACATCGGAATTGCAATGTCCAATGGTGTGATACGTGATTTCGCGGGGCCGTACTTTGTCTCGGAAGACAATATGGGATTCGGGCGTCCCACACGCTACCTGCAGTTGCACCCGATGCACGTCCTCGGTGGGACGCAAAAATGGGACGAATCGGTGATCAAAGCATCGGTCACGTACGGGGCCAGGATGCACAATCTGTTCTGCGATAACTGCCACTCGCACGTCGGTCTCGCGTTGTCACTGATGCGTTACAAGGAGTATAACAGCTGGAATATGGTGGTATTGGCGTTCTGGATGTTCTTCAGGGGCCGCTTCGTTGGGCTGCGCGGTTTCCTCAAAACGTGGTCTCCGTTCGTGGTCATACTGATCGTCTGCGGTTTGGTGGCGATGTACTCGCGATGGACGATCGACTAATTGTGCATCGGACCCCCACGCTCCGGAGTGGTGACGGATGTTGATGATCCTGATCGTGAGGCAAATGTGCACCTTCTTCAATTATAGGCTATGCAACGTAGGGGTTAAAAGGCTGATATTCCAGTGCATTGTCTGTATATTGACCGTAGCACGTACATGTGTAATTTAATGTGAAACCATGTTCAGACACCTGCTGGCACATGCAGGAAATATATTAATTTATTAACGAAACACAACGACCATGCATTCTTAGAATTGGTCGCCACGATGACACAGTCGCAGTATGCTCAAGAATCCTGCAGCTTCCCGTTGATTTGCTCCGCGTACTCGAGCACCTTCTTCCACTGTACCACCGAAAGGCTGATCCCCTTCTTGCCGGGCATCTGCTTTCCGTCCTTTTCGTAAAACTCGCGAATGTCCACGTATTGTTTCCCTTTGAAATCTCGCACTGCAATCCGTCGGTTTTTATCGAGCGCAAAATACTCCTCGCCATCTGGGCCCTTTTGTGCGCCATCCGTTGATGATTTTGCTTTCTTCACTGGAGTGCGCTGGAAGCATTAGGTGAAAAAACGAACACCATTATCGCCGAACGACTTGATGCTAACGTTTAGTGACTTACATCATCTGGACCAGAATCCGAATCGGACGACTCGCTCGCCGTTGAGCTATGCTTCTTCTTTCTCGGCATCTTCGAAATAGTTTGGTTAAGAAAAACTTGAGTTAGCACCAACGACGCTTGAAACGAAAATGCGGCACACTGCGATGGTTTGACAGCCCGCGATAGCGCTTCGTCGATAGTCGATGAAACGATGGGCGCACTTTGAGTTAGTACAGTTTTAGTACGATTTTTACGTCGAAAAGTAATGTTTATTTAAATTGACCGGTTGTTTATTGAGAAAGATACCGAAATACTGTTTATTAATATGCCACAGATCCATCAAAACATGATAACACAATGATAGGGCGTCCCGTTGAAGGAGTTCTATTTTTTGCTAATGTACGATGCGCTTGATGATCGCTGAATTAGGCCAGCCTTCGTCCCGGCACTGGACGCCACACGTATCGAAATTGGTGGTCTTGGCAGTGGCTTTGCCGGCACGATCACCGGAGTGCTTGGCTGAAGGAACTTTCGCTGTCCGGAAGGTGTTCCACCACCAGCAGCGGTTCCAGTGGCCGTTGTCAATTTAGAGCGGTGGACCGTTTGTTGCACGCTTCCGACACTCGTCGATGGCATCGTGGCCGTTCGGCGTAGAGCTGCGACGGATTTCATATGGGGTATCGTAGGGCGCGGTGTATCGGCCCGTGCTGCGATCGTTCCACTTGCCACCCTCGGCGTAGAACCTAGTGAGGAAGTCGATGCGAGTTTTTTCTTCACGCCCATGTCCACCGCAGCAAGAACCCGACGGCGTTCGATGCTCAGTAGTGAGCTGGAACGGGTTTGTTGAATCTTTGGTGTCAAAAGCGGTTTGCGAGAGATCGCCGTTACGTGGCGCGGGGTCATGGTGTGTCCCGAGCCATTGGAAATGTCCTGAGTAGTGTTGAGTTTCATCAGCATTAGCGCCATATCGATCTGAGACCGTGCTTGGTGCAAATAGTTGATCACATTCGCATCGCGATCGTGCTGTATGTCGAGCGTGTCCTGCAACGTGGACCCCGGTTTTCGGGCCACCGGGCTTGAAGTAATCACCGTCTTCATGGCCTCATTGCAGGCAAACACGTTCTCATCCGGCACGCTGGCGGTGGACGTGTGGATCGGTTCGACCACCGGTTTGTGGGCGTGATGTTCCGAGTTAACTATATCGTGAGTTTTATTATTGATGCCAACACTGTCCGACGAATTGTTTGATTTACACTCGTTCGAGCATCCTGGCGATGGTTCGCTTTTTGTGTCCTGCTTTCTCGCCTCTTCCTTCCCTGGCGCAATCCCCTCGATGGGTGTTGCCGATTGTCTCTCCGAAAGACTCAGCCTTGAGGTGCATTTACCTTCCGCAGGCGGTGTCGAGAATGGAGCTTTTATCGTTAGCCCCGGGCTCGTCACACACACGGTCGGTTCCGGGTTCTTGAGTGGCGATTTGAGCATGGGACGCTCCTTGCCGTCCTTCACCTGTCTAATGCTGGCTTGATAAAATTCCAGAAGATTCGATAGCATCGCCTTCGACACAACAGCACAGCGTTCCGATACGTCCGGCAGGAGGTTGGAGGAGGTGTTGTTTTTAAACTTCGAAAACACCGTCGGCCCCGTTGCCTGCACCTCCCAGAAGGAACTATCGCGATCCGTTTTCTCCGGGCAGCCGCAGCCGGGCTGCTGAAGATCGTAACTCATTTCCGCTCGAATGCCGGAACGGTTGCACTTGATGCTTATTGTCATAGAGTCGGTGTTATCTTTTTCGGCATCAAAATCCAGATACTTTAGTCGCAAGCCCATCGATTTCAGCATCAATGTCAGGTTGATTACGTCAATGTTCAGTGGCTAAAAGTTAACAAAACGAAAAAAAGGTGCCGTAAAACAAGCGGTGGCCACAAAGGAATGCAATGCGCCAAAAATGGGAGGACGCGATATGGTAGCTTCCCTTTTTTGGGGGAAACGCTTCTCGTTGCCGAATACAAATTAGATGTCCGCCGTTCGCGCACGGGCAATGCACAGACTCAGAGGTTAGGTTGCAAGCTTAATAGACAACGAAAATAACGTACCTCCGAGCGATTCGAGCCAGTGCCAGGTTTCTGCACTTCGATCCATCGGTTGATGAGGTCAGGCAACTTAACATTGCCAATTGTCGCCATCGCGATTCGCTGAACGGGACTCTCGGGGACGGTAGCGGCGGTTCGACAAAAACGCACTTTGGCAAAGGCTTCTCGGATGAAATTTTTGCTCGTTAAACTAGCGTATTTGAAACAATTTCCGGTACAGCTGCACATCGTTTGCAAACGGCCAACTAAACACGCGGATTCCAGGCGACCACCAACGGGAAAGATGATCGAAACACACCCAACAACGGGGACAGGAACGGACTGAAACGATGAAGCTCAAACTGCAGACTAAGACACTAAAAGCTGGCCACTAATTGGTTGACACTCCCGCTTTCCGTCTCTTTCTTTCTTCAGTTTTGCAGAGCGTTAAAAACGTTCGTCAAAGTATTTCGTGTTGTAAACGTACAGTTTATGGAAGTGCTTTATTTATTCGCCAAAAATCACTCTTGATCTGTACAGAATGTCTAAATTAAGTTTGTAGTTAATGATTTTCAATCGCACCGTCCACCGTCAACTTTGGCGTCAGTTTGCTCGATCAGTTCCGTTTGAAATCGTGTTGATCGATGCGATCGGCCGTTTCATCGATTATCATTTGACAGTCGCGGCCCGCAATCGTCGGCGAACGCGTTCCTCTCATTCATAAGTTCACTGGCCGTAAATTGTCGTAATTTTCGCCAAAAGTGGGTAAATTACACGTACATTATTAAAGTTTTCGTTGTTATTACATTTTTTAATCGTATCCGGTAGTGTTCCTCCGTAGTGTGTTCCTGTTTGCGCCAGTTGAAACGTTAGGGTTTGCCGGTTTGGCTTTTGTTTTGTTCCTTACGGCCGCGGAGCGTACGCGCGTAGAGTAAAGTGTCTCGTAGTGGTTGTGGCATTGTAGTAAAAATTACTACAGGTGGAAATATGTGTTCGTTAAGGCGCGGGTTAGTTTCGTTCACCTAAAACGTGCACCGCTTTTCGTGCCGTCTCCGTCGCACCGAGGGTATCGCGTGGTGCGCTGATAAAACCGGCGGTTTCTCGTGAAAGAGTCGGGATGCGTCGCCTGTGAAACCGTATAGTGTTAGTGGTGTGGTTTTTAGTGCTTAAGTGAACACAGCGCGCCGTTGTGTTCGTTCAGTATTCAACAAACCAGTGCCGCGATTGGACCTCGTGTCGTGTCATTCCATCAGCTGCAAGTCTGCGCCGATAGTGTTTGCTGTCTTTCTGCCTAGCAGCATTCCAAAGGAACGTAGCGGAAGCCCCAGTTCGCTTCAACGCCGTATGAAAATCTTTCCCCCACGAGGGTGCGGTAATACCTCACGTAGCGTAGCCTTCTGTGATAAGGAGTCCCCCGCGTGACCGCGCACCGTTTGCGTTCAGCGACGCCTTGTGTGTGTTTGGTACACTTCCTCTGAACACTGTGTGTGAGTGCGTTCTGACAGCTGTTTGTAGTGATCGGTCAAGGCCAACTAAGCAATCGGTGTGTGCTTCTTGTTCGATGAATGATTTATTCTTCATCTGTAACAACTGCCGGCGTCCTCGGCCCTGAGCCACCTCCAAACTCTGTGTATCCGTGTGTGTTGTGAATAATAAACAATCAGTCATTGTGGCAGTGTCCAGGCGCTACAAAACGCAAACACGCGGTGTGTCCAGCGTTCGTTATCTAGTACAAAGCTCTTCTGCGTGTGCAACCTTCACGGGCTACTTGAGTTGGTAGCGCGGAACAGAACTTACAAGCGACGAAGCAACCCTCGAGTCGAAAATGTTGTCCCATTTGCTGAAGAATGAAGACGTCATCGTTTCGACCGGCAACGTGCTGAACGTGAGCGATCTGCGCAAAAAGGCCGGCCAGAAGCCGACCGACGAGGTAAAAGCCTAACTTGTCTAAAGTACATTCCTATTAGCAGCCGATTTCCAATCCCGGTCCTCCATTATTGGGGCCATCCATTGGCTTGGCTCATTTCCGAACTTTCTGTGTTTTGTTTTGGTGCGGGAAACGTAAATATTTACATTTTTACACGCATGGCCCCTGTCCGTGGGGCCTACAGAGGGAAGCAATTTGCCACGGTGTGAGCGGAATGCAATTTATCCTAAAATATGGGTTAATTCAAAACAGATGAATTCTTACGGTTATTGTAGGTTGTTAAGATGTCATGATTTCGATCCTTTTATCGCAGCGGCCTTGGTGATCTCATTTTCCCGTGGATCACATAGAAAACATGGTCGAAAAATAGAGCATGAGCTCATCCCCCCGCGCTACGATATTGATTTGTGATCGATCCGACACCGGTCGATCGATCCGCCACAAACATGCCTTGATCGTCCTTGAACACTTTGACTTCGTCGTGAGAAGCTCGTGCGATGTGTTTTCGTTACGATTAATCAAAATGAAACAAACTCCTTTTTAGGGAACCGAAATTCACCTTATCACAATCGAAAATTCGGGAAATTTCTTCCACCAGAGCGACAATCTATGACGAAACCGTGGCTCAAGGTTGCAACCGGTTGTTGCGCTTCCGTCACGAGTGCTCACGGTGGGGTGGTTGATAAAAACAACCCCATTCACAGTGACTTGCACTAATGGATCGAGTAAATCCCGAACCAACGAAAAGGATGATGTCACTAGTTGTTGGGTTGGGCGTATAAACATCATCATCACCGCGGGTCGACGTTCTGATGGCTTCACTCGTCGGGTGCCGTAATCTGGTTTATCGAAAGCGAAACAAACTCTTTGGCACACGGCCAGCGGCCAGCGCCGACTTACTCGCGGGGCTTTCCGTGACCACGACCTCTTGTGTTGGTGTTAATCGATCGATCCTCCTCCTCTGGCGGGTGTCGTCATCGTATTGTTGCGACGTCATGTCATGTCCGCTGGTGTCCGTTTTCACTTGACAGAACTTTCTACGATAATTGTTTTCCACACATTGCGCGCTGCGTCATTGCGTTTGTTTAGAAACTTGCAATGTTTGGCCATCACGGGGCTGGTTATTTTTAGTTTGCTTTTAATCCTATCTCTTGTTAGCGCGGCCAATGATACCGAGTTCGAGCGAGTGGCTTGCCGGGGATGCCGCAACCCTGAGCGAAAGTGTTTGTGGGTTTGGGTACATAAATTTAAAAGTACCACATTGCCCACCCTGCTTTTGACCACAAATTGGCGGCCCGTGCTGACGAAGGAAGGCCCGATTGCAAGCGGACGGGTGGATCTTGTCGAATGGAACGATTATAAAACATTCACTAACATGTTACTACTATTCCTTATTTCGACGATAGAATAGAGCTATAGAGCTAGGAACGACATTCATGTAACTTTGCGGACAAAACAGACAAGGCCACACGCTTCCCACAGAGCAATAATGGAATACAATTTCCGGCAGCCTGTGGACATACCAACTTCCGCTCCGCAGTCACGAGCCGCAGCGGCGGCGAATACAGGCAGCTCTACGGATCCTTGGCAGAAGCTTGGGCCTGGAACGAACGCTTCTACTAAGTGCGCCGGTGACAGTGCCTCTATGTTCTTTTTTCTGGGCCACATTACTTATGTACGAGAATGTGAGAGCAAAAAGCAACATTTCCGCCATTATGAATGCAATTCCACGCTCGTGCGCATCCTTGGGAAATCATTATACCAAGGAAGTGCCCCGGAGCGATGGGTTTGTCCCAGATCCGTCTGAATAGGAGTTTCCGTGCCAAAGCTAGCGCTGTGACAAACTCCCTGCCAAGGAGCCACTCAGCGGTCAAGTAACGGAAGTGATGGGTACACCACTTTGAATACACAGCGATAACAACGACAGGCGGCGCTGGTGATGATAATTGAATACGCGGACACGAACATCATGACATCGGTCTGCGGATCCGCATCACCACACGGTTCTGGTAGTTTCTAATCGGATTTCTTCGGAAGTCACGTCGCTTTCACGGGGTTCATCAAGGCAAATGGCGCTCCCGAAAACGAAAAAAACAAACCGCGGTTCACGATTAGAGACTGTTGATGATTCTTTTTCGAAAATGTGTCAGTGGCCCGCCGGGGGATTCGGTTGCGTACTCAAAGATTGACAGCAGCTTCATCAAGCGGGAACGACCGTCGTCGTCGTCGTCGTCGTCGTCGTCGGGTTGAACATTTCACTTTCAGCTCCCCGCGGACCTGTATGACCGCTACGCATCGGCCTCGTTTTGAAGATTTTTGGTGCCACCGAAAAACACAAAGCGTTGTTGTCGTCCGCTTCGTTTAGTGTAAAAATAAAGGAAGTCTCGTCATAATGCGTAATGTTCCCCGGCCGTCCCCGGGGGTCTCTGGGTGTGTTACGGCATTCGCGATTGCCTCACGCGCAAAGACGATAAATATGGTCCACAATTTCTAACACCAGATGGTGGAAAAAGGGGGCATTCTATAACGAATGATTCGACACAGAAAACCAGAATGCTTCGGAAGATCGTCGATGCCACCGGAGATGCACTTTACGCTTCCCTTTGCGGGTGCTGGTGACACTTTTTCTTGCTTCCTTCGTTAGGAAGAATAAAAAAGTGTCACAAAAAAATGGCAACACTTATGTAAAGCAATTAACCGTTGGCACCGAACCATGTGGCGGCGGCGGCGCCGCATGAAATGTTCGTCCGAGCTCCCCTCCGGGGCGCAATTTAACGCAAGCTACCGGCCCCCCTTTCTGGCCCCTAGGGTGCCTCCCCGTGGGTGATATTTGATCTTCTCGCGGTCGAGCATAAAGTGCAGTGGTTTTGCATTTTTTTTCTCGGTTCGTGGAGTCGGTTTTCCCTTGCCTCGTCGAATCCGGCCGGCTGCGAACTTTCCCATTTGTGTTGGTCGAACCACAGGTTGGTGGTCGCCTGTCGCCGGGCACGGGGACACCATTTTGTAGTACATATTTCTTAAAAATAGCATTCGAAATCGATCGATCAATATCGCCGCCGCCACACGGAGAGCGGACGGCTGGTGGTCGCGGTCTATCCGAGGGGCCGTGGGTTTTGTGACATTTCGAAATTTGTCCGCTTCCAAAAGCGAAGTTCCCGTTTCCGTGTCGCCCCCCTCGCGCTTAGGAGGACAGCGGGAATGCATTTATTTATAAGATACATCACCGTGCGCGACGGATGGATTCGTTTCGGGCGCGCGCGGAATGGACGTTTGACGAGCGATTGGCCTCCTGCCAGCAAGGAGGGGCCAACTCGACTCCGTCCAGCAGCCCGAGCATCGACGACTGGCCACTTTCACCTTACGCCACACGCTACAGTTTCTGAATGATCCTCTTTTTCCAGCTCACCGATTGCCTCCGTTCAACGTTCGGCGATGCGGAAGTGGTCGAACAGAAGCACCAACACCGGCGGCTGGTCGTTCGCCGGAACAACGATCTGCTCGAGAAGGTCGGTGAACATCCGCGGAAGGACATTAAGATCGGTGCGAAAATCTTTCTCACGTGCTTCTCCGAGTCCGCCCTAACCGAGGCGGTCGAGAAACTGTTCGAAGTGCTGGAAGTGTCCTACCTGGACAACCTCATTCTGGCGTGCCATCCGCCGGCCGTCAGCACCACCAATGGTACGGGGAGCGGGGAGCGACCAGAGGACGACGGGGACTCGAAGGAGGAAGGTGTGCTCGAGTGGGCCGTCGGGAGTGACAATGCGGTCGGAAATCTGCAGAACCTGTGGGGCCTTCTCGAGCGGTACTCGGGGCTGGGTAAGATCGGCCAGCTGGGCATCGCCGATCTGGATGCCGATTCGCTGCAGAAGCTGTACGAAGGGGCGACGGTTCGTCCGACGATTGCGCAAATCAATCTAGCAGCCTGCTGCGTGGTGCCACCGGAGTTGCAGGCCTACTGTAATCAGAACGAAATTCAGCTACTAACACACAGCGATCCACAAGGTATGCCGTCGGAGGGAGGTAAATCTTTCGAATCAAGTATTCATTTGTGTGTTTTTCTAGAGCTACTGCCGCGGGACGTTCTGAACGAATTGGAACTCGATAATTACGGTGTGGCTTGGTCGTTAAGGTATCAGGTACACATCAAGTGCCGTGGGGTCCTGGCGGCCAAAGGGTTCATTGTGAGCTTGGATCGATCGAACTGAGCAGGCTGAGAGGTGAACCACCAGTGAACATTGCTACTGCAGGACAGTTCTTTGATAAACCCTTATACATTCGAATTACCGAAGCGGAGCAGGCGACGCATTTGGCGGACGACAACGAAGAAGATGGGTGCGTACCAGAAGGACCCAACCTGTGTGTGTGTGAGTTATTGTGCCGTCAACCTGTGTTTCCTGGGCGCAGCTGTGGGTTTAGTTGTTAGCCGTTGTTAGTCCGTCGTTTTCTCTGTTTTCCTATGACCAGATGCTCTTAACACACACAACATACGATGTTAACAATACCGTAAGCGACTGTGAAGATTTTAGGAGAAGAGAACTAATGGCGCCGAAGAAACGGAAGGGGTGGTAACTTAACGTGTTAGTGGATAGGACTTAGTAGAACAAAAAGACAACAAATCTTTTGCCCCGGCAGCAAGTTTATATGATGATACTATTACCATAGCGCCGCTGTAGCCGAAAAGAAGTACAACATTGTGTGTCGTCAGTGTAGGTTTATAACGCTTTTTACGCATAGTGATAGAGAGAGATGGCCACACAGAGCCACCCAACAGGCAGCAGTTTACAATGAATGTGTTTTTCATTCGTTTCGTCTTACAATTCGCATTTCAAACCCCGGTAGTGTTTCGGAGGTGAACACATTTTCCCACCGGTCTGGCGTGCAAGCTTTCATGCAAGCTGCATCCGTGTTCCGAACCCGGTCGTGTTGCAGTAACTTTTGCAACGTGATGGACTATCCGATCGGTAAAGATTTACGCATTCAATTTGATTATTTTCATATTATTTCCCGATATTTTGGTTGTCTGAAGATGGATAAAAGAAATTCGGGTCAAAGTTGGCGACGTCAACCACCGACGATGTGCTGCTTGTGTGCAATCGCGAACCGCGGGAACCCACCACCAGCTGGCGCTGATCGATTCATTCGGATGACCGGTCATCGGAAAGCGCGATGGGAAATTTGACAAAAATCGTATTTCGGATTTCTGACCACATTTTATTTCAACTTTAAAGGACAAAGAACACTTAACCGGGCACCCCAAAATGGAAGGAAGGGACAAAACAAACTAAACTTATAAAGCAGTAGTTCCGATGAATGTGTAGAACTTCGTGGTGTTTCTTTTAGAGGAACGTGTCACAGTGCGTGTTGTGTGTTCCGTCTGCCGGATGACCGGATGTGGTTACGCTTAAGGGTGTGTGCGTTCCGCAGGATCTTCTTTCCGGCTTGTAGTCACGCGTAAACACATCGACCTATTTACACCGTCCGCCCAGAGGACAGATAACTGTGTTAACAATGATAAAACGAACAATAAAACAAGAATGCACTATTCGGAACAACGTTTTCCACTGCCACTGCCTTCGAAACACATGGACTCCGGAATGGATTCCATTCGAAGACGCTCACCGTCCGTGTTATTTATTGGGTTTACGACACGGTGTGTCGCATCCGAAGGTTCCGAACTTGTCGACGGTGATCTTGGTCAGTCCGCCAAAATCGCGACCGCCCGAACTGTCCCGCGTCGTCCCTGTTGTCCTGTCGTCTGGCTGTCTGCCATTTGATGTACGTTTTCGTCGAACCGGCCCCCGAACCGATCCATTCATCAACTCTCTGCGTCGCATTGGCGGTTTTTCATTTCAGGGAGGCCTGCCAGGCACAAGATTTTATTGCCCCGTCGTCGTCGCTGGAGCGGAGAGCGGAACGGTAAGTTGATTCAAATTTTTGCATTCGCCCCTCGTCAGCCACCCGATCGCCCGATCGATCGGGGGCTTCTGGACGATGATGCATTGAAATCGTTTGAAGCTTGTGAAGTCCTTCGGAGAGGTTGGGACGACCGATGTCGGCGCGGCGGAATACAATTTCTCCCGTCTGCGCGTTCCGGTGAAGATTTACGATTTTCTTTTCCACCACGGCGCGCAGTGACGCGAAGTAGTTAAATTATTGATTTTTTATTCACTTCCCTGGCCCCGCGGCTGCTGTCCTTTTGTGAGGATGTGATAACTTTTGCCTTCAGACGCGGATATTGATCAAGAAGCGACGGATAATCTTATTATATTTTAGGTTGACTAACGAAATGAAATCTCGAAAAAGGGTTCATGGGGCAAGTGGGGCCGTGGCCAGTGAATCAAAAAACAATTGGCAGCCAACAAATGAACTTGAAAAGCGAACAGGAGCGCAGCATTTTGTCGGATAGCTTACGCGGCGGGCACCGAAAACTCGTCCAACGTTCATCCTGAAATGTACCGGTGAAATGTCTCGGTTCCAAGGGGGTGATATGGTGCGCGGGTGACGGGGCCATTCAAGTGAACGAAAGGGCGGTACGTCCGATGAAGATCATTAGCAATGGTTCATCGAAATGTCCGCGGTTCAGCAATTTATGTTCATGATTCTTGACTCGACACCCAAGTGAATGCAAAGTTGTAGAAATATACATTTCCTTACACATTCCTATTTCTTTTCCCTGAAAAATCAATCCGCAATGTGTTTCCGTGGTCCCTGCGTTGGCCTTACAAAATTCCTATCTTTCACGTCAAGTCCCCGATTACGTCCATCAAAGCCGACGAGAGGAAACACGAACTCCTGGCCCGTCTTGCGTCGTCCTTTGGCCCGGCCATTGGCACATTATTGAATTATTCTTCCATCTCCGGAGAACTCCCGCCGCGTGCTGTGCCGTACTGGTGCCACCGCGTGCCCCTCGGTAAAATCTCCCTCTCGCAGCGTCGTACACGACTCATATCTAGATTCGCCGAGGCCAAAGGGATTGCATTTCGTTTTTTTCGTTTTCGGGGTTTCCTTCCTTTCCACGACGACGTGCGCTATGCGCTATGCGGTCAATTTCTCCGTTCTCGTCGTCCTTATCAGCATCTTGGGGCCAGGCGCCATCGGTTCGACCACCTCATCGTTCAGACAGAGAGAGAGAGCGCGGGCACCGTGCTGAATCGTCATCGTCGTAAGCATATTTGCGCATAAACGCATCATAAAAACCCCCGTGGGGAGGGTCGCGGTGAAAGATGCTTCGGCTGGTGGTGGAGAATGATGCAGAGAAAAGTGGTCCGCGGTTTTGCGGTTCCGCCCAAGGATTGGCGACCGACCGGCCGACCGGGATCGTTCCGAGGAGGGAGGCTGATGATCGTGGTGGGGAGCAATAGAGTCGTTATGATACGGCGCCCCGGTACGTTGCCACGGGGTTGAGTAAACAAAGTAATTATTTTATATCCGATCGACCGGCGTCGATAATCTGCGGCCGAATGCCCGGTCCCGATGATCCCCGCCATTCGACGACCATTAATGAACGGACGATGAGGATAACGACGACGACGACGACGATGGTTTCCGTTCCGATGCTTCGGTTTTAAAGGGCTTTTTGCTAGAATCTTTGCCCGGCTCTGCTTCTTAGATAACGAAGGTGGGGGTCAAACAGGGTTAAGCCACCCACACACTGCGGGGCCGAGCGCTGGATGATGAGTGCAGGATGTCTCGGTATCGGAGCACATCAATCTTGCGGTGCAGATAGACTTAATGAACCATAATGGAAGACATTTTGTATGAAGCACAATTGCGATCGATACGAGGTGTTTCTTGACTTACTTAAATAATTTTCAAAAGCCTCGAAAAATTACGTCAAAGCTATGTTTATTTTATGTGAATCACCCCGAGCTCTTGTGCGCCATTAATATCGCTAATCCTTCTGCTCCATTGCCCATCCGCCGGGTTGGGTTATGAATTAATTTTTAATGATCGACGAATGCCGACGCGTCTGACGGCGGCGGTCGTTTCTTCTTGCCGTTGCAGCGCTTTCCTAGCTTTCACCTGCTGCACGCGTTGGGCGCGTCCAGTCCAGTGCGTCCTTATTAATCTTTCGCCTTGGATCGCACACCGGTCGGGCGTTAATCATTATCCCGGGGCGGTCGCCATGGACCGTGGCGGAATTTACCGGATGATTAATCATCGAATGTCTGCGACAAAATTCCCGATGAGTGTGTGGCCATCTCTGGCTGGCCCCGGCAGCCGATTTCCGATTCCGTATGGTCAATAATGCCGACCTGGCCCCGAACGGATCGGTGCGTGATCGGCATTCGCGATTCGCGACTCTCCCGGATGGTGCGTGTGGTGCGCCTGGCCACTAGACGGGACGGAATCGGAAGAGATGTAACCGCCGGCCGGGCGGGCTAAGTGCTTTCTTTGAATTCAGGTCGACACCGCGATCAGTTTTGGTGCCGCGGCAGAGTCAATTACGGAGACAGTCTCAACACTCTGGCGCGATCTGGTGCCCTTGTGGATCGACATAAAGGTGTTACGTGGTGGCGGTGTTCTGGTTTTGCGGAGACCACCCGAGACCACACGTTCGGCTCGCTCGTTGTGTGAAGGAATTCTGACGCTCTCGGATCGTTTCAATTAATTAGGAGCTGCTGCTATAAACAACCAATCGAAGATGATAACGATTATGAGCCGTAATAGCGGATACCAAAAAAGAAAAACCCCCAAATTCTCACTATGAAAATATGTTTGATGGTGAGAAAATGATGATAATATTGTTCTCATGTTAAATCTATGGAGTTTAGCTTAGAAATGATGTTCCCATTACACCAGATGTTGAATTGAAACACACAAATATGTTCATTTTTTATTTGTTCAGCCTTCTTACCGTCTTTCTTACAACAATTAGTTTTGTAACATTTGAATATATTCCAATCAATGAATGAAACCAGAATTGCATATTTCTGCTAAAGAGTCTATGATTTGAAATCAGGAAAAATGGACTCAAAGCCTACTCATACTAATAAGCATTGTGTAGACAAACAATTTAAAACTGTCGTGCTGTTACAAATGCCAACTTGATTCGTTGGAATGTCACATATTTTTCAGCGTCCTTGATGCTTCTTACCAAAAGCAATTGGTCGTTTTAGAGATTAAAAATTTTATTCGGTTGTTCTTGCTTTGAACCGTGAGACCCTGTGGTTGACGACAAATTGCGATTAAACGGTTGCTTATTGATAGGGAAATTGATTTACTATTCAAAAGAAAGTGACCTCACGTGTCTCACTAACGCCACCCGTCTCCTATTTCGCTGTGTAGAGCAATTTAAAAATCATTCTTTTTCTATTATGTCTCTACAGTGTGAAAGTGAAAAGCCCCTTATTGATGCCGGTTTGCCCGTGACTTCCTTGCCGTGGATCCTGGATATTATTTGCCACCACAAAACCGCTGCCCACAGAAAGTCACAAGATCACGACCCTCAACTTTCAGGGCAGAAAAGGTCACTTTTCAGCAACTCCCGAGCAGGCGGCCCCTACTTTTTGTGGGTCGAATCGGCGGCGGCGCCGGAACGTCTCAAGTTTCGCCGGAAGGTCACCGCGCTCTCTTCGATAGGCCCCGCGATGTCGTTTGACATCTGGCCCAAAATAAATCGCATTGTCGTCGGCGAAGACTTTTTCCCACATCGGCCTCGACCGAGAGAGAGAGTGCAATACGAATTCCCACTGTCCTGTTGCGCGCCCGGGAAGTCCTGCGCCATCGGTGACTCGCCATCGCCGCACGCAGCTATCGATCCAAAAATCAACGACCAGGACTACGAAGACTTCCGCTGGGCCGCCTGTCGCGAAGGACACACGCTTCGAAGGTTCGATCTGAAGTCGATTCCCCGGGCCGGGCCGTTCCCGTGTTCCAAGACGCACGCTGGTCTCGTCCCCTTTGCCGCCGTTCGCAGGACACGGCACACGCAGCGCACTCTTCTCGGCAGGAGGCGGGAGTTCGGCTGAGAAGTTTTGCTTCTCGCGGCTCGGAAGAATGAAAAAACGCAGCGATTCGATCAATCGATGCGAATGTCCAGAGCGACGACGACAGCGGCGGGTTCAAGGAGTGTCCCGTGTTCTTTCCTCCCATTAACCTTTTAATCCCCGTAAGAGCCCATACCGCTTCCCAACGAAGACCCCTACCACGCGAGAGTCCTTCGAGATCGTAGCTTCGCTGCCCCTTGTTGAAGGGGCACGCGGTGTGGTCTCCGGCCTTCGATACGTACAACAGAGCGTACGGAAAAATTAATATAGGACGCGCAGGACGTTTGACGAACCGAAGCGCGGACAGGACGTTCCGTCCTGTCGCGCTCTGTCGATTGAGTCCTTTCGTGAGAACTTCTTTCGCGCTCCGTTTTGATTCTTTGCATATTTTCCCCGAGCGAACGAGCGAATCAATTTGAGCTTTGATGAATTGCGCGGCGCGATCGTGTCGCGGCAATCGGGTTCCCCGCGGAACAGGACGGAACCAGTCGCTCCGCAGGACAACACGTTGCCACCGCCTCCCGGTGGTTGGACGGGGGGTTTATGTTGGTGCTTTTTTGCGGCAATTATTTTCACCGTAATTGGAGCCATTCCCATGGCTCTCAGCTTTGTTGGGTAATTGATTTTTCCGCGCTGACTGTTGCTGCTGCTGCTGCTGCTGCTAGCTTTGCTACCGACTTCCGAATCGAAACCGTCTATTTTGGGCCCACCAGGGGGTGTCCTAGAGCCGGTGACGATAAGCCGTTTGCCGTTATTCGAAAAAAGAAGAATGCGAATCGTTGCGATTTATTTATTAGCCACTTTCGTCGCTTCGTTGTGATTTGATTGCGTTATGTTTCGGATCGCCCAAGAGGAAAAAAAATACGTTCGTTTGTTTAATTAAACGGGAATTTATATTCCAAAGGGCCCAGGACTTTACCATTGGAACAGAACATTGCGCCAACCCCCAAAAGGGGTCCGGTTTTGGGTTCTCAAATAAAAAGCGAAAACAATTTGCAACGCACTGCAAATTCGCGGATGTTTGTGGTCCATAAAGGGGGCACAGGGCACCACAAAACAGAGGAATGATTGTGTATTCATCATTCTGTCGAGAGCGTCGAGAGTCCTGTACCGGATATTTGTTAAGCGATACGCCCATACCTCCATTATTGCGTTTCGATGCACTGAACTGAAAGTTCCGGTCAGTGTGGCCAGAATTTCCGATATTGTTCCGAAGGGAACAATAAATTGAATTAAAACCCATTTCTACGGCACACTCTCGGCTGTGTACCGAGCGGAGCACCGATTCGCAGCCACTCGTGACGTTATTACGGCGTTGAAAGTAGCAACAACAAAAAATCCCAAATGAAACTTTACTTTCATGCGATGCAGATTAGGGCCATCCTCCGTGACGCAATTCATTTCGAACCGCGCGATTTCACTTTCGTGCTCACCGGAGGCTCGGTAGTGTCTATAATCTTGCGCAACCTGCTCGCGCCGGCGTCGTTGTCGCGCTCATTTAAGCGCAGGATTTGCGCCCACCAAGTCTCACGGCATCAGCCCCCAGTGGAACGACAATTTTCCGCTCTGCAAAATCTGGCGACGACGACGGAGGCACGCCGGTTTTAAGGGCGTACATGTCACATTAGGAGGGACCCACCGTGCGTGCGTGCGTGTGCCGGAGATGCCGTTGGCTCCGGGGAAAATTTCACTCTCCAGCTCGCGCTGGTGAAAAAGCGAAGCGAATGTTGTAATTTCTGATGATCGCTGTTGCGGCCAATGGTCCTTTCGCGTGGGTTGTTGACTTAGCTCACCGGAGCGAAGAACGGGTTCACCCCTACGGAATGGCCGATTGAGGGAGAAATTTAAGGACCGGCGTCCAGCAGGTTCAATGGCAAACGGGCGGTGTTCCGCTCGAGCAGGATTCCGTACCCTTTTGGTAAGCTTTAAGACGAATCATGTTTGTTTTGTACGATTTAAGTCGTTTTCAACATCTTGGGCTATGTCGAGCCCTCTTTTTATTTTACTAAATTAGTTTTTATTATTTCTTTTTAAGCTCCTCATTTATGGTTTCTAATGGCTTTCATATTGGTACTTCTTTATTTGTCTAAGTTCATGTCTCGATCGTTTAATTTCATCACGTAGCTAAATGTTTTGTATACGGAGTTGAATTACTTGTCTGGTTTAGATCCTAAAGCCTACTACTTGCCTCTGGCCAAGTACCGTTCTCAGTTTCATGTCAAAGAGTAACATGCCGCATGTCACGTTTTGGGGTTTTTCTTTTCGGGGACTCGGCTACCAAAGGCCACGACCTGTAATGTGCTTTGCTCGCAACGCCAAGACGGTGGGGATAATTTGATGGCTGTTTGCGCTTAATTAGCGTACGACGTACGACCCGCGCGGCAAAGAAGGAAAACAGCGATGCGGTTCCACTCCGCCGAGATCGGTTTGGGTGGTGTGCACTAGTTTCATTTCGGGCCGGCCTGGCCCGGACCCGTGTGATCTCTATTGCTTCCAGGGGCTGGCGCCGTGTGCAGCAAACAAGTCGATGCGTGCAACAAAGTTACGCAAAGTGCGCGCGCGCGCGTCGATTAGTGGCACGCAATCGTGGCGCGGCCTTCGGGGCGGAACATGGCGCTGACCTGGTGGTGGAGCAACAGTCACACTATCGGCGAAAGGGGGTACGGAAAATGTGCGTTGCACATACGACTGAGATCGACCCCCGGGTCGGCACTTCGGACTCTTCGGTTCCGTGAGGTTCGATAGCGATCTTATGCTCTGATCTAAAAACACGATCGGATGGAACGGTAAAAGTGTAAATTGTGGAACTCCGGCACCGGATGACGGAGGACCACAAAGACACGCATTGGAACGCTTAGATTCGGGGCTTAGATTGAGAACTGAAACGATTGAATTTAAACAAAAATGTGTTTCATAAATAACCCCTAAGTAGCGTCCTTTTGAAACCTTTTCGAAACCGCGCGCAGAATGAAGCCCACGAAAAGCAACGAGAGCCGCTCGGCTACAGCACACTGTCCGTGGCGCTGTGGTTTCGCTGTGCCGCCCGTTCGTCGTCGGATGTATTTCGGATTTCTTCTCCGATCGATCTCGATCGACTGTCTCGCGAGTCTCCACCCACTTTTTCCGAGAACACGATCCTGGCTCGCCGCCGAATCGAGCAGCGCCACAATGATTTATGTAAATGTTGTCGGCTTCACAAGCCAGACCGGTAAGCGTGAACCACGGTCCACCGAATGGGTGTTTTAGAAGTACTTTCGTGTTTCGAGAGAGATTGTTTTATATTAGCGAAACATTCAGCATCCTTTTGCCGGATTATTACATGTGGTTAATCGTGCAAGCAATTAGTGGGATCGGTGAACGCTGGACCGATCGATTCCGCTGTTGAGCTCGCTGTTTGTTTTGCTTTATTATCACCCGTTAATCTGTGGCCTGTTTACGGGTTCCGGCCACAGGAAGATGATGAACCCCCGCCCGGGGCCGGGGCCTGTAAATAGAAAAGAATTCCCCCCGCGCGCGAGCAAGGCGTTCTGTGAGCTCCGAACGGCATCGCCGAGATCGCGCATGTACGATCGCGGAATCGCACGTGTGTTCCGGCTCCACTTCCTTAATGAATTGAGTGTGTGTGTGTGTGCGAGAGGGCACCTCACTCCTTTCGCGATCTTTGGCCGCGATGCGATCTGCCGTATTGAAAGCGCCGTTCTCTTCAGCGCGAACCAACGCGAAAACGATCGGATAATCGTTGGCCGGGGAACGGCCCGTCCACTCTGCCGCCCTTTCCTGATTCTTTGCGCCTCCAGGCAGGATCCTGGAACCACCCAGCCAGCCGGACAAACCTCGGGCAAGTCGGGCGATCGCGATCGACCCACGTTCGAGCGATAGGGCTGAGGCCCACACAGAAGAGGGATGAGTCCCGTGCAAGACCCTCGGCTATTGGACCGTGGTGCTGTGGCTCATCAACCGGGATTTACCGGGCCGGCCGGGCATGGGGGGGTAGCCATCGAATCGCGAGCGCCAGGGAGTGGCACTACTCAAAGCGATACGATCGCGTATTGCGAGCGCGAACATCTTCTTCGGTGCCGGAAAGTGCGTCGATTCTCGGTTGCCCCGGTGCCTGTGAAAAAGGGGCAGCAAAAAGAAAGGGCCAAAGGAAGAATCCCTTATCGGTCCGCGGCAGGTCACTGAACTCACGGGCGGGCAGGCCCTTCCTTCGATCCGATTCGATTCGGGGCGCCACGAAGCTCCAAAAACATCCAACGCCAATATCCACGCCGGAAGTTGAGACACATGCTACGGTTCCGTACTTTTTAGAGGCTTAGAGAGTCGAATAGGGAACCGAATTAATCGAATAATTCCGGCAAAGACGGACCACCGGCGACACCTGTTTCAGTTTTTGGACCTCACTGTCTTTTTTTAGTCGGGTTCTCTCCCGGTTTTCCGTGTCTACCTTCGAAGACTGACGAAGCAGACACCGTTCCCCCTTCGAAGAGCGCTGTTCCGGTCCGGTCGAACGCGTGGCTGAACACACGGATCGTTCTTTGCTGCCGGCCGGCGTAGCGTGAGGCGTATAATTAACGTCGTCCTCCCGGATGACGTCGGTGGTTCGCGTTGCAGACAATTTGGTGTTATCGTCGCGGGAATCCACACAAACAAACGCCCAACTTGGAGAGAATTAGAGAAGAATTGGACACGCTGTGGACGCTGCTCTGTGTCAAATGTGATAAGAAGGTTGAAGGCGAAAGTACGGGACGCCCACCGACGCCACTTTTAGTCGCTATCGGGTGCTGATGCCACTAGGAACACTATGCGTTTGAGCGCACTGATTGCCCTTTGGTCGTCCCTAAGTCTGGCCGATGGCTGGTGGTGCACCACGCTGAGCCGTACCAATGGACTCTGCGTTCCGTTGGCCGGCTGCTCACGGTGGAAGCAAATCTCGGACAAAAACTACATCAGTCGGGAGGAAACGAATCTACTGCGGAGTGCATCCCGTGCCTGCTCGACCGCTGGCCATGTAAGATCCCTGCCCGGAAAATCCGAGTGACCATAGTTTAATACCATGCCCTGTGGTAGTTCTGCTGCGCGCTAACAGATCTTCTGCAGACGACGCCAAATAAGCAGAGCTCAGTTCAATTAACAACGACCACCATCAGATCCACCACGAGACCGGAAGCAGAAACCTTCGCTCCAGTGGCCGTCGATCGGACGGTACCGCACGGAGAGTGTTTTCAGGATTGGCTACCAGAAGACGCTAGGCACGGTGGACGATACGCAGAGAACGCTGCCTTCGGGGTGTTCGTGGCCGGAACCACCGCCCAAGGTAAACGGGGCCGGTGCGTCGGAAGCCTCATCACTCCCGAGTACGTCCTCACGGCGGCTCACTGTGCGAAGGAGCTTGAGAAGTAAGAATCAGTCGACCCAGACGAATCCTTGCGGTGTCAGTACTTGCTGGGTTTGCTCCTTATAGCCTTGTACTGTACGTGAACGCACACAATCTATCGGACGACGGACAGCAGTTTCGGGGAAACGTGCGGCCATCGTTCGTGGAGGAGACCATCATCCACGAGAACTACACGAAGACTAGCGCGGGGTATGACATCGCGTTGCTCCGGTTGAACGGCAGCATTCCGATGGGCGCACCGGACTCACCGTGGCCGATTTGTATCCCACTGGCACAGGAAGAGGTTGCCTCCGTCGGGCACACGTTGCGCTCCTTCGGGTGGGGCCTGAATGCGGAAGGTGGTATCCGGACTTGTCCAGTTGCTCGTGGCGTGCCTTTGACGTTCCGCTCTCTCTCTCTCTCGGTCTAACAGGTCAGCCCAGTGACACCAAGCAGTGGGTAACGGTGGAGCGAATTTCGCTGAAGCAGTGCCGGGACATCCTTACAGGGACCAGCCTTGCCGGCCCGCAGCTCGACGAGCGGAGCATCTGCACGGTCAGCATCACCGGGCACGACGTGTTCGCGGGTTACTCCGGCGGGCCGCTGATGTACCGCAAGCGGGGCGTCTGGTTCGTGGTGGGACTGGTCAGCTTCGGCGTCGGACGGACCAACAACCTGTACCCGGTCGTTTCGACCAACGTCCAGCAGTACGGCGAGTGGATACTGGACAAGATACGATCTAGGAGCGGTCCCGGTAGAGTGGCCGCCAGTGGGCAGTGGTGGAAATAAACAGACCAGACTAGCTTGATAAGTATCCGATGCTGTTAGGTTGGTGTAAAAGAAATCGACTATTTTCTCAGTAGATGGCTTTAGCGATCGATCGCTCTCGTGAAGTATCTTGATCGTACAGCTTCCAGTTTGGGCTTGTTGTAAAACAGATACTTTACACTTAAAGAAATGCTTTCATTGTGCTTTGTGTGTTCCATTCGTTTGAGAGTTACAGGGTGTTAACTTTGGAAGTCACAATGTCGGTGGAAATGTCGATAAAATCACAGAAATAATCAAAGTGGAGCTTTACCGGTGGTCAATCCAGGACTATCGGCCAGGAAGGTTCTACTGGGTTTATGGTGAGACTAGAAAGGAATCGTTAATTATGAGTTGCTTCCGTGTGGCCAAATACTAAATTCAGATCTATACTGTCAATAACTGCACCGTTCGAAGCCAGCAATTGAGCGGAAACGACCAGAATCGGCCAACGGAAGAGGTGTTGTGTTCCGTCAAGACAACGTCTTTATTGACTCGCCAGAAAGTCCGGACCTTGTACCAAGCGATTGACACCTTTTTCGGGCATTACAAAATTTCCTGAATGATGAAAAATTGAGATCAAGAAAGGATTGTAAAAATGACTTCTATGAGAAAGGCGCATTTTAAAACGGTGTTCCAACAAAACGGTACATATTTGACGCAAATCGGACCATTGGAAATCTGTACAATATAGTTTTGAAATTGACGCAAAAAACGTGGATTTCTTTTTAGCCAACCTAATAACCTAATGACGTGACGTAGTGAAATATTTCACAAACCCCGAGAACGAACTCGTTATCATCGTGACGTGTCTCTGTGTGCCGGAGTGCACGAGATTCTTTTCCCGAACCGAAATGCGTCCTGATAACAGCGAGCTTCCTCAGTTAGTGTTTGGCGTTTGGCCTGGAAGCAACATTCTTCGTGTCGCAGAGGAGCAGCTATCATCAGAAGCGATCAGTGATCAGTGCGGTGGTACATCAGTGGTCCAGCTGGCCAGATGCTTCGGCGGCTACGGACACTAGGTTTGCTTCTGCTGCTGCTGGTGGTGTGGTTCCCCGTCAGAGCAGAGGCGAATCGGAGTTGTATTCGGCCCAATGGCGACCCGGGACGGTGTGTGGCCGCGGCGGACTGTAAAGAGATCGACAGCCTGCTACGACAGACCGTGCTGTACCCGGCCCAGCTAGAGCTGATAACATCCGTCAGTAAGGCGTGTGAAGGGAGTTCCCCTACTGATGATTCCGTTAGTATGCGTGCGGGACGCTTTCGACTAGACGCGTCACAATGTGTTTTGTTTTGTAGTATTGCTGCACCGCAGCACCGCTTGGGACAACAGCGGCACCAACAAGAAGACCCACCAGAAGGAGGACAATCCCATCGAGGGCTACGACAACGAGAAGGAGAACAACAGCCACAACTCCATCGACTACTACTACCACGACGGTGGCACCGACTACGAAAACAACACGCGTTCTCCCGGGTCCTGGTCAGTTCATGAGGCTGCTACCGGAACGCTGCGGGGAACGGACACCCTCAAATCACATCATCAGCTCACAGGAAGATGACGATCACACGTACAAGTGGGCCGTGTTTGTGAGGATTCAAAAGGACCCAACGCGAAACGTGACACGCTGCACCGGGACACTGATCACCCAGTTGTACGTCCTGACGGCGGCCCACTGTATGTATCACCTGGAGCCGGAACAGTAAGCATCGGTCACTGTCAGGATGGCGCGAAGATTCACGAAGATCACGCTTCCGTTTGGTTCCCATCTGTGTAGTGTCACCCTGTACCTGGGTTTGTTCGATTTGCGCGAATTGGGCGATTGTATGAGGAGTGGCCAGTGTCAAGAGCGCCGAACCACCGAGCTGGTGACCCACGAGGCGTACACGACACGGTACAATCTGAACGATATATCGCTTCTCCGGATGGACCGGCCGGTGGAAAACTCGGATTACATTCAACCCATTTGCCTGCCGTTGAATCACACGTACGATGAGGCCATTCAGTCGCAGGTATTTTCGTATGGCTGGGGATCAACTAGCACCGGTAAGTGCGCCCGTGATCGCCCCAAAACATCGCCCAAACATCAAACGATTTCGATATCCACTCCCGATCGAACAGATGGCCGTGATGGAGAGATGAGTGACACCAAGCGGATGGTGGGCCTGTACGTTGTCTCGCGGGACAATTGCTCGCAGGCCCTGCGGCAGCATCTGCAAGGTGGACAGATTCCCGCGAGCCAACTGTGCACGGTGGGCGATGGTCTGGAGGACGTGTGCAGCGGTGACTCCGGGGCACCGATCATCGAGCTGCGCCACCCGCGATACTACATAGCCGGGGTGGTCAGTTATGGGCCAAAGTGTGGCATGAAGCGGGCGCCGGGAGTTTCGACCCGCATTTCGGAATACGTCGATTGGATACTGACCAGCCTGAAGGAGTAGCTGGATCCACCAGCGAAGGACCCTCACCGATATCGAGAAATCTTAATTCCGTATCCAAATAAAATAACTCCCGAAGCGAAGGTGTAGTACCGTATGATGATCAGACATGATGTACAGGGTGTACCATTTGGTGTTCTGTTTTTGAACTACCGATTACTGAACGTTTAAGGCGTAAAACTTCATGCTGAAAATTGTTAACATTCAGTATACACTTAGACATTTACGAAATGGGGCGCTTGACGCTTGAAGAAAGCTGGGAAATATTAAAAACTTGTTTCCAAAGTGGTAGGTCTTCAACTCAAACGGTACGATATTTGCAAAGCTCATTTCCACCTCGGTGGTTATGTTAATAAGCAGAATTGTCGTTTTTGAGGTTCGGAAACCCAACACATCGTGCAATAGAAGGAAATGCACCCAAAACGAATGACTGTTCAGTGCAGATTTTGAGTTTGGAGACATCATTGGCCCATTTTCTTCGAAAATGAAGAAGGAGACGCCGGAACCGTCGAAGGCGTACGCTACCGAGCAATGTTGGTTGGTTCTTCGGCGAAATTGAAGCTGAAAGCTTGGACTACATGTGGTTTCAACAGGACGGCGCTATCTGCCATACAGAGACAGCCACGATCGATATTTTGCGCCCCATCTTCGGAAATCGAATAAGCAGCAGGAATGGTATTGTGGATTGGCCTTCAAGAAGCTGCCATTGGACTATTATCTTTGGGGTGCGATGAAAGACAAATGTTACGCCAACAAACCAGTGACTATTAACTATTGTACAAGCTGCAGTTAAACCGACGCCAGTTTAGTATTTTAGAAACATATTCGACACGGTGCTCTAAGCTGATCGAAGCCCGGTTGGCATCTTTTTTCCACACTCAACTCGACTTTTGGTGCAGCTCGCCAATTAATAACGAAAACCGTAATTTTCTAATCCAAGCAATCATTGACCAAATGGATGGTATTTGATTTTTATTTTCCGATTTTCCGATCTCGCTTTTCCGACTACTGCTGAGAGCAAGCAGAGCAAGCGGGACATCCAGTGGTGGGGTTGGCCGTCTCACTCCACGGTCTTCGTTTGCGCAGCCGTGAGTGACTTTTTCCACATCGGTGTGCGTGAGTTGTTCGCGCTCGCTTCGACGAGCCAGCTATTTCGCTCACTCGCATCGCCTTGCCAGTCATTGCGTCGCTTGCTGCGGGTTCGAATGTTCAGAAGTCCTCCTTCACTCTTCACTCGCTGAGCAACGCGCGCACACATCACACGTTTTGCTGCTGCTGCACGTTCCGTTTCCGTTTCGCGGGTTCCGCGGGAGAAAAAGGCTTTCCGTCCGTGACAAAGACACCGGAGACACCGTTTGCGATCATCTCGTCAACCTTCTGCATCAACGGCGCGGATCGGATCGGATCGGATGGAGTTTAAAGTTCGGCAAACTCGGTGATCGGTGATCGGTGCTCGAAAGATTTGTGGGTCCTGCTGGTGACGAGGCAATTGCCACGATTGCATATAGTGAATAAAGAGTGCATAAAGTGGAGTTCTCTCAGTTCATAGTATTTTTTGAATTAATGTGCGACGAAACAATTTGTGGTGGCCCTCGACAGAAACCAAGCAAGAGTGATCCAAAGTACGATCAAAATGAATGGCCACAACAACACGTAGAAAAGTAATACTCAAAGCAGTGTGCGCGTGCCGGAGTTGGGAATTTGAACCGTGATTTCGTTCGTGCTTCGTGAAGAAATAAAAGAAACAAATCGATCGTCCCGAAAGTATCCCGTTTTCCCCCAAAGAAGAAGCAAATATTGTTCTTGTGTGAAGCAAAGTTATTGAGTTACGGCGGAATAGTCTCCTAAGTGGTCCGTGAGGGAGTATCGAGAACACGTCCCAGCAACATGGAATCGGACGGAGAACGCGACACCGGCTACAGTCATTATAAGTGAGTGACACAAAAATGCGTTTTATTCTTAAGATTTACGGACTATGTGTACTGGCATTGGCCGGCGGCAAAACTGCTCTTTGCGGCTCTGTTCATGGTGGCGATTCATTTCCGTTCCGATGATTTCCATCGAAACGCCCGCGCGGCAAAGGCGACGGCGCACGACGACCGACGGAGCGCATCCCAAGCCCGGTTTGGTGTGTTTTGGTGGCTTGGCTTTTTGGCCACGAAGAAGCACAACACGAAACGGGTAATGAGCAGTTAGAACAAAGAGCGACACGTCAGATGAAACGAACCTCCCCGCGAAGGAGGTTTAGGGCCACTTTTTTATGAATATTTTAATGGCCAAACCTTTTTTCGGTTGCTGTTTCGGCGGCGCTGCTTATGCAAAGTAAAGCCGAAACACCCTTGGGTTGGTTTCCGTAATTTCCGTTGTTTGCCTTGTCTAAGACCCCTGTCGATGATGGATGTGTGTTGTTCATAAGCATAATGACTTCTACAAGAACCCCCTTGGAATGCTTTAAACTGGCCTCAGAGTGGCTGGTCTATCGATTTGGTATTCATTAGCCTCTAGCATCCTCAGGGCGCGATCGACGATCATATAATTTGCACGGCTCTGGCAAGTGGCCCACAACCACGCCGGCTAGTTGCAACGAGACTTCTTAGGCGCACTTTACCGTCGCGTCTACTCACAGTGGCCACACGGGTCCGGGTCGTGTTCCGGGCAACAATGTTAACATTGGCATTACCTCAATTACCTATCATCGTCGAGCCGGGGCGAAGGACGACTTCAATCGTTCAAACGATGCACCGAGCAAGACGGCGAGACCGATAGGCAAAGGGACGGAAAAAGAGCAACATCCTTTCCGGCTCTCCCTCGGGAGGCTCGTGCGGCGGGGTCCATGTCGCGCTATGCGGGCTCGAGAACGCCGTGCTTCAAATTAAGACTTTAAACCGTGGGGTGTAATTTGCATCCAAATTCGTTTTCCACCAGCCGGGGCCTTTCGGGGCCGCGGTCTGAACCGATCACATACACCCCGGACCCAGGACCAACCCGGGGCGCGAACATGAGCCTCTTCCGGCGCGTGATAATCATGTGACACCGCGGCGAGTGCGGCCACGCGTGGTGTACTCGCGGCGATGCATGTTGCCGGATATTTTACATCATAATTCGCTACTCCGGTCCGAACGATCGCACACGATCGGCTGGCCGGGGCCACCAGACTCCCAAAAGCGGGGCCGAAGCGAAAACAAACATTCAATTGGGGCTTATAAAAGATAATTTGTATAATTTGGAACCTCTTCCCTTCGCCGCCGCCGCCGCTCGTGTTTCCGACAGGCGACAATCTCACCTCAAATCGCGCGCCCCAGGGCGAAGTGAGCCCTGTTCGGCTAAACGAAGACGATCTGCAATCGACAAGACGATCACCGTCGTCCTCCTCCTCATCATCATCATCATCGTGATGATCGTCCCGCCCGCCTCTGTCCGTCCTTCTCAGCTCAGCTCAGTGCCGTCATCGCCACGTTCGGGCGTGTGAGAGGTTTGATTACAGGTTTCACCGGGCGCGTCGCCAGACGACGGTTCTTCTGCCGCGGCGCGAACCCACGGCGGCGGCTGCGGCCTGGCCCACGATCTGCACACCACTCTCCCTGGCGTCGTCGTCGTCCTGCGCGCACCGGTCGATCAGCAATTTACACCCACGACGACGACGGAGGATGGGTCGTCCCGGTGGATCGAACACCGTCGCGATCGTGTCGCGACGGCCTGTCGGCCTGACAAATTTTCTTACTCGATCTTTGATCTTTCGTCAAATCGCCTTCACGCGTTGGCGTTTGCCGGCGCGCGTGGCCAGGACGCCCCACATGACGAGGCATCTCTCTTGACGTTGTGGTGCTCTTGAACTCTGCAGGCATCGCAGGCTGGCCGCCGGGGGGGGACGATTCCGTCCCGGGGTGTGTCCCACCGCAAGCGCAATGGTCCATTTCCGGTGCTACACCACAGAGAGAGAGAGAGAGAGAAAATACAACCAAAACACAGACTCCGATTTTGACGAACGATCGATTGATTGATTGGTCGTCGTCGTCGTGTGGGGAACGGGGCACAGAAGAAATCATTCATCAACATGGGACTTGGGGAGGGTGATGGATTCTGGTTGGGATTACGAGGCCGTCCGAAGACCTCGGTTTTAGAACACCAGAGGGTGCTCCCAGAAGAAGTTTGTTGAGAGTTTTGATAAAATATTAGGTCAGTTCTAACGAAATTTAGTATCGTGTGTAATCGGAACGTAGGGAAGAATCTTGGATCTGATCTGAGGCCGAATATGGATCCGTTTTCATCCTATGTCGTATCCATTGACAAACTCCTGGGACTGTAGAACTACTCAAACTACTCTTGAGAGGAATTGTTAACCAGGATTGGCTACTTTTGGCCGCTTCTGGTAAATTTGATCCTTCAGCGAGTACACGGGTTGTAATTAACAGCGAAGGATTCGAATTTCGGCCTTAGCATCTCATAGCAGTACCCGCGTTACGACTTTATTCCGTCCATTTTCCTCTAATGCCTGCCGTAAGCGATGCATGGGATGATTCTGTAACGACTCACAAACTTCTTGAATCATCAGAACGTAATCAATAAAATCCAAATTGCACACTATCGCCGTTTACGGTTTCGAGACATTAAACTCTACGCGAAATATGGCGCATTTTCTTATTGCCCAGTGTCCTAGGCTTTTGTGTGCCTTGCGTGTAGAAAGTATGCCAAACGACGGTTCATTCATTGCTTGTTTTGAAGCTCACTTTATGTGGCTATTAAAGCTGTGATTTTACCATTTAACAGCGTCTTCTAACACCCCAAGATACAATCTCCGTACACGGTTCGGGCCTTAAAAGTTTCGTTACGATAAGTCCATCGTCGCCGATTATCATACAATGAAGGCCCACCCAAAAAAAGGTGCAGATTGTTAATCACTCTCGCGCAATCCAGCACCGGGCGGCACTAATCCCCCGCTCCGAAAAAAAAACGGGAACAACGGCCACCGACCTAAATGGTGTTAATAGCTCACCCATCCGACGAATGTCGCGCATCGTTCGCGCTCCGTATAAAATCACGCATTTTAATGCGCGAAATGCACTGTGCGGTCCAAAGTGTGTCCGAATTGTCGCCGTCCCGAAGGTGATGCACAAACGCGGCGGACTCCCAAGCGAGAGACAATGAGACGCTCTGCAACGGCAGCGGCGGCGGCGTTCCCACTTTCTCCCCGATGCGACCGCCGAGGGGGTTTGTGAAATTTTGGGAATCTTAATCACAAATCCACGGCGACGACGGCCAACCGTTTTGACATTTCATTAGGCCCCAGGTCACCGCTGTGGCTGCAGTTGCGCTTGCGGGGACACATAAATAAATAATCAACTCGGGAAAGTCCGGGAGACAGCTTCATTTTCTTCTCCCGGCGGCCCTGTTCGGAGGGAAAACAATGCCCGGTTGAAGGTGAAAGAAGTGAAAACAAACCTCCCAGCGCCGCCAGCGTCCCCAAAATCAGCGAATCAACACCCGTACCCCCCCCCCCCAGTTAGGAGGGAGTTTTAAGTGGTTTCGATTTGGCCCTGTTCCCTGTTCGACCGATCGACTTAAGTGTGCTAATAATCGCCCCGTTTTTGTCTCATCCGCTGGGCCCCGCGTTAAATAATTATCCCATTTTGAGGCCAGTCCCAAGCTTGGTGGTCGATCACCATTCCGGGCATGCCACCGATACACCCCGGGATGGATCAGGATAATTAATCATAAATTGCTCTTCGGCTCTTCGGAAGCGAGAAGCGGCTTTAAGGGCGCGGCGTTAAGTATGTTGCACCGGGGCCCTTTTTACCTTCTATTTCCGCCACGGAACATGATTTCTAATTTCTTAAGTGAGTTTAATTGACTCCGCGGCACCAGCGGCCTGAAGTGGCTTGAAGCCCGTGGCCAGGGCTTATCAGCCGAGGCGGGCGGCTACTGCCTGTCGCCTAAGGCCCCGCGACTTGTAAGCTCGTGTCCATATTTGGATAAGAGCTTTTCTGCCTTCCCGTGAGTCGAAGGGCGACCAGTTGTCGTCGACGGCGGTGCGATCTTTCGCGATCGTGGCAACGAGTTTTGTGTCGCCGCGCAGGAACGACGGACGGCGAATGAAGGAGCATAGGCAGCAAGAGCAAGAAAAAAGCGTCTTCCGAACGCCGAACCCTTCGAAGGATTTTAATTGGATCGCAAAGCTAGATATTAGCGCACGGTGACGGTGGTGGGGTGCAGTGCAGTGGCCGGCGCGCGCGCGCCCGCTCGAGGAAAGCGCTGCACCACCACCGCGAGAGAAAGGATCACCCGGAGGTAGAAGATCCCCCTTCGGGCGGGCAGGCGCGTAAAATAAATCGCCCGAGCCCCAGAGCGCGGGCTCGGGCGCGGGGGCACAGGAGAATAAAACTTGTAAAACGAGTTGCAAGAGTTGGCCGCCCAAAAGTGCAACGGAAACAAAAGCAAAAAAGTCAAACTGCGCGCGCAGAGTCTTCGCGCCGCGCGCGTTGCGCCGATAATAACGACGGCTGACGAAAAAGTGAATCCAGGACCGGGTAACAGGGCAAAAAACAACCGCCGCCGATGACTGGGAAGACAGGAAGCCACCGCGGGCAGCCACCGGGGGCGATGTTCCGACCTTCGGGGCGGCGAGCCGCGAGCGCAGATTATGGGACGTTGATAATAATTTTAATAACTTAAGTGCTTTCTTTGATCAGCCAAATGGCGCGCGCCCAGATTAGAGCGCGCCCGATCGGCATACTTCGGGCCCCCGTTCGGCGTTTAAGGACCGCCGCGGCTCCTTGTTGTGCGGTGTGGTACGGCGGGGTCAATCTTGTCGGTATTTTAAAAGTACATGCGCAGCGAGCAGCGAGTGGCGCTCGGCGATAAAAATGTCCGCGCGCGACGGATGCCACTGATTTGGGAGTTCGCGGCCGTCGCGGGCATGCCTTGGCTTGGCTTCGGTGGTGTGTCGACGGAAGGGCTAAGGTGCACTTTCGGGGGACGTGAAAGGAATTTGGCTGTGGAGCGATAGAGACGGTTAGCGTACTGAGGGTAGGTTGCGCCTCAGGTATGTAGAGCAGTTGCCGGGCTTAGAGCTCTCGATCTTGGACTCATCTTAATGTAAGTGCTTCAGCATAGGTGGCGGTGACACAGGTTTTAGGTTGCCGTTGCTCCAAAGCTACCAGCAAGCTGATCAAGTAGCCTTAGAGTCAACACAGTAACAGCCAAGATTCAAACCCAACCTCCAAGCTAGGGGTTCAAAGAAAGACGTTTGTCATTTGTTTCGTATGTTGGAATAATATTTCTGCCTAGTCTTCGTTAACTTTGCTTGGCCACAATATTAGCTTCACTTCGTGAATCAATTGTATAACAAAATTCTTGTTTTAATAGTTTTTAAGCTCCCTTTAGCTCTATATACAGGAATCATTCCCCGTTTAGCCAGTTGCCATACTCGAAAGTTTTCCTTCTCATCTGCATGTCGCTGGCCCCGTGTTCCAACTTACCCTCAAATAACCGCATTAGGCGTTGTCATGCTTTGGTCACGGTCACTGTCGATGCACACGCTCGAGTGCGGGGCTCGAGTTGCGTCTTGTAACACCGCGTCCATTACGG